>NC_041381.1:299243653-299266869 GCF_002162155.2 Triticum dicoccoides
AAGATGTTCTACTAGTTCGTCATTCCTCATTCCTTTCTCTTCTCCGGTGGATTCAAGTCAAGTTTTGTTGATCATACCTTTTTCCTCATTTCAATGTCTTCTCATACCGGTGCACCTCATTATCATTCTACTTCTCGCTATTTGTTATTCCGGAGTGCTCAAGATATCTCGAAGATTCGTGTTTCCACTCTGCATTCGTTCAAGCTCTTTCGAGATTGGTATCTCATTCAAGTCATTTAATTCAACCGGTGCAACATCTCTTTTAAATCTTTTCATTGGTGTTCTTTTGAGTGGGCCCTAACCCACATGTCTTTTCCCAGGATCTTACCTGACTCTTCTAATTATCAGGAGCGATTCTCAAATTCATTTCCAAGTTTGACGTAGGAATGAATTTTCATCAGTCACATGCCTTCTCCAAGGTCGTTTTCAAATTATTTTCATCTTTGGCTCAACCTTTCCTCTTTTAATTCTCCCGGAGTATCTCAACAATTCATGGTGGTTATCATCATCATTCTCAACATTTGAAGACCGAAGAAGGATTTCTCTTAAATCTTGGTCCATTCTCTTGAATATTCATGGTTCTAGCTTCATGCTATCCTCATAATTGTTTTGATTGTGACAATTCTTTTCTTACCATCCGGAGCATTTCATGAGTTGATTTCATTTCTTTCCTCCGAAGGCCATCATGTCATAATTCTTCATTCTCAGCGTGTAGCTATCGTTCTCCAAATCTTACCGGTGATTCATTCAAATATCCTCTAATCAGTTCATGTTCTCTTCGTTCTCATGTATCTAAATCCCCTCAAATATCTTCATTCGTTTTCCAATTCTTCCCGGTGAATTGTGCCTTTGCTACGTTCATTTTCAATTCTTACGGTGGTTCATTCAAGATTTCACCTCTTTAATTATCATTTAATTCATTCGTTCTTTCCAAATCCTACCGGTGGTTCGTTGAAGACCTTCTCAAGTTTACGCCATATCTCTCTTAATCCTTTCTACGAGAATAAGTAGTATGCCAAATCCGTTGCTTGTCTTCAATTTAAATTGGTGAAGGATACACAAAACATAATTCTTATTCTTGTTTCATCCAAGTGATTAATCCTTTCCTTCGGAGTTTGTTCAGGAGGAATAAATTCTTGGCTTCTTGTTGTTCATCTTTCTTCCGGAGTTCTAAGTTTTCCGCATTATCTCGTCGCGAAGCTCCATCTAAATCATTGCAAGGATTCACCTTGTGTTTTCAAGTTCTCTTTCTTTTTATCATCCTTTTATTACCAGAGTTCTTCATGGAGGCTCTACATGGTGGTTCCTCAAGGATTCTTTTCACTCTTCAATTGTTCTTCAAGATTTCTCTTGAAGTTAAGATCAGCCAAGCTATACTCAAAAATTAAACATGGTGTTCAACACATGTTTTGTTTTGGGGAGTTCAAGTATTCTTCATCTTGCCTTCCGAAGTGCGATTCTTTCTACCTTATCTTCTGAGGTGGTGTTAGGTCATTCTTGACAATTTCCTTCATGTTTCATGATTCATATTGTTGTCAAGAATGAGGTATTTTAAATCCATCAGTCTCTTCATTGGAGTTATCTTGGGTTATATTTCACCTAAAGCTTTCCCTAAGGATTGTTGCTATTTATGGTGCTTATAAATGACCCAAGTTCTTCATTTGTCCTCCCGGTGAAATAAGTTTCTCGTCTCCTTGTTGATATCAATCCAATCATTTGTTTCCGTTGGTGGCAGAAGCTCACCTCATAATTTTGAGATGTTTTCATAAGCCCGCCACAAGCTTATTCTTTTCGTTGTTGGTTTTCCAACAACTCCGTTATAACCTTCTTGGAAGGGTGCTTTCCGAGCCCATTTGTGGCAGAAGTTTGCATTTTCTCCTACATTCTGTTATTCCAGTGATCTATCTTCTATTCTTTTGTTCCAGAGGCATTGTGATGTTACTCTCTTCGACCCATCATCTCATTTTGTAAATATCATGTAATTTTCCTTGCTTATCCGTTTAGCCGGAGTGTCGTGTTTTCATTCTAGTTCTCTCATCTTATCAAGTCTTGCCTCCCTTCTCAACCGGAGTGCGGTTTGTAATGTTTCTTACCCCTTGTGCCATTCTTTCAATTCCGGAGGCAGTGTGTTGTTGATTTCATCATGTATCCTCTCATCTTGTCAAGTTCATGTTCAATTCCTTCCATTTACAGTCGGAGTGCTGCCCAAATTATATCAATCTTATTCCTCCTCTATCTAGTTTTAAACGGAGTGGTTTCAATATCTATCTTATCACTAAACCTCTTGGTTCTCATCATAATCCTTGTTCCTCTTGTCCAACGAATTGTTTGCAATCTTGGTCATCTCCGTTGTTTTGTTTCTTTCAATTTGTTCAACCTCTCAAGGTTCTTTGGTTTCACTCATTGGTCAAAGAAGCAACTTAGTTTTACCTCTTCTCTTCCTCTTCCTTTTGTCTCCGGTGCCATCTTAGATCTCGGGACGAGATCCTCTCATAGTGGTGGAGTGTTGTAACACCCCAGATGTAGCTTTCCATATTCGTAACTCCAACTCCTGCCTTTTCCGGAGATGCGAGATATATATTTTTTCTCCGTGGTTGGGTTTTTGTCTTTCATTTTGCATTTTGTTCATGTCATGCATTTTCATCATCGCATCATTCGCATTGCATCGGCACTCCGTTGCCGTCATATTTTAAAACTTGCATTCGTTCGTCGTTGCCGTTTCTCCCTTTGCCTTCATCACCTTCCCTCGGATCGCCTTGCCCGCGCTGACCGTTCCAGACCAACCGGGTTTTGCTTCCCTCTTGACCGTGACCACCTAACCTCTCTTGCCTCTGTGGCCCTTTGTCAGACCCCTCTCCTGCGTGTCCGAAACTCCCCCGAACATGACCCGTTCTGTCGTGACCATTGGATTCGGATCATCCCCTAACGTCTACAAAACATCTCCGTTTTCTTATTTGGACTCCCTAGCCTATTTTTCTCGACCGTCCGATTTTTATCGGATGATCCAAACTCTCTCCTTTCTATATATAAAGACCACCTACATTCTAAATCAGTGCAAACCCTAGCCCTGTCCCATCCATCCATCTAATCCTCCCCACCGCCGCCACCCACTCTGCCTTGTACCTCGGGAGCTTGTCCCATCGCCGCTGATCCCCTCCTTTGGGATCCCCATCCCACCAACGACCACAGCCCGAGCTCCACCTCGTTTTCCCCACCGGACCAATCCATCGATCCACCTCCCTCCATCGATCCCCGAGCACCCAAGCCACCCCTCGCCAAGCCTCCGTGCAGCAGCCGCCTCCCCGTGCGCGTCTCCTGCATCTTCGTCCTCCAGCCGCGCCCGAGGCAGTCGCCTCCTCTGCTCTGAGCGCCTCGGCCATCTCCTTCCTCACCCCCTGCATGGATCCAACCTGCTCGCTCGATCCAGATCGGACTGAGTCAGCAGCCTCCGTCCTCGAGCGCGAGAGGAGCTCGCCCGAGGCTTCCGTGACCTTGGCCCCGACTCTAGCCGCCTTCCTCCGCAGCAACCCAACGCCGTCGCGCCCAAGCTCCTCCTACTGCGTCCGCAGCCTGCCTCCTCTCTAGCGCCCCGTCAAGTCCGCCGCCGCGCCATGGGCGCCTCCCTCCAAGTTCCTCGCCGCCGTGCCCTGCATCCGCGTCGGTCGCTCTGCTTCCTCTGCTTCATCCAGGACGACGAGCAGCATCGGCTCGCTTGTTCGAGCGTTGGCCACGGCCTGCCCAGGCCCTTCGCCTTCGGGGCCACCAGCTACCTCCCCAAGCCGACCCTTCCTGGCCGGATCCCGCCGCCGCGCAGCCGCTCCTCGCCCACAGCTCCGCCCAGCCCCGCTATCGCCTGCTTCCCCTCGTCAAAGACGAGAACGAGCGCACGAGCGCCGCCCTGCGCGACCCCGCCGGCTGGATCTGCTGGAGCTCGCCGTCCCCTGCGCCTCGAGTTCCTCCCGCCGGAGCCCCAAGTCCACCTCTGCCCCGTCGCCGAAGTCCATCGCGCCCAACCGCCGTCGCTTTGAACCTGTTGCTGTTTCTGTTCTTCAGAGACGAGCAGCAACAGCTCGCTCGCCCCGCCTCGCTGCGTTGACCGCGCCCTCCCTTCACCTACATGGACCGCAGCCACGCCTCCGGCCCAGCCTGGCTTCGGCCCAGCGCCCCTGCCGGCCTTCCTCTCCATCGCGTGGGCTCAGCCCCTCTGGTGAGGCCCAGTCCGCCTCAGTTTTGGCCCTGTAGTGTTTTTTTTGGTCTGACGATTTTCTCTTTTATCCAAAGTATTACAGATTTACAGAAAACCCCTTGCACTTCATGCATTTAATTACTCACAAACCATGCATCTTTTGTAAATAATTTATACATGTAAAATGCTTAGTTTTTCATCTAGTTTCATAATATGCCACTTTCATCCATGTTTATAATGTTTAAAATGATGTTTGTTTAAATTTGCTTAAATAACATGCTAAAACGATTTATTTCATAACTAATTAACCGTACCTCGGTTTTAATCAAACTTTATATGTAAATGGGGTGGAAAAAGCCTAGTTTAACATGGTCCACTTTATTTTCCTGTTTAACAACTTTAAAATATGTTTTAGGGCAGAACAGTACCAAATTCATCAATTGCATATGAGGATTTTCCGGAATTGTTGTTCGTTCTTCCGGCCTCATTTAAACTTGCCTAGTTAGGTAGTTTCATTATGCTTCAGCCCTTGCCATGTTTAACAACATTTAATATTGATGAGTAGCATAAACGAGAGTGAACTAAATACTTGAATGTGGTGTTCCGTCAATATGCAACTCGTTGCATATTGAGCTCCACTTAATTTGTAGTGTTGTTTGTTGCACTTTGCCATGCCATGCCATGCCTCATTAAACCGGACATGCATCATACTTGATTGTGCATCATGCCATGCTTATGTGATGGTTGTTTACCATGTTGCTTGTTTCTTTCCGGTGTTGCTTCTTAGTCCCGGTAATGTTGCGATTGTGAGGATTCGTTCGACTACGTCCGTTTGTCTTCTTCATGGACTCGTTCTTCTTCCTAGCGAGATTTCAGGCAAGATGACCGCTACCCTGGATCTCACTACTATCATTGCTATGCTAGTTGCTTCGTTCTATCGCTATGCTGCGCTACCTATTACCTGATTATCAAGCCATCCCAAATTGCCATGAACCTCTAACCTTTGACACCATTCCTAGCAAACTGTTGTTTGGCTATGTTACCGCTTTGCTCAGCCCCTCTTATAGCGTTGCTAGTTGCAGGTGAAGTTGAAGATTTCTCCATGGTGGACAGGGTTTATGTTGGGATATCACAATATCTCTTATATTATTAATGCATCTATATATTTGGTAAAGGGTGGAAGGCTCGGCCTTATGCCTGGTGTTTTGTTCCACTCTTGCCGCCCTAGTTTCCGTCATACCGGTGTTATGTTCCCGGATTTTGCGTTCCTAACGCGGTCGGGTGATTTATGGGACCCCCCTGACAGTTCGCTTTGAATAAAACTTGTCCAGCAAGGCCCAACCTTGGTTTTATCATTTGCCTCACCACCACCTATCCCTTTCCCTTGGGTCGGCCAACCCAAGGGTCATCTTTATTTTAGCCCCCCCGGGCCAGTGCTTGTCTAAGTGCTGGTCTGAACCGGGCAGACTGCGTGGCCCCCTCGGGGCAACTCGAGGTATGGTTTTACTCATAGGCTGACCTATCTGGTGTTGCCCTGAGAACGAGATATGTGCAGCTCCTATCGGGATTGTCGGCGCATCGGGCGGCTTGCCTGGTCTTGTTTTACCATTGTCGAAATGTCTTGTAAACCGGGATTCCGAGATTGATCGGGTCTTCCTGGGAGAAGGTCTATTCCTTCTTGATCGCAAGAGCTTGTCATGGGCTAAGTTGGGACACCCCTGCAGGGTATAAACTTTCGAAAGCCGTGCCCACGGTTATGTGGCAGATGGGAATTTGTTAATGTACGGTTGTAGATAACTTGACACCAGATCCGAATTAAAATGTATCAACCGCGTGTGTAGCCGTGATGGTCTCTTCTCGGCGGAGTCCGGGAAGTGAACACGGTTTCTGCATTATGTTTGACGTAAGTAGGTGTTCAGGATCACCTCTTGATCATTGCTAGCTTCACGACCGTTCCTTTGTTTCTCTTCTCGCTCTCCTTTGCGTATGTTAGCCACCATATCATGTTTAGCCGCTGCTGCAACCTCACCATTTTACCCCTTCCTTTCCCATTAAGCTTTGCTAGTCTTGATACCCATGGTAATGGGATTGCTGAGTCCTCGTGGCTCACAGATACTTCCAAAACCAGTTTGCAGGGCCTATGTTGCCGAGAAGGCGACGCAACCAAGCTCAAGGAGGAGCTCGATGAAGATCTTGCCCTTTGTGTTGTTTCGTTCTAGTTGATCAGTAGTGGAGCCCAGTTGGGGTCGATCGGGGACCTTTGTCGCATTTGGGGTTCTTCTTTTATTTTGGTTCCGTAGTCGGACCTTGATTGTATCTGGATGATGTAATGTTTTATTCATGTAATTGTGTGAAGTGGCGATTGTAAGCCAACTATGTATCTCTTTCCCTTATGTATTACATGGGTTGCGTGAAGATTACCTCACTTGCGACATTGCTTTCAATGCGGTTATGCCTCTAAGTCATGCTTCGACACGTGGGAGATATAGCCGCATCGAGGGTGTTACACAGACGTCGGGTTGGCATAGACCCTAGTTGCCCAGGGGGCGCCGGACATCGCTCGGTTTGGACCAGCACCCGGAGGAGCACTGGCCCGGGGGGGGGGGGTAAATAAAGATGACCCTCGGGCTCCGTAAACCCAAGGGAAAAAGGCTTATGTGAGGCAAATGGTAAAACCAAGGTTGGGCCTTGCTGGAGGAGTTTTATTCAAAGCGAACTATCAAGGGGGTCCCATAAATCACCCAACCACATAAGGAACGCAAAATCAAGGAACATAACACTGGTATGACGGAAACTAGGGCGACAAGAGTGGACCAAAACACCAGGCATAAGGCCGAGCCTTCCACCCTTTACCAAGTATGTAGGTCCATTAATTAAATAAGAGATATTGTGATATCCCAACATAATCCTGTCCATCATGGAGCAATCTTCGACTTCACCTACAACTAACAACGCTATAAGAGGGACTAAGCAAAGCGGTAACATAGCCAAGCAACAGTTTTCTAGGAAGGGTGAAAAGGTTAGAGGCTGACATGGCAATTTGGGAGGCTTGAAGAGCAAGTGATAGGTAGGGCAGCATAGCGATAGAACGAAGCAACTAGCATAGCAATGATAGTAGTGAGATCCAGAGTAACGGTCATCTTGCCTGAAATTCCACTAGGAAGAAGAACGAGTCCATGAAGAAGATGAAGCTATGAGGACGAACCAAAAATAGATGAACGAATCCTCAGGATCGCAACAAAACAGGAACTATCGAGAAGAAGCACAACCGGAAAAAAGCAAACAACAAGGTAAACACACAACACATAGACATGGCATGATGCTCAACCAAGTATGATGCATGACAAAGGCTACATGAATCTACTCATGGCAAGAGATGATGCATACAAGAGCAACACATCAAAGGAAGTATAAATGAGGCCGGAAACAACATATAACAATTCCGTTAAGTCCTCATATACGAATTTTGAAATTGGTCCATATCTGAATAAACCTTATGTTCAAGTTGTTAAACAGCAAGTTAAAGAGCACCATGAAGATCTACGCGAAATTCTAGTCAAGTTACATATAAAGGTCATTTAGTTCGAAGCTACGGCCTAGAAGATATGAGCAAAACAAGTTAACCATGGCATTGATACAAAATTCATTCAAACGTCAAGCAAACGCTCTCAAAACAAGGATTCAATATGAACAGATGAAACTACATGCAAAACTAAGCAAGTTTCATATAGAGCACACTCAAAACGGAGCAACGGTTCAACACATACACATGAAACAAGTTTAAAGGACAAGCTATCCAAAACGGCAACTAGGAATCTAGCAAGCATGAAAACAATATGCTACAGCACCTCAACATGAATAGAAAAGGCATGGACATGATTCAAAGGTAAAGCATGACAAAACATGAACACTGAGCTATCTCCAGAAATCACTAGAACATGCTCAAAAGGACATGGCAAGATTGCAAATAATAGCAGAAACACTGAGGATGACAGAATTAACATCAGGTTGCAATGTTTAGAGCTATCAAACATCATGTTACAACAAGCTATCATGGCAAACTAGAGCATGGCATGCTAATACTAAAGACAAATAACAATGCTCCCTTACTCAACTAATTCCAAAGATCAACAGAAAACATGGTAGCATCCATGCAAACATGGCAAATGATATGACAGATTCAGAATACAGAACATGGCAGGAACAACGATAAGTAGGCATGTTGGTGAGCTTGTACCACTCACCACAGAGAAATACATGGCATGACAAGGTAACAGACAGTAAGAAGACATGTTTATGGAGCTAAGAATGGCAAGATCAGGTTCATAGGGTGCATGGATCACTAGCAACACACATGGAAATACTGAACTTCATGTTACTAGGCTGACAGCAACATTATTTAGCAACTTGGGAGCAAGATTACAACAAGCTATGGCAGGCTATAAATGCAACCAAGGGCATGGATGGATAGAGCATGACATTTATAACGAAACATCCTTAGTGAACATCTCCAGATTATGCAAAGAATGACTTGTAGCAGCAGGTTTACATAGCATCATGATGTAACAAATTGAGCCTAGGAAAGCAGTAACAGCAAGTACCCTACTTCACGAGCTCGATGCACTCACTACAAGACTCACAAAAATACATGGATTGCACCACTGTAAAGATGGAATGATGTAGCTCAAAAATCATGTATACATTAATCTCATAGGATGCACATACGAAATGCAATGAAAAAGACAAATCACCAAGTTCTGTTAACAGACAGCAGTTAACATCATATAACACTCTTCCAACGATGATGATGAAGTCAAGCAAGCATGGCGCAATGGAATAAAATGAAGGGCATCTCACAATGAACATTTTGATATATTATATGCACAAATCGGAGCAGCACACACAAAGTTATGGCATGATCAACATGGGCACATAATGACAGAAAACTAGGACAGAGAGATTTTTACCCCGCGAAAAATACGAAGCGGATCGGGCGAGGAGGCAGAGCGGGTCGGGTCAGGGCGCGGATCGGGTCGAGGCAGAACCCGGGCGGCGGCGGCGGCTCCGTCGAGGTCGGAGGAGGCCGGGGAGGCGACGGCGTGGCGGCCCCGGACCAAATCTGGCCGGATACGGCCGGCGACGAGCTGGGGCGGCGGCGGAGGGACGCGGGGTCGGTGAAGGGCGGCGAGGTCCGAGGAGGCCGGGGAGCAACGGCGAGGCGGCCACAGACCAGATCTGGCCGGATCCGGCCGGCGGCGAGCTGCGGGCGGCGGCGGAGGGACACGGGGTTGGTGAAGGGCGGCGAGGTCCGAGGCGGCGAGGCGAGCTCAAGGCGGCTGGCGGCGAGACCTCCAGCAAAGAGGCGGCGGCGGGGCCGGGCGGTGCGCAGGACAGTGGGGGCGGATGCGGCGCGGGGCGCGGGGGCGCACCGACGAGGGAGGCGGGCCACGGAGGCCGGCTGCTCGGGCCCCACGGGCCCTGGCGGCGGCGGAGGAGAGAGAGGGCCGGGGCGGATGAGGTGGCACTCTCTGATTCGCCGAGGGACGGCGGCGGACATGTCCGGTGTCGGGCGGACGTGTCCGGCGCGCGGAGGAAGAAGGAGGCTAGGGTTCTTCCGCGAAAAATGGAGGGGTGGACCTATTTATAGCTAGAGGGAGCTAGGAGAGTCCAAATGAGGAGCGGTTTTTGCCCACACGATCGTGATCAAACGACCGAGAGCATGGAGGGGGTTGGGATGGGCTCATGGGTTGTGGTGAAGAGGGGCTGGGCTGCAAAGAGAGAGGGGTTTCGGGCTACGCGGTTAACCGTTGGGGCATCAAACAACCTCCAAATGGAACGAAATTTGACGGGCGGTCTACCGGTGATATACCAAGGCCACTCGGCAAATCTCGGCCCATTCTGAGAACTTTTTATCCCGGTCACGAAACAAGGTCTGAGAGGTGCGACGAGCGCGTGCGAGTGTGTCTGTGCTCAGAACGGACAATGGAGAGAACCGGGGGAACCCGAATGGATGCAAGTTTTGAAAAACATGCAAATGAAATGCAGATGATGACATGGAAAAATGCAACACGCAAGCAAATGCCATGGCAATGATGGCGAATAACAGGAAAACACTTGGCACATCGTACTCGGGGCGTTACACTCTCCCTCCATTTTCCCATTCATACACCGTCCGCGCTAGAACACCAGCCTCTCCGTCCGCCACCCCATCCATTGTCGCTGTCCTCCACCCCATCCATCGCCGTCGTCTTCCACCCCATCCATCGCCACCGTCCTCCACCCCATTCATCGCCACCGTCCTCCACCATGCCGGAGCGCCTACCAAGACTGCATCGTCCACTGCTAGAGATGAACGTTTCTCATCCACGGTGATGGACCAAGAGCCTTGCATCGCGTCCTCTCCCTTCATCGGCGCCGTCGTCCTCTTTGCCAGGGCTGCTCACACAACCTTCTCTTCCACCACAATGGGACTTATCCCCCGGTGCACCCGTCTACCGTCGCAGATCTGCTTCAATGCCATCGACAGCCATCACACCCCCGACGCCTACATAGCATCGCAAGAGAGGTGGTACTTCATATCTCCACAACTTTTTGATCTCAACCAGAAAATAGATCATAACATGGTTACTGTACTTTCTTTTCAGCTCTTAGAATTTAGTTCTTAGTTCGAAGCAAACAATGGATGCTAAATAGCATTTCCCCGGTTTGCAGCTTTAAATCTGCCATGGCACAGTCATAATAGGGTTTAATTGATCATGCTTAGGATTTAATTGATCATGTTGGCTCCGTGGTGGTTTGTTTAATAGAAATCAAAGGGGAAACCCTCTTTTGCCCAAAAAAATTCTTAGAGTTTCCCCCTTTTATGATCACTATACGATCAACATAGCACTGCTCCACCCATCAAGCTAAACAAGCTTAGTTGTTTCAAATACGAATCTAATATTATTAAAACAGAGTCATTTAATTTGTCAGCAAAATGTTCCTAATTTAGTTTCGAAAATGCATGTTCGCCGCTTGGGTGTGTATCTCTACAGGGTGCCCACGGTGGGCCGCGGCCCACCATGGGATTTTTGGTCAGCCCAGGCCCCGATTCTCCTCTGTTCTACTGTGAACTTCCGATCTCTACTCGCCCCCAGCCGCTTGCCTTGAGAGCGACATGTTGTCCCCGGACAACATGACTCTAGGAGGAGACGCCGGACTAACAGGAGGTCAGGAGCTGCTCGCTCAACAACATCACTGCTTCCCGGGCACGCCACCGTGCCTACCTTCCCAGTCCGTTCAGGGCTCAGGCATGCAGCAGCCACTAAGCCAACCCCATTTATCCTGAGATACATCCTCAACACTCAGCAGCCACTCCTCATCACCCATTTTCTAATTGATTCTTTACTCATTAGGCGTGACTGTCATTAGGGTTTGTTGTGTGCTGAGTGCTACCTACACTTAATGGTTCAGATGTATTTCAATAATCTTTAGTACCTGTAAAGTTCACAGGGTTTCAAAATTCCGGCCCTAGGAACATACACTAGTCATTTTGGATTGTTGGTCGTAGTGACGTTGACCCAGATTACTACTGCACGCCAGGTTTGTTGACAATTTTACTTGTCTTTCTTACTCATTTGATATGATATCCAATTATTCACGTCTATTAGTAGCAAACAATAAGTGCTAGACAAACTTCTTGATTCAGATTTTGGACGATATCTTACTGCAGTTACAATTCTGCATACTTGTCCTAGTAAGCTCACAAGTAAATGATTGATTCACTACATCTATGCTTGCCTTGTCATATTTGTTGTCAATATTCTTTTAGGGTGGACCACCATGTTTCAAAATACTGGAACCGTAGGCATGAGTGAATAGTATTTCTTTGTGTGATCTCTTCCATCACGTGTGGGCAACGAACACTGCATTGTATAGAAAGAAAGTGTCATTACCATCTTTTACATAGACTACGATCTTTGACATAGAATACAATCTGCCTACTTGCTTTGTCTCGCACTACCAGCACTCCACCCTTGAAGCTAAACATTATGCAACTGATAATTCCTTAGTTTATTTGTTCAAATACGAATTTCATATGATTCTAATGTTCCTACTTCAGTTTTGAAATGTGTGTCTGCCTGTTATATAGACATAAGAGGTTTGTATTTCTGTGTGTGGTCTGGTCAACACGGTTGGGGGGGGGTGAACTTTGCATATGCGGGGGTTTATAGGGAGACACTCTTTGAGTTGAATCCACAATGCATTCCATAGATAATCTGACTACTTTTTATGTTTTCATGAATCTCAGATTCTGAACAACATCATAATGATTATGAGCTTGCGCGCATGAAAAGAATAAAGCATAACAATGCCATGGCTGTCAAACTTGGCATTAAGGAACTGAAAACAAGTCTGGATGCAATGCAATGCAATGTAAACGCTCTCCACCTACAGATTCATGCTCAGAATATGATCCTAACAGTGATTTTGAGCTAGAGGGAGACCTAAGTCAATGTAGCTCCCTAGTGGAGGAGTCAGAGGCAGATGCCCTATCTTATTCACCCATCAAGGTACTTGCTCTAACTTTCCAAGGTTATATTGGTCGCACATATCTTGCAACTGATGGTTTGCATTGCTTGTACTTTGTTGCACTGCCATTAGCTTAGTTTACACATCATGTATGTGAATACGCCCTGCCTATCCATTTTCAGTACATACTCAATCTGTCATCATACCATATTTATCCATTCAAATGTTGTTCTTGTGTATCAGACGTTCAAAAGGAAGAGGGCGATTGCTGACCATGGAGGAGCACGAGCAAAGTATTTGGAAAAGGTAGTGACACCTGATAAATCAAATATCCCATTAGGTGTAGTTGCAATATCACCTGACCCACAAAACACCCCAACTCTAGTAGACTCTAGCCCTACTACACTGGTCATTTTTGATGCCCCAACTCAGCAGACACCAACTGCAGCAAACAGTATGATGATCCCAGTTGTCATAGCACCAGCTCTACAACGCAAAACCCCCATTCCAACAAAGAGTACACCAAATCTCTTTTCGAACTAGAGAGAGCCCCAATTGCATCAAATAGGAACCCTATTCCATTTCTTCCCAGTTTAGAAGATGAAGCTAATATTGTTGTCAGGAACTTTGTGCGCATCTTTCCTTCATGGAAAGATTATATCGCAGGCACAGAACAATTTCTAGTCTTCCTCCGCAACTTACGCGTAAGTAATGTACTAATGTTATTGATGGTGATTACTGCATATGTTTCTACTGATAGAAGACACATGATTTCATTCTTTTAAATAGGCGAGGACCAAACTAGATTGTCAAGACGAGCAAGGGTTGGTTGCGCTTTTCAAGCACTCATGGATGAAGTATCGTTCCTACCCAAGGCAAGCGCACTTCGCTGGCAAGCCTCTAAACGAAATTTATGTAAAGTCTCCTGCACTATATTTATCAAACAATGACTGGAATAATCTTGTTACACATTGGTCTCGTCTGCAGCGTAAGGTACTGTCTATGATATCACATCACAATTTGAACTACATTTCTGCATTTGCCTTAACGTCTCACTTGTACAAAAACTGTTAGTAGAAGAATATTCATTCTCAAGGGACCATAGAATCTTGCAACTATATTGCACACTGCATTGCTCTTGTGAGTACCTCTTGCCCTGTATGACCATATTTACTTTCATAGTTGTTTGATAATGTAGCATCACTGCACATGTTAGCTTCGTTATCGTCCATTTGGTGGACATTATAAGATCTGTATGGACTCTTACGTAAATTTAGAATCAACCCAATGCTTTTGAAGAGGTCTAGCTCTGCAGTCCTCTTGTAAGGCCTGAACATCGTCTATTATTGTACTTACATTAACAGCTACTCCCTCTGTCCCATAATATAAGAACGTTTTGTACAGTACACCAGTGTTCAAAACACTCTTGTATTATGGGAAGAGGGATTGGTTCATTGTGTAGCATTCTGCATGTTATCTCCCTCGCCCACCATTTACTAAAAAATATCAGATCTATATTTAATCTTACCAAAAAGCTGAATACACAGACAATGCCAGTGCAGAAGTGTAGCCCATTGCTCTTGTCAGTACATTTTGTCTTGTAATGCTTGTACTTTGCGCCAGGCCCACAACTTACTCCGACCCACAATAGTTGATTATGTAGCATCAATCTGCATCTTATGTTCAGTATCCTCTATCCCTTCCAATATTATCATATCTATAATTACTCTCTACAAAATGTAGAGTACAGGCAATGCTTATGAAGGAGATTATGTGCTGAAATTCTTGAGTTATCCTTCCCTTGACATGGAGAAGGGCATTATAAAGCCGGTGTTAACTGTTAATGTAAGTCAGTCCTTCTAAAGCCTTTATCTTCAATTGCTGTTTAATTTGCTCATACTCCCTATCATTTACTGCTATTTAGTTTGCTGTTTCTATCAAAATGCATGTTCGCAACAACCGTAAGTTCCAAGTTTTACTTGTAAAATAAAATTCCTTATTCATACCATGCACATTACTCAATACTCCCTATATGTACGCTTGTTTTTGTGGATCTATAATCCCGTGTGTGGTGAAGCAGGCCACATTTGCACCTTGTCATCTCCTATTTTATCTTACTGTTGTGGCTGATGATATGAACAACATGCCATCCACATTAACCAAAATAGATACAATGATTGTCTTCGCCCTTCATCTATGCTTGTTATGTTTACATGGTAATCCAGTAGTGTGGTGAAGCTCCCCGCATTATGAATAATGCCAAATTATGCTATTGATATTTTGAACTTACTCTTTACTTTCTAATTTGAAATTGGATGGAATTGACAGCATAGTTATCATATTTGTTTATACACGTGCAAAACCTGTCATCTCTCTGCTTGTTTCAGGGTGATATGCCTCATGGCATGCACAAGTCTGCTGAAGGCTGTGAGACAAATCCAACATATATTGCAGCAAAGAAGGCAAAACATCTTGAAGATAGCGAGACAACCCCAAAGTCTTGTCTTGATGCAGTGTTCAAGTTACTTGAGACTAGCAGTCAAACAAGCTCACAGAATTCGCAGTCTGAAGAAGTACGACTTCTTCAGTCCCAAGTTCTAGTAGAAAGGCATTCTACAACTCAACTTTGACTTGAAGTCCTATCTCTAAGAAAGATTGCGGAGAACAGCAATGAGAACCTCATTGCTAAAAAACTACACATGAAAGCTATGACCGACATGCTAGGCCGGTCTCACAGCCTTGCTCAGCAGCTTGCACAGCAGTTCCGGCGCATGTCTAACCTTTCTTGAACTGTCTTGGAAGTGGTCTCGGTTCAGTATTATTTTGTTACACTACAATGGTGCCCAATTTTTGTAATCTGCTTCTTCGTTGCGCTTTATGATCACTAGTGGCAAACTTCGATGCCCAGTGGATGTAATATACCATAAATACTTTATTTTATAGTGTAGGTTTATTCTAAGTTACTATGTCGTAATTTCTTTATTGTATAGAGTAGGTTTGTTCTTAATTCCTACTAGTTACTGCCATCATTCACTATCAGAAAAAAATCTAATGTAGTCGACCGGGCCGAAACATTTGCCTCTAATGGGCATGGTTTTTAGCAAGCCACAATTGGGCCGGCCTGCATCTTTCTTGGGCCCGAATGGCCATTGGGGCCTTCACACTTTGTGCCAGCCCCACAACTTACTCCGACCTATATTCGGCCCAAATTTTAGTTGGGCCTTTTGTGGACCCAGCGCTTAGTTTGGACCATGTAACATTGGGCCATTAACAGGCTGCATATTCTTGTGGCCTGTTACGGCCCAGAAGAAACCATGGGCCTTTAGCAGGTCAAAATTCATATTGGGCCTCAATTTTCACTAGTCGTCGACGGGCCTTCAGCAGGCTGAAAGGTAGACCGGGCCTTTTTTGGCCCAGTTATATGAAGGACCATTACCAGGCCGAAACATATCTCGGGCCTTAGTTGGCCCACTGATATCATGGGCCTTTAAGAGGCCGAAAGCTTAGTACAGGCATCAATAGGTTGAATTATATGACAGACCTTTACCAAGCCCAAAGTCACGTTGGGCTGAGCTGTTGCCACCTTCTCACGGGCCGTTAGTGGGCTGGATGTCGCGTCGGACCATATATGGCCCATGGGCAGCACGGGCCATTCCCAGGCCGAAAGACACACCGGGCTGAAATGGGCCCATGTCTACATCGGGCCTCTAACAGGCCGAAAGCCACTGGGCCGTAATTGGACCCAAATACTCGGCGAACAATTAATGGGACAGATCTGGCTTTGGGCCATAAATGGGCCTTATTAAACATGCCGTTATTGGACTAGCCCACTAGTACCTGAGTAAGTACTACTGGCCTTTGACTGGGCTGGCCTTTTTAACCTATATGGGAATTTGTTGGTCCCTGGCACGTGTCGACGTATCATAGGCATGTCTCTTCCAATGGAAGGACAACATCTGGCTCATCGAGGAGCAAACACGTGTTTCATTCGGCCAATGAGAATTTTACACGTGGAAAATACCCATTTGTCCCGGTTGTTAATGAGTTATCGGATCCAAAACCGGACCCGATAGCTTAACGGCGACCCGTTACGGTCGATGCAACGTGTCGGTCACCCTTGACGAAAGCACTTCTATGACGCGTGATTTATCATCATGGAAGTGGACACTTCCGTGATGATAATTTTGGTAATGCCATGGAACACTTCTACGACAACACATGTATGACTATCTTGAATCTGTCATAAAATCGTCATGGATGTACATGCATGACAGAAAACGTGACCTACTGTGACAAACACGTATCATCACAGAAGTGTATTTTTTTGTAGTGAGCACCTCAGTGCCCATCTCATTTCTCTCCTCGATCTGCACAATATTCATGGAGTCAGGCACAACACAGAGTTCATGGCTTATTGAAGAGCATGTAGTTAAAACAGCATGACTGTCACTCTTCTCATCCTTTCCATCTCCCCTATATTTACTCACCCTACCCACCACTACTTACCCACCCCCTCTCTTCTATCACTGTCAACCTTCCTCCTCTCCATCACTAAGATCTCTAGCTCTAGCTCCAGCGCTAACCCCTTCCCTTGGGGTATTGGCCGGAGGGCCTACTTCCTCAGGTGGTCGGCTGGTGACCGCACCAAGTTCGAGAACACCATGGAGGTGTGCTCGAACTTCGGCTCCATGCCTGACATGAGGAAGGAATCTGATGAAGTGCTCATGAGGGCCACTGCACAAGAACTGAAGACGCTGATTCCTGACCCAGCGAAGGGCACAATGGCAGTCGACATCATTCGCTGGGCAACGAATTAGGCCATCTCCGCCGACGCTAAACAGAGGAAGAAGTGGTCCAAGTACAAGAACTACTGAGCTCCTAATGACCGCCGTGCCGCAATGTACTGGGAGACTGCAATCGCGTCGCCGATGGTCATCGGTGGGGAGCCTATGGAGGAGGAAGAACCGGTGCAGATGCCAGCGAGGGCGCCGGAGCCAGGCCGTCGTACCTGGCAGATCGACCTCGACTCCGCCAGGAACGACGACGATGACCCGCCGCCCCGCACGGTGATGAACAAGAAGATGAAGGCCAGCCACTCGACCCGCCGCTCCGCACGCCCGTGACCGCCGCCGCGGTTAGCCGGTGTCCGTTGTGTACCCCCAATCCCCCTTCTGCATCCGTAGCTACCTCTATTCCGATCTTGCATGAACTAGTATGAACTCATATGAACTAGTATGAACTACCTCTACATGCTTATCTACCTCTATTCACCATTCCCCTCCATCGTGGATCGAATCTATCGTTCGATCGAACGGGAACAAGTAATGCATGACAAATAGAGAGAAGTGCTTACTGCCATTCCCACGGTCCAAGTGATGGTTCGCTCATCGATGATGGAGTCTGGTGGTCTTCTTGCTCTCCTCTAATCCGCCGCCGCTGGTGAGAGTTGGCAGAGTTGGGGTGAGTGGGAAGAGGGAGCGGTGAGGGGCGGTGAGGCTAATAACTGCCGGCGCTTCAGGAAGCAACACAGCTTCACGAGCGTCACCGCGCTCGTGCAGCCGCCGTCGACCCTGGAGAAACTGCCGATTCAAGCGTTCCCAGCGAGCCAGGCCCAGGAGTGCTTTAAGGTTCGTGCCATGTGGACCGAGTAGTAAAAGCAGGCAACCAATCGGCCAGTTTTTGTCCTGCGTGAGCCAGGCCAGGCCTCATGCAGGCAACCAAACACGCCCGTATTGATTAGTGCAGACTACAACTCTCTCCGGTGCAGTTTATGTTGGACGGGCTTCGTATTCAAGCTTCACTTTTCCACTTTGGTGCTTGTTCCTACTTCGAATCGGTTGCAGTTGATTCTCTGTGGTTCACCTCTGTTTAAAGTTGAAGTGACTGGACAATTGAACTTTATTGGTTAGTGCGACACAATACAGGTGTAGCAGGTGGCACATCCAGATGCAGCGAGCCAGTGAGTGAGAGTGCTGATATAGCGAGTACGAGACACACATGAAAATTTGGTAGCTAGCTAGCTGTGAGTGTGTCACATATGAGTACTTTCTTGTGCTGTCACGTATGAGTACTTTCTTGTGCTGTGAGTATGAAATGGACCTGATGGACTCTTGCATGTGGCGCCGTATCCATACACACATCTCTGTCATGACGGGCGTTGGACTTGCTTGAACACAGCAGACCATGGTGACCTCTTCTATACTAGCTCTTGCAGCTAGCTTGCTTTCATCATGAGTACAATATAGGAATCAGATAACTAGCTAGCCAGTATGATTTACGAGGCTGGCCAGGCTAGAAAGTAGAGTAATGGTAGTCTACACTGATCAGTGTGTACAGTACTGCTGCCACGTTCAGACCGCTGCATTTCCACATACTACCGCATATGAAATGCCAAAGGCGATGTCGTTTCCATATAGGATAGAAATGCCAAGTGGTTGGCGTTTTCATGTGGAGAAGCAACATGAGATACCTCGACATTTCTATATGGAGTAGAAATACCATGGTCTGTGGCGTTTCTAAAAAGGTCAGATCATGAAATACTTTCATGTCGAGTTCAGTTTGTGACAAAGATCGTCGAGAAGGTCAAAACAATGATTTCGTTTGCCGACCGCCTCCCATGGCTGTGACTTTGCCGGATGGGGCAGAACTTGCAGATGTCGGTGCTGGGTCGTTGTGACGCCCAATATGAGATTCTATCCGAGAGGACCTCGAAGGTACCACCAAGGATAGAGCCGCATATTGAAACACTTTTGCAAGGTGGATATCATTACATCGTGCCATTACATAATAGTTGGGGGTACATACAAGGCATACAAATGCCACATGAATACATCAAACATCATACATGAGAACAACATCCGACTACGGTGGAACACAAACAGAAACTCAAATGATATCCACCCTGCTAGCCCAGGCTACCGTCCAGGAACCTATCCCAAGATCAACAAAGAAGAAGAAGAACTCCAAAACAAGTAAACATCGCTCTCACATCATGATCATCGCATTACCTGTACTTGCAACTATTGTTGTAGTAATCTGTGAGCAACGAGGACTCAACAATCCCATTACCATGGGTATCAAGACTAGCAAAGCTTAATGGGTATGGAATGGATAAGTGCAGCAAGAGACTAAGCATTATATGGTGCCCTTACGAGTACAAGAGTGTGATGAGAAACTACGCAAACGGTCGCAAACTAGTAATGATCAACAAGTGATCCTAAACTACTTACATTCAAACATAACCCACCGTGTTCGATTCTCGAACTCACTCGAAAAGAGACGGTCACGGTCACGCACGCGGTTGGTGTATTCTAATCGAGTTTAGTTCAAGTCCACTACAACCGGATATTAAAAAATTCCCATCTGCCACATAACCGCGGGCACGGCTCTCGAAAGTTTAAACCCTGCAGGGGTGTCCCAACATAGCCCATGACAAGCTAACGATCCGCGGAGACAATCCTCCATCTCGGGTCCCTCCAATCAAACTCGGAATCCCGGTGCACAAGACATTTCGACAATGGTAAAACAAGTCCAGCAAGACCTCCCGATATGCCGACACCCTGATAGTAGTCGTGCGTATCTCGTCTCAGGCCACGATGGATGAGCTAAGATTATAGTCGCTGAGACCCAAGTTGCCAGGGGGCACCGCAAGGTGCTCTAGTTTGGACCAGGACTCATGAGGAGCACTGGCCCGGGGTTGATTAAGAATCCTCGGGTGCTAGTCGGTCCCTATGCATGTTTTAGTTATTATTAGGCAAATGGTAAAACCAATGTTGGGCCTTGCTTGAAGAGTTTTATTCAAAGCGAACTGTCAAGTGGGGCCCATAAACCCTTATCGTGTTAGGGACGCAAAATCAAGGAACATAACACCGGTATGACAGAAACTAGGGCGGCAAGAGTGGAACAAAACACCAAGCAAAAGGCCGAGCCTTCCACCCTTTACCAAGTATATAGATGAATTAATTAAATAAGACATATTGTGGTATCCCACGATATCCATGATATCCATGTCCCAACATGGAACAACCTGCAACTAGAAACACTATAAGAGGGGCTGAGCAAAGCGGTAACATAGCCAAACAACGGTTTGCTAGGATGGTGGAAAAGGTTAGAGGCTATTTCATGGCATATTGGGAGGCTTGATAAACAAGTGGTAGGTAGCGCGACATAGGATAGCATCAAGACAACTAGCATAGCAAAGATAGTAGTGAGATCCAAGGTGACAGTCATCTTGCCTGAAATCCTGCTAGGAAGAAGAACGAGTCCCTGAATAAGACGAACCCACGTAGTCGAACGAATCCTCACAATCACAACATTACCGGAACTATCAAGAAGAAGCAACACCGGAAAGAAGCAAACAACACGGTAAACACACAACACATAAACATGACAAGATGATCAACCAAGTATGATGCATGACAAGGCTATATGATGCTACTCATGGCAAGAGATTACGCATACAAGAACAACACATCAAAGCAAGTTTAAATGAGGCCGGAAACAACATATATCAACTCCGGTAAGTCCTCATATGCAAATTTCAAAATTGGTCCAGATCTGAATAACACATTATGTTGAAGTTGATAAACAGCAAGTAAAGTATATCATGATGATCTACGCGTCTGTCTAGTCAAGTTACATATAAACTTCATTTAATTCGGAGCTACGGCCTAGAAGATATGAGCAAAACAAGTTAAACATGGCATTGATGCAAAATGCATTCAAACATCAAGCACACATGCTCAAACCAAGGCTGCGACAAGGCAAGATGAAACTACATGCAAAACCAAGCAAGTTTCATGTAGATCATGCTCCAAACGGAGCCACGGTTCAACACATACACTCAATAGTACATTCAAACACAATCTGCCTAAAATAGCAACTAAGAACTTTGTAATCGAGGAAACAACATGCTACAGGAAACATATAGACACAAACTTCATATGCACTCTAAGTATAGATTACATGCTTCAAATAACATCAAGGTTCAGGTTCATAGGCATCAGGATTAATCCAATATGATCAATGGAAAAAGCAACTTTATAACACAGATTATGGCGGTGAAAAACAGGGCATACAAGTGAGCAGAAATAACATGTTGACATGTTGAAGGCATGAAATAGACATGCTACAGTGCAAGATCATAACAAGCAAAAGCATGGCATTAAATTATAGGTTAAACATGGCAAAACATGATTACTAAGCATCTCCATATAACCTCTAGATCAATGGCATTCATCAAGACGAGATTGCAAGTTATAACAGATTCTCAGAAGGTGAAAAACAGAAAGGCAGAAAACAGATTCATGGTGCATACTTTGAGACAACAAAACTATATGCTACAGAAACATTTCATGGTATAAAAGGGCATGTCAAGCATGTACAGGTCAAGGACTACAAAACATGATCACTGAGCTATTGCTATAAAACACTAGAACATGCTCAAAACATCATGAAAGGATTGCAAAAGATAACAGATTCACAGACTGAAATAAACTGAACATGGCAGGAACAACGACAAGTAGGCATGTTTATAAGCTTATATAACACATTGCAAAGCATATCATGGCATGTGAATGTACCCAACAACAAGAAGGCATATTTTTAAAAATACTTATGGAAAGAACATGGCGATAGGATGCATAGAACACTAGCTATTCAAATGGCAAAACTGAACCTACTGATAACAGGCTGACAGAAACATTGTTTAGCAAATTTAATTGCTACAGCAGGCAATAATTGCTATAGTAGGCCATAATTGCAACTAAGGGCATGGATGGATATAGCATAACAAGATCTAAAAAACATACTTACTGAGCATCTCCGTATTGTGCATGGATCCACAAGTACCATCAAGTTAACATGGCAACATAGTATAGCAGGTTCAGACTTTAGCAGAAAACACCAAGCCACTGAAATCAGCAACATCAAGTACCATAATTTGCATGCTTTTGCTAGTCACCACAGAGCATATAAAAATACATGGATTCCACCACTGTAAAGATGGCATGAATATGCTCCTATCACATGTTAACATGATGCTCAAAAGGTAATCACACAAAATGCTATGAAAAAGACAAATCAGCAAGTTACAACAATTTCCAGCAGATTATATCATTTTGCACATTTGCAATGAGGATTAATGCTTCAATATGAACAGTAACATGCATTCAAACTACACCTTCATGAAGAGCATCACAAGATGAAAATTTTGACATATCATACACGTAAATCGGAGCCACATGCACAAAGATATGATATGAAAAAGATGCACACACGAAGTTGAATTGCAGGGACTTTCCGAGGTCAACGGCAAGGACGGCAGCTCCTCCAGCGATGTGGGGGCGGGGAGGCATCGGAGAGTGGTCGGGGAAGGCCGGGGAGGACAGGGACGGGTGGATCCGGCCGCGGCTCGCCGGATCCGGCCGGTCTCCGGCAAAGGGCGGCGCGGGGAGGCGCCGGGGCGCGAGCTCGCGGCGGCGGCGACGCTCGGTGACGGGGATGGCGTGGGGCGGCGAGG
>NC_041381.1:299267208-299275578 GCF_002162155.2 Triticum dicoccoides
AGGCAGGCGGCGGCGCGGGCGAGGCGGGCGGCGGCTCATGCGGGCGGTGCTGCGGCTCAGCCGATGGAGAGCGGGAGTGGCACAGGAGGCGACTCGGGAGGCCGCACGGGCCTAGGCGGGCCACGCCTGGGCCCGGCGGGCCGCGGCGGCGGGGGAGGCGCGGTAGATAGGCGGCGGCCACTGGTTGGCTCGGGCAGCGGCGGTTGGACGCGTCCGGTGCGGGAGGATGAAGGAGGCTATGGTGTTACCCGAAATTTGTGGAGGGGGATGCATATTTATAGATAGAGGGAGCTAGGAGAGGGCTATTGAGGTGCAGTATTCGCCCACACGATTGTGATCCAATGGTGAAGAGCATGGAGGGGGTTTAGATGGGCTAGTGTGATGTTATGGAGGGTTGTTGGGTTGCAAAGAGAGGGGGGTTCCGGCGGTTACACGGTTAACTGTTGGGGCATCAAACGACCTCCAAATGGAACGAAATTTGACAGGCGGTCTACCGGTGGTATACTAATACCACTCGACAAATTTCGGACCATCCCGACAATGTTTTCTCCCGCTCATGAAACAAGATCTGGGAGGTGCGGCAGGTGCATTTGAGAGTGTCGGATTGTGAAATGGACAACGGGGAAAACTGGGAAACCCGGACGGATGCAAGTTTTGAAAAACATGCAGATGAAATGCATATTATGAGATGACAAAGTGAAACACGCAAGCTAATGACTTGGCAACGACAATGAATAACTGGAAGACACCTGACGCATTGGTCTCGGGGCATTACAGTTGTCTGGTTGTGGCGGGCTCCCGAACATAGAAAGGCGAAGCCCTGTGCCTCTCCATCCCTGGTCGCAAGAAGGCCTTGGTGAATTTTTGGCCTTGTTGTCACATGTGTGTGAGAGCAAGGTTTTGGGGAAGACTTTAGAGAGTGCTATCGCTGATCTTGCTGCTTCGGCAGAGGCCGGTGTCCAGGTAAGCGGAGGTCTTCGGTGTAAACCTAGTAGCCCCCGAGCCTCGGGGAAATTATTACTTATATAGTATGCATGGGGGTCTAAATCCTGGTAGGATGCCTTGGCCTGGATGGAAGAGTTGAATCGTTGGGCTCATGATCTGGCACAGTAGGTCATGCTGGAGGGAGAGAGAAGTGCTCGTGTGCAGAGGGCACTTGTGGGCATCTGCTATTAGCTGTTCAGTCCGAAGACAGTTGTTTCTATAGTGCTGCTGCTTTCTGACATCTCGAATGTGCTCCTAGTTGTCACCCTTCAAGCAGCTGTAGGCCTGGGTAGATGCCGATCACGGGGCAACGCCGTGTGTGCAGGATGTGGCCAACTCCAAGAGCGCTGAAGTCTTTTCCTATCAGAAGCTACTTGAGTTGGACGAGGGCCTACTGAATGACAACCACGGTATCACCGAGGGATCAAGATTCAGGGACTTGCTAGTCACAACTCACCAATGAACAGTACGGTGACTTGCCCCCTCTCCACACCATCCGATCTGGAATCGACGGACATATCCGCACGAACAATACCTGTTCTACAGTGCTTTCTCTACAGTGCCCCTTTCCACAGTGTTTTCTAGTAAAGTACATTCAACAGTGTTTTCTGTTACAAAATTCAATCTGAACCACCCCCTGATCCAATGGCTAGCCGCCCGCCAGTCACTGGATCCCTGTCCCTCACCGAGGGCCTCCGTTCTCAACTAAAGGAGAGTCGAGAGGTGGAACCGACCCGTGGAGGTGGCTAGATTTTGCCAACGGCCGTATCACGGATGCCCAGGCCCGTTTTAATGGTTGCAAGGGGCGTGAGGCCTCGCTAGCGGAGGCCGGGACGCATGCTGCGGGTGATCTCCAGTGGTGGCGCTCGCGCCAGCGTCGGTTCGAGGTCGCTACAGGTGGTGAGCCTTTTTGCTAGAAAACTTTGCACTCGCTCTTTGATTTGTGATTGCTAATTTGCATCATTCCTGCAGCTGTGTTGCCTGACTTGATCTATCCTTCGGGCTCCTCGCGTCTTGATCCAGTGGCACAGGCTTTGGATGGGATGTACAGGGCTTTGGTGTGAGCCGTCAGAGCTTTGTACTCAACAGATGCTGGGGCTGACGGGCCGGCACAACATATTGCGCGTATGTTGGACCTGGCCCAGTGCTTGATGGAGCTTCAAGAGGCCGCAACAACAAGAGGCGTTCAATATGTGCTAGCGTGGCTTTGCGCATGCTGTCTTGAGTGGCCCATGCGGGACTTGGTGATCACCAAGCCGCAGACCAGTCCGACGCAGGGTTTTTATGCGGAGTAGAATCAGCTGTGGCTTTCGCTGCCGAATGCAGTCGCCGAGAGGTGTGAAGTGTTGTAGCCTGAAAACAAAACAAATAGCAACTCTCTTTGCAATACTTATTAATACAACCTCTCTCTCTACATGCTTTTACGTTAGCACAAATAACGAGGTGTATGTTTTATTTGTATGCCGTAGAGGCGTTGAAGTGCCTCTTCTTGGGTTAGGAGAAGAGATCCTCTTTCGTGCGTGTTGACGCTATATGCGTATTTTGTGTGGCTCGGTGTGAACATAATGCTTGATTCAGTCGTCCGACATCCTTGATGGTTGCTCTCCTCGAAGGAAGAACTACCAAAAAAATTGCTTCAATACAAGCCCCGGAGCACTAGGCTGTGGAAGGTCGACAGAAGAAACATCCACAAGTGTTCGGATCAAGGAGCAGCAATGTAGGATGCAAGCTTTAGGTGGAGCTGCGGGGGGGGGGGGGTCCACTTATAGCCATGCAGCCCCCAAATCAGAGAGATTCGATTGTTCTTCCACAACTTGTCTATCCCAAGGGGTTTCAGTATAGTGTTTTTAATGCTAAATAGCTGTGTGTCATGTTACCTTAGCAAACTAGAAGGGACATGAAAAAGTGTGGGTGCTCATCGCGACCTCCTTATTTTTCAACATAATATTGTCTGAGCTAAAGGTACATGAAAAAATTTGTTTTTTGCAAAATAGTTTATGCAGAAAAGTACGTCATACTTGGAGATATATGCATAAAATAGGAGGAGATGCTCGGCATTCCAGGGTCGTGATGTGATTCGACCTGTTTTTTTTGTTGCGGAGGTAGTAGGATCCGTTGTTGAGGGCCTCGTGGATGACGAAGGGGCCTTCCCACGGGGAGGACATCTTATTCTTTCTTGGCTTTTGCTTGAGGCATAAGATGAGGTCACTGACATTGAACTTGTGTGCCCGCGGACACCAGCCTTGATAGTACCGCAATTTTTGCTGGTAGATGCTGATGCTGGATAGGAGTTGTGCTTCTTCCTTGGCGGTGATGTCATCTTTCCTATTTTGTTCGGTGACCTCCTCCTCGTACGCTCGGACACGTGGCAAGTCGCTTCTGCCCCGTAGACCATAAACAAGGGCGTGTAGCCAATGTATTTGTTCGGGGCTGTCTGCAAGCTCTAGAGGACGAAGCGAAGTTCCTCCACTCAGTTTCCTTTTGCTCGAACAAGAGGCGTGATGAGGCGGGGTTTTAGACCTTGCATGATGAAGCCGCTGGCTCGTTCTACCTATCTGTTGGACTGAGGGTGTGCCACAGACGCGTAGTCGATGTGGATGCGCCATTGGTGGCAAAAACCTTTGAACACCTAGGGGGTAAAGTTGGATCCATTGTTAGTGATGATACTATGTGGGATGCTGAAGCAGTGTATGAGGCCAGAGACAAATTTGACAACTGTCCTGGCGTCTGCGTTTGTTACTGTTTTGGCCTCAATCCACTTGGTGAACTTGTCGATAGCCACCAACAAGAATTTGTGGCCTCTTGCTGAGGGTGTGAGATTGCCCACCATGTTTGGCCCCCATACTGTGAATGGCCATCACTACAAAAAGAAATACACATCCATGACATTACGGCCTGAACGACAACTTTTTCTGTCATGGTTATGACACTTCTATGACGACAATTGTGACAAAAACACGCATCATCATAGATGTGGTGGGATCCCACTTCCATGACAAGAAATTATGATAGGAAATTGGCTTTTCGTCCTATATGGGCCGAAGACGCACCTGCATGACATGCTTTGGGCGATGCAGTGGGTGGTCTGCCGAGCGATGCAGTGTGGTTTGCGTGTTTCTCTTGTACACGTGTGTGTGTGTGTGCATGAGGCGTTCTCTACTAAACTCTTCTTGAGAGGCGTTTGCTTACTGAACCCGAGCGATTGCACTAGCTACGTACTGAACACGAGCGATCGATCCCAGTATGTACTGAAGCCGATCGATCGATCCCTTCGCTGCTAACTGAACCCGAGCGATTCCTTCGCTGCTAACTGAAGTCGACTGATTCCTTTGCTGCTAACTAAATCCGATCAAATCTTCTCGCTGCTCACTGAAGCTGATCGAGCCCCCGTGCAAGACGTAGCCGGCCGGTGTGATGGGTTGCCTCTAGATGAATAGTGCATGTTGCTGTCGCGCGCGTGATATGTAGAATGAGTAGAGACATGTGGTGAGTCCAACCGGTTGGTTGGCTGTGGATGAACAGTTCCTGGTGGGGGTTGGATGAATAGGGCCCTGTGTTGCTGCTGTATGAACAGGACTCCGAGGAGGCCCCCACACCCCAGCCGGTTGGGGGTGGATGAATAGGACACCGTGGAGGCTGGATGAATAGTAGCCGGTGGAGGCTGGATCAACAATAGTCCGTGGAGGCTAGAGCAAGGTAGTAGACGGTGGATGAATAGTAGCCCTATGGAGTCCCGTTTACCTGTATGCCACACCCCTCCCAATGAGCAGGACCCGGTTTCGACCGTAGGCAGTTGGAGAGAAGTCCATTTCCCCCGTTTTGCGGTACCCACAATCCTCCCGATGAACATGACCCTGTTTCAACCTTAGGAGGTTGGAGAGAAGTCCGTTTTGTCCATTTTGCAATATGCCACACCCCTCCCAGTGAATAGGTTCTTGTTTAGACCATAGGCAGTCGAACAGAAGGCCGTTTCCTCCATTATGCGGTATGCCAGACCTTATTTGTCTGTTCCGTCCAAGCCAGTTGGCTCCCGTTGAACAGGACGCATACCGCCCCTGTCAGTTGCCTCCCGATGAACACAACGTTGTTTCCTCCATTCCGACTTAGTTGGTTGGCTGTTGATGAATACGACACCGTCGTTGTACGCGTTCGATACCCCTCCCGTATGTACGTATGTAGCTGTATTTTCTTTCTTGCAGCGTGGCAATACGTACATGTACACAATATAGACGGGATTGCATGACATGCTACACCGGCGGCTCTACTATGACACGTGTCGCTCCTTACACTACTAGGGAAAACCTAGCAGTAGCGCGTGTTTTGTGCCCACTAGTAGCGCGGGAAGCCGCGCTACTAATAAGGCGCTACAGCTATTGCTTAGCAGTAACGCGTGCCATCACGCGCTACTGCTAGTACAAATAGCTGCAGCGCTTGTCCAGTACCGCGCTACTGCTAAGGTATCTACTTGCAGCGTGTTTTCTTTCCATCGCTACTAGTTTTTTTTTAGTTTTTTATTTTTAGTGTATTTATGCGCCATCATACAAATATTGGTACAATACTAGCTGTTATGAGGTTAACATCATTATGTCCATAACAGTGTATTAAATGAAGGTGGATTAGGTTCAAGTTGAGGCAATATGTGGTGCATGTCAAAAGTATACTACTAATCCAAACTTGATCTAGTTTGGATTAGTAGTACTTTCGGTGTGCACCACATGTTGCCTCCACTTGAATCTAATCCGCCAGCACAAGATATTAATCATCATCATGGTCATTACCACCAACAGTATTTATTTAATCACCACTAACACTAGCTAATAATAATCATCATAGTCATTACCACCAACACTAGCTATTTTATCATCATAGTAATAGTGTAGCACATCATCATCCTGAAACTCATTTCTAGCCAGCTACTCACTCCTGCTACTCACTCCTGCTGCTCTCTCTTAGGTAAAAGAACATAAAACATGTGTAGCTCTCCTCCTTGATCAAGTTGGAGCATCCAGATGAACCTGTCTCCTAATCGTGGAAGGCGCCTCTGGTAGCTGCTCCCTAGTACTTCTCTACACTCCCCCAACACATATTTGGTCCAGTCTTGCACTATTAAGCATCCGTCGCTAATCTTGAATGCACTAAAGTAAGCTGTAGGATATCTTGGCCGTAAGTTGATAATACTCATGATACCTTTAGTCTCGATCCCATAAGGCACAACATTCATCGGGAGTCCCTGTTGAAGAACATCGTATGGTAACATACTTAGCAATGAAGTTTAGCTTCAAAAATAATGTATGGAAAAGATGCAATGAGGATAAAGAGTAAAAATCTTACCATCCTTCCTAAATGGATGTGACCGTAGTTCATTACGAACACTATTGGTCGCACATTTTCAGTACTAAGATTTCTAAATGCAGGAAGAAAATTTGTCTTGACAGTATCAAGATCCTCAAGCCATGAAACATAATGATTGAGCTCCTCGCAGTTGAGTTCAGCCCCAGGACAGTATACGGTCCTGTCTACCAACCGCTAGACATGTTGCTTGCATGGAAATAAGCTGACAATACAAATTAGTTGTCAACTATTTTTGAATAAACAATATCAAAGACATAAATATGGTTGAGAAACTTACATAATGGTATAACTGGAGGCATTTGCGCATTGACCCAGATGTCGGTATTACCTTCAATATCATCTTTCGGACGAATATCAAAGGTGATAACCATATCAGGCTCAAATGCATAAGTCTTGCATAGTGCTCGCCATGTTTTGCATCCAAAATAGGTGTAGTCGTCTGAATTGTATAACTTCGCATGGAAAATATAACCATGCTCGGTCTTCAAGTAAACTTTCTTTTCCTACATACTATGACTGAAACCTATCTTATCAAATAGAAAAACTCTTGCATGGCAGGGGATATGCTAGTAGAATAGTAAAAAAAATATAAGTTGAAGCAAATGAAGCAAATGTCATGCTTAATTACAAAAAAAGACTTGTCGTTGTGACTTACTGTTTCCACTTCGAAGTTCTCGTCCAGCTTGATGCTGAAGCACCTATCATCATCTAGGAAGATTCCGTCGCACAGGCCGTGCTCTTCTTCGCAGTATTTGCAAATACCGAAATCCTTCTCGTCGTCAGACATTTCCTATGTTCAACATTAATTGAAAATCGATCGAAGACAACTACCAAGATACTCAACACACAAATCCGGGGCACTCGATATTTCCTACATATTCTAGCACAAGTCATGCCAAAATTCACGGAAAAATCCCGCATGACCTTTGCTAAAATAGGACATATCGAGCGCCTGAAATTTGCCGGAATGGAAATGAATCAACACTCCGGCAAAACATAGGCCACTCGAAGGTATAACCTGCAAACATGACCGGCCACTTGGATATTGAGCAACACAAGATATACATTTCAAAATATCTTATAGGACTCAAATTAGCATGCATTCAATAAGCAAAAGTAGATCATCTCATGCGTCAGTACATCGTCGAATATTATCACTAATACATCGTCGAATATTATCACTAATACATCACGAATAGTGTCATACATATAACATCACTAATACAACTAAAACTCTAGCACACGACGGGTATCGGTGCGGGCGGTGGACACCCACAGAGAAGGCACCATCACGGGATCATAGCTCCAGTGAGATCCCCGGAGAACCTGCCAGGTATTGGAGAATGACCTGTGCTCCAACGCAAACAAGTAGCGACGGACGTGCGTGTCCTCCTCACTGACACGGTGACGCACCACCTCCGCGGAGTCCTCGAGCCTCTGGAACGTCACTGGCCCACGTGACCGCCACCAAAGAAGGTTCGGGTCAACGACAGGCTGGCTCCTCACCAACCTGCGCCCCCCGGTAGGTAGCGGCTCCCAGTACCACCCCGGCGGAGCCCAGTCCCGGACATGGCCGATCTGGTCAAGCAGGTGTCGTCCTCCACCGACTCGACGATGAGGATGCGGGATAGGCATCGTCCACATCGAGGCGGGAAAAATTGCTTTAACTAAAAAATAGAAACAAGTTCTTACTAACTAGTTCTATTAATTCAACTAGTTCTTACTAAATATAAACTTACTATAAATAAAAATATTCTAGTACCTAATTAGTACCTAATTCTTACTAACTAATTAGTACCTAGGAACTACTGCCCTAATTACCATCTAAGTAATTAACTAACCAGCACTAAAAATAGCCTAGGGTTCATACGAACTAGCACTAAATAGCTAGGGTTCATACTAAGCAGAGAAGAGGGATCAGAAGGGGAGAGAGGGATCAGAAGTGGAGAGTGCTTACAGAGGGCGGGGAGAGAGATGGGGTCGGGGGAGACGGCGACACCGAGGCGCGGCGAGGCGGGGTCGGGGGAGACGGCG
>NC_041381.1:299275834-299315598 GCF_002162155.2 Triticum dicoccoides
CAGGGTCGGGGGAGACGGCGGCGAGGCGGGGTCGGGGGAGACAGCGGCGAGGCGGGGTCGGGGGAGACGGTGGCAAGGCGGGGTCGGGAATTGGGGGAGGAAGCAGAGGAGAGGGAATCAGGCCGCGCGGGGGGTTAGGTGAAAATAGCTTTAACTGTAGTGTGGGAAGGAAAAACGCGCTGCTGCTAAAATCCATAGTAGTAGCGCTGTTCGTAGAAGGGCGCTACTACTATACCTAGCACGCCGGGAACGGTGTGGCAATTATAGTAGTAGCGCTTTCTGTTCGGGCAGCGCTACTGCTAAGCTGCTAACTGTAGCGCGGTTCTGCCAAACGCGCTACTGCTAAGTAGCAGTAGTGCCTCATTTTAACAAGCGCTACTGGCAACATTCTGTGTATAAGGTTTTCCCTAGTAGTGTTACTCAGCCACGGTTCATCACTGTAGAGAAACCGATCGACCGCTATATGTACGTACATGTTCGCGACCAGACAGATAATGCCACATACGCTTCGACCTGGTGAGTTCTAGCTGTTAGGGGGCATCAATTTTTTTACACATAATAAGGAGGCACTTCCTTTCGTGCGAAGATGTAGCTAGTGTGTCAGGACCCCGACTCAATGCCACATCGATCTAGCTTGTAACACCTCATATCACTTTGCGGCCTCACGCACGGTATTCCCACGGGTGTCGCCTTACCTTTGCCCGAGACCGTTTGCGCCTTTTGGCACACGTATATGATAGTGTCGCTAGCATCCATATGATAAGGAGCCCGGGCTGACATGGCTAGTCGTAAACCCAAAGTGGCACAAACTTACAGGGACAGGCATCCATGACCCAGCATCGAACGTGTCGGTCATCAACGAGTGAATCCAGGCTGTAGCACTGGGCTAGCAGGACTCCGGTATTCATCGCGTGACATTTCCCTAAAGGGACAGACACAGGAACGAAGAAGGACACATGCCGGCCAGCCTAAGTGTTCCGGAGCAGTAGCAAGCTACCATGGCTCAGTGGAAAACACTAGGAGACATTTCCCGGTAAGAGAGGCTACTAAAGATAAACAACTAGATAGTCAGATCCCACACATACCAAGCATTTCAATAACATACACACAATATGCTCGATATGTGCAAATACAACATGGCATCACAACATGACTCTACAAATCAAGTATTTATTCATTAGGCTCCGAGGAGCGAGATATTACAAACATGGGTCTCACGACCCAACATTCAGAGCATACAAGTCAAAGCACAAGCGGAAGCTTAACATGTCTTGGTACAGACATCTAGAAATGAAAAAGGCTGAGAAGCCTGACTATCTACCAGATCCTGCCGAGGGCACAAGATCGTAGCTGAGGTAACAAGCTAAACGTCAAACTCCACGTGGAACTACTAGCGAGACTGAAGTCTCTCTGCAAAAACATAAATTAAGCAACGTGAGTACAAATGTACCCAGCAAGACTTACATCAGAACTAACTACATATGCATCATTATCAACAAAGGGGGTGGTGGACTTTGACTGCAGCAAGCCAGCTTTGACTCGGTGGCTATCCTGAACTACGACTACAAGTAACTCTTTTGAGGTGGCGCACACGAGTCCACATATTCACCATATCAATACACCACTATGGATCCACTCCCGTCTCCCTACGAGAACGCCATCCATAGCACTCACGCTTAACTTGCGCATTTTAGAGTATCCACTTTCACTTGTCTATGAACTGTACAAGGGGTCCAAGTTTCCATATTCGAGGGATCCGGCTATTCGAATAGATAATGATAACCCTGCAGGGGTGTACTTCTTCACACACGCTCTCGCCACTTATCGCCCTGTACACGTCATGTACCTCGGCAACCTTCAAGCGGAAGCCGGGCGAGGGAGTCGGCCACGGCCTACCTAAACACTCAAGTCTCTCGTCCAGGTTTATCGCCTATTCGGGTTCCATCCGCAAGGAGATCCGGCCGGGGTGTCACTCACGGCCCCAAACGATGTGAGCAGGGTTCCCAAGCCCACCATCCGGGTGCCACTTGGTACACCGTGCCACTGCACCTAGTCTGTCCCAAGCCCACCTGTACCGGTTGCCACTTGGTAGACTACTAGCACTACCTACAAACACCAGAAACTAGTTGCAACTCATGGACAGAGAACAAGGGTGATTAAGAAGCCGAGAGGGTCAATTAAGGATCCCAATGAGTGGTAGTAGTTGTTCATGGATCACAAGCACAGAACTCAGTTCCTGAGGACGGCTGTAATGAGACAACCCACCATGTACTCCTACATGGCCTCTCACCGCTACCTTTACCAAATCGTGTTCACACACTTAGCTCACACACAGTAGGACATGTTCACACACCTCTGATTCATTCCTGATGAATCAGACCTGACACAACTCTAAGCAATAGCAGGCATGACAAACAAGCATGAATGAGTAGGCACATCACGGCTCAAGCAACTCCTACTCATGCTAGTGGGTTTCATCTATTTACTGTGGAATGACAAGTCATGCAGAGGATAAAGGGGTTCAACTACCGCAGCATGTAAGAGTTGAAACGTTGTTGTCCTAATGCAGTAAACGAGAGCAGGAGCGAGAGAGTGGGATTGTATCGGAATGAACAAGGAGGTTTTGCTTGCCTGGCACTTCTGAAGATAATATAGCTCTTCATCGGTGTCATCAATCTCATTGTCGAAACACGTCTATCGAGAGGGTACAACCACCGGCAACAGAGAAGGAACACAATCAATGCAATGCACAATATGATGCATGATCATGACATGGCAATATGCTGTGGTTTGAGCTAATGCAACTAGCAGCCAGTTAAATGGAGTTGATTTGGATCAAAGATTCAAATTCAAACTCCATATGTGATGGTTTAAATGCCCTTAATATGATTTGTCCTAAACAGCAGCTATAAGTTGTTCTAACATGCATGAAAATGGTATAGATGGATAGGTTGGATTTTTCTGATAATTTTTAATATATAAATTATTTCATTTGGAGTTACGGTTGAATTTATATGATTTTTAGAAGTTTAGGGCATTTTCTAGAATTTCCTGAATAAGAATAAATACAGAAAAAGATTAAGTGCGTCAGCATGACGTCGGGGTGACGTCATCAGGTCAAAGGCGCCAGCCCAGGTCAAACCTGACGGCTGGGACCCGCACGTCAGTGTAACAGGGCAGGGACAGAGGCTGACCGATGGGTCCGGTCAATGCTGACGTGGCCAAGTCAACGGTGACAGGCGGGGCCCTCTGAGATTAGTACTAATTTAACAGAGAGGTTAAACTAATTAATTTAGGCATGGGGGCCCACTTGGCAGTGGCTCTAGGGGGTGATTAGTGGGGTGTTTAGGCCCTAATTAAGTGGCCACGTCGGCGGCTAACCGCCGGTGACACACGGACGTGGCGGCGGCTCTTGTTCTGGCGATTCTGGCGACGAGAGGAGGCGGTGTTGGTCTCTACGGACGCGTCGTGGTGAGGCGGGTCGTTTGGTAGCACCGGGAGGTGCTGAGGTGGTCGGAATCAGCAACGGCGGCGAGCGAGGCGGCGGCCGGAGCTCGGGTGGGTGCGGGGTTAGCGCTGCGGCTTGCAAACGAGCTAGCTGTCACGCTAGCGTTGCTCCACGGGTCGTTGCGAGTGCAACAGACGCACGTGCGGGGCCATTTGGTTGCCGGGGCTTCGCCGGCGACGAGCCCGCGCGGTGACGGCTACGGTAAGCAAGGGGGCGGCGGCTACGGCGACCAAACGGGGGCAGGGTTAGGGGGGAAATGACCGGGGGCTCACCGCGGTCACGAAGAGCTTCTCGGCGAGCTCGGGGAGGCACGGACGGCGGCGAGTCAACGATGGGGATCCGCGGCGGCCGACGACAAAGAAGAGGTCGGTGACAGCGTTTTGAGGCGTCCGGCGTCGAGTGAGTCGACGGGGAGGACGAGGGCGTCATGGCAGACCCCGGGGATAGCTCGGAGAGGCGAGGAGGTGGCTGTGGCCGTGGTGGTTTCGGACGGCGGCAACGGACGCGTTCGGTCCGGGCGAGAGAGAGGGAGCAGAGGTGAGAATGAGCGAGAGAGAGAGTGAGAGAGGTCGAGGGGAGTGCATGGCATCGTGCAGGCGTCCAGGCCCTCGTCGGCAAGCAGGAGGTGGTGTGCGGTGGCCGTGCGCGCGTCGGGCACGCGCCCTCCGTCCTCCTGGCAAAAGGAGGAAGACGACAGGGATGGATGCGATGGCGGGCTGGGCTGGCTTTGCCCAGCTGGGCTGCTACAGTGCCAGGCCAGGTGGGCCTTGCCAGGTAAGTTCCTTTCTTTTTATTAATTCATGTTTTCTATTATTTCTGTAACTTCAGGGCTTTATTAAAAATGTCAGGGAATTTCCAAAAATCATGAAACTAACCATGACTACTCTTTGTAATATATCCAAAAGTAAACATTTTAGTTTATGATTATTTGAGCATTTAAAATATTTAGTAGCATTTAAATGCCCAAATGCAAATACTATAAGATTTAATTCAGAGCCCAAATATGTCATGGAAAAATGTGCAACACCTCTGGTTATTGCTTCCAGCATTTGCCAGAAATGATGAACATTTTTTAAAGCCATTTGGATTCACTGAAATTATTTTAGTTGAACCTAGTGAATTCCTTTGATGCTAGGGTTTGAAACAATCCCCATTTCAAATTTAAGAGAAATTTAAACATGATGCACACATGAAGCTAGCCTAGTGCAAAGCGAGAAGCTAGGGATGTGACAACTCGCCCCCACTAAACAAGAGTCTCGTCCCGAGATTCAAGACGTGAGGTAAGAAGACAGAGGAACACAAGCTAACATGATCTTCACGATACAGGTTGCACTTCATAAGGACGTTGACTCAATCACCATCTCTATCTCGAAGTCTTGCTCCGAGGACTCCAATTAACATGACAACGAGAGGAAAGGAACAACTCTAAAAGGATCGATCTTATCGAATGTCGAACAACTCATGATCAACTCACGGAGTGGGACATTGAAACATCTCTCGAGCTGAGAGACAAAGCATTCGTCCAGAGGGATGGAGTGAAACACATTACAAAGGTTCACTAGGTAGGCAATATTCCACACCTAAGAAGGTGGTGAACGGTTGTCAACGCAGCAAGGAGTTGAGTTGCCATGATACCATAACGATGCACCTTAGGGAAGGTGACTCGTAGAAATATCCCCTTAAGTGGCAAAAAGAATTACCTTTGAATCAGAGATCATTGAAACTCTTTATACCAGCCTAAGGCAATTCTCAAGCGATCGTTTAGAGGGGTTCGGTAGAATGGTATACCCGGATTAGAATGGATGATGTGGATTACCTTGTTGAAAACAACACAAGGGATGATTTTAGTAACTGGGGAGAAGCTCAACGGTAGAGAGTGAGTCCACTGTTTGAAAAGTTATAGCATAATCGAGGAAACTGAGAGCAATCCCAGTTAGTGCCGATGATAACACCTAGCGCTTGTGTGTGCTCTCAAGAACTTGAGCATTTCCATATTCATCAGGGTTTTACCAATATCCGTGTCAAGGATCCATGGCAACACAATGTACTACCATGAAGAATACCGGTGGAAGATGCAGATGCAAAGGAAGGTAACACCTTCTCAGACTTTACCTTAACGAGGCCAAGGGGACAAAATCTGGATGATCGACCGAGAGACATTTAGCACTCCGCTTCTAATGTTCTCCTCGATGTGCTAGCGTATCCCATTCATAGGTATGGTTTGATATCTAGAACATCAAGTAAAAGGTCGGACTTCGGGAACACAAGAATCCACAAGGATTAACTTCTAGAATAGGTCGTGCGAGATCCTCATGCGTATTGACCAAACGGCTTAATCAAGATACTACAATAATAGTACTTCCAGCTAGATGCGTCCACTTCACTAGAACCTATATCATAGTTCTTGGAAGAAGTTCCCACCATCATATCTGCCTGAGATTCAGATCTAGTTGGTAACAGGATAATTCAGACTCATTAAGTATAGAAAGAAAAATGAAAGTTTGCAACACAAATTGACAAGGTGGCGTTGCGAGATTCTCAGGGAATGAGCTACGATAGCAAACTCCAAAACATGAGCTGGTTCTGCTACACACATGTGAGCATGCTTTACCAGACAAGCATGAACACGTAGTAGTCTTATAATAAAACGCTACCGAGTTCAGAAGGGGAACCATCATCGAGGATATCGAAGTCCTTGCATAAGTCTTGCTCTTAAGAAGGAACTTCTTCTCCTTGAACAAATCTATCAGTGGCTTGGTGTGCTAGGAAACACATATGGAATGGAGGCGGCCAACCTATCAAACCATAGAGTACTTTGCACATGCATGACTGACTTGGGATGATTCCAGAGGAATCAAAAACAATCTTTCTCGAATCCATGGCGGCAGCTCGCATCAAATGCACATGAGTTAGAGAAAGTCACTTCTTTCATCCGAACATATGCTTCATGAACGGGACATGAAGACATTGCGTATAAAGTTTCCAACACTAGCTTAATGTTCAACAAAATCATGGAGGAGATAGGGATGTTGTCAATGGGCTCAACAACAATTCATCCAGATTGCCATGGGATGGAATTCCATAACTATGTGAACAAGGTGATAGTATTGGTCAGACCCAAAAGACATAATGGTGTATGCTCGAGGAAAATCCACGAGTAAGACAACATTACGAACATCGTTGGTTCTGATTTGATTTCAGAATAGCCCACACTCAAATCAAAGTTTTGGCAAGACAATAGCTCCAACAACTGGTCTCGAGGACCAATCGATGGGGATATCATCTTTCTTCAACACATATACAAGATATCCCTTAACATGAGCTAAATCGGACAAGCTTTTATCTTCCAACTCTCCAAGTTGTTGTTTAGCTTAACCAACTAGCTCAGGGGTATGCAACACAGATTCTTGGAGAAGGGGTGGTTTATATGAAACCAACTTGATCACGAACTCAACATAGCGGTCAGGTGACAACCTGGTAATACTTTTGAGAAGATATTCGGAAAATCACGAACCACCGCTATGTTAATAAGCTCGAGAACAATCTTGCTTTTCAGGGCAAGATGATATGATCAAAAGAGCGAGGGTTTGACAAGATCCTAACTCATTGATCGGAGAGTGCACCGGAAATAAGGACTAGGTAGCACAATCAACTTAGGGTGATGATTCAAAAATCAACATGCTAAGCGTGAGGTTATTATCCTTTAACTACTAAGCAACGGAGTAGCTAGGAGTATAGATTTCACACATCACGATTCACTTGTCAGCACTCCGGTTGCAACAGCACGGGACCGAGGAATGAATAATGATAGTGAGAAGTATCACTACGTCAAGAGTTCATAGGATGGTGTGCAATTCCCATGACATTCTTGATATTAAGATGGTAATACTCCAAGGTAGAAGAGAGCAAAAGCAAGATTAGCAATTTGATCTGCGGAGTACGACTGCTTTGACCCAATCCTGGAAATGGACAAGGTACTGGAGTTTGTTTCTCCTAGTCATTCTGGAATAGAATGGCTCGATGGACCACAAGAATAATAGGCGTCGATGAACGAATGCACGCATACTCTTGACTATCAATTGATAGACGAGGGTCAAAAGACGACTAGGGGGGAACAACTCAAAAGAACATACGATTTTCTGAGTTGTGGACGCATGGATTAGAATGTCGAATGAGTTCAACAGGTTTCTTCCAGATAACCCATGCAGAAAGGTAGAACTGGCAGAATCACAATTATGAATGGAGAACCCATCCAGAGCACTCCGTTGTGATCTTTTGGTTCAGAAAGACTACTGCCATATTGGTTCATGGTATTGGAAGAACGATATACCACGGACCTCGAGGACTATCGCAAAGGTTACTAATAACCTAAAGGAACTAGCAAATACTACCAACAAGAAGTAGGTAAGGTGAATCTCGGGTTCAAAAACCCAAGAGTAGAATGCCTACTAACTAAGTGGCATCACGGGATGCTTTCGAGGATAAAGGCCAGAATCTTCACACTGGGATACAAATCATGGCTAGATTACTAGATGATCCCCTAAGACACCTAGGGTCATAATAATAATTCCAACATATATGCCGAGGCAATAGAATACCTCAACTCAGCAATTAGTGTGATTAACCTGGCCCAAAGGAACATCAAAACCATAGGGAAAGGATTTGCAAGTGCATCAGATTGTTTAGAAACCTGGGATGACTCGGACAGCATAACGGCTGTAAATGCTCAAAAAGTATGGAGACATACTACAAAAATGGTGGCATAGCCACTCAGAAGCACAATATCAGGGTTTCGAGACCAACAGTTATGAACATACGAAAGTAGTAAAACTGAGCTGAGATTTGAAACTAACAATCCTATAAGTCTATGGATTAGTAACACGTCATCCTGATAGACAGATGAGAAGGCCTAGTTCTTAATCCCCGTAGAAGAGAAGAGGATGACTCAGATCAGAAGGCCATGAGGTATAAGGAGTAAAAAGAGCCTTACGTTCCATCCCACAATCAATTCCCTTACATAACTAAAGCATTTCTAGACACAACTTCGACCAGTTTGGCTTGGTAATCCTACAGGTAGTCAAGCTCTGATACCAAAGCTGTCAGGACCCCGACTCAATGCCACATCGATATAGCATGTAACACCTCATATCTCTTTGCGGCCTCACGCACGGTATTCCCATGGGTGTCGCCTTACCTTTGCCCGGGACCGTTTGCGCCTTTTGGCACACGTATATGATAGTGTCGCTAGCATCCATATGATAAGGAGCCCGGGCTGACATGGCTAGTCGTAAACCCAAAGTGGCACAAACTTACAGGGACAGGCATCCATGACCCAGCATCGAACGTGTCGGTCATCAACGAGTGAATCCAGGCTGTAGCACTGGGCTAGCAGGACTCCGGTATTCATCGCGTGACATTTCCCTGAAGGGATAGACACAGGAACGAAGAAGGACACATGCCGGCCAGCCTAAGTGTTCCGGAGCAGTAGCAAGCTACCATGGCTCAGTGGAAAACACTAGGAGACATTTCCCGGTAAGAGAGGCTACTAAAGATAAACAACTAGATAGTCAGATCCCACACATACCAAGCATTTCAATAACATACACACAATATGCTCGATATGTGCAAATACAACATGGCATCACAACATGACTCTACAACTCAAGTATTTATTCATTAGGCTCCAAGGAGCGAGATATTACAAACATGGGTCTCACGACACAACATTCAGAGCATACAAGTCAAAGCACAAGCGGAAGCTTAACATGTCTGGGTACAGACATCTAGAAATGAAAAAGGCTGAGAAGCCTGACTATCTACCAGATCCTGCCGAGGGCACAAGATCATAGCTGAGGTAACAAGCTAAACGTCGAACTCCACGTGGAACTACTAGCGAGACTGAAGTCTCTCTGCAAAAACATAAATTAAGCAACGTGAGTACAAATGTACCCAGCAAGACTTACATCAGAACTAACTACATATGCATCATTATCAACAAAGGGGGTGGTGGAGTTTGACTGTAGCAAGCCAGCTTTGACTCGGTGGCTATCCTGAACTACGACTGCAAGTAACTCTTTTGAAGTGGCGCACACGAGTCCACATATTCACCATATCAATACACCACTATGGATCCGCTCCCGTATCCCTACGAGAACGCCATCCATAGCACTCACGCTTAACTTGCACATTTTAGAGTATCCACTTTCACTTGTCTATGAACTGTACAAGGGGTCCAAGTTTCCATATCCGAGGAATCCGGCTATTCGAATAGATAATGATAACCCTGCAGGGGTGTACTTCTTCACACACGCTCTTGCCACTTATCGCCCTGTACACGTCATGTACCTCGGCAACCTTCAAGCGGAAGCCGGGCGAGGGAGTCGGCCACGGCCTACCTAAACACTCAAGTCTCTCGTCCAGGTTTATCGCCTATTCGGGTTCCATCCGCAAGGAGATCCGGCCGGGGTGTCGCTCACGGCCCCAAACGATGTGAGCAGGGTTCCCAAGCCCACCATCCAGGTGCCACTTGGTACACCGTGCCACTGCACCTAGTCTGTCCCAAGCCCACCTATACCGGTTGCCACTTGGTAGACTACTCGCACTACCTACAAACACCAGAAACTAGTTGCAACTCCTGGACAGAGAACAAGGGTGATTAAGAAGCCGAGAGGGTCAATTAAGGATCCCAATGAGTGGTAGTAGCTATTCATGGATCACAAACACAGAACTCAGTTCCTGAGGACGGCTACAATGAGACAACCCACCATGTACTCCTACATGGCCTCTCACCGCTACCTTTACAACTCGTGTTCACACACTTAGCTCACACACAGTAGGACATGTTCACACACCTCTGATTCATTCCTGATGAATCAGACCTGACACAACTCTAAGCAATAGCAGGCATGACAAACAAGCATGAATGAGTAGGCACATCACGGCTCAAGCAACTCCTACTCATGCTAGTGGGTTTCATCTATTTACTGTGGAATGACAGGTCATGCAGAGGATAAAGGGGTTCAACTACCGCAGCATGTAAGAGTTGAAACGTTGTTGTCCTAATGCAGTAAATGAGAGCAGGAGCGAGAGAGTGGGATTGTATCAGAATGAACAAGGAGGTTTTGCTTGCCTGGCACTTCTGAAGATAATATAGCTCTTCATCGGTGTCATCGATCTCATCGTCGAAACACGTCTATCGAGTGGGTACAACCACCGGCAACAGAGAAGGAACACAATCAATGCAATGCACAATATGATGCATGATCATGACATGGCAATATGATGTGGTTTGAGCTAATGCAACTAGCAGCCAGTTAAATGGAGTTGATTTGGATCAAAGATTCAAATTCAAACTCCATATGTGATGGTTTAAATGCCCTTAATATGATTTGTCCTAAACAGCAGCTATAAGTTGTTATAACATGCATGAAAATGGTATAGATGGATAGGTTGGATTTTTCTGATCATTTTTCATATATAAATTATTTCATTTGGAGTTACGATTGAATTTATATGATTTTTAGAAGTTTAGGGCATTTTCTAGAATTTCCTGAATAAGAATAAATACAGAAAAAGATTAAGTGCGTCAGCATGACGTCGGGGTGACGTCATCAGGTCAAAGGCGCCAGCCCAGGTCAAACCTGACGGCTGGGACCCGCACGTCAGTGTAACAGGGCAGGGAATGAGGCTGACCGATGGGTCCGGTCAATGCTGACGTGGCCAAGTCAACGGTGATAGGCGGGGCCCTCTGAGATTAGTACTAATTTAACAGAGAGCTTAAACTAATTAATTTAGGCACGGGGGCCCACTTGGCAGTGGCTCTAGGGGGTGATTAGCGGGGTGTTTAGGCCCTAATTAAGTGGCCACGTCGGCGGCTAACCGCCGGTGACACACGGACGTGGCGGCGGCTCTCGTTCTGGCTATTCTGGCGACGAGAGGAGGCGGTGTTGGTCTCTACGGACGCGTCATGGTGAGGTGCGTCGTTTGGTAGCAGCGGGAGGTGCTGAGGTGGTCGGAATCAGCAACGGCGGCGAGCGAGGCGGCAGCCGGAGCTCGGGTGGGTGCGGGGTTAGCGCTGCGGCTTGCAAACGAGCTAGCTGTCACGCTAGCGTTGCTCCACGGGTCGTTGCGAGTGCAACGGACGCACGCGCGGGGCCATTTGGTTGCCGGGGCTTCGCCGGCGACGAGCCCGCGTGGTGACGGCTACGGTAAGCAAGGGGGCGGCGGCTACGGCGACCAAACGGGGGCAGGGTTAGGGGGGAAATGACCGGGGGCTCACCGCGGTCACGAAGAGCTTCTCGGCGAGCTCGGGGAGGCACGGACGGCGGCGAGTCGACGATGGGGATCCGTGGCGGCCGACGACGAAGAAGAGGTCGGTGACGGCGTTTTGAGGCGTCCGGCGTCGAGTGAGTCGACGGGGAGGACGAGGGCGTCATGGCAGACCCCGGGGATAGCTCGGAGAGGCGAGGAGGTGGTTGTGGCCGTGGTGGTTTCGGACGGCGGCAACGGACGCGTTCGGTCCGGGCGAGAGAGAGGGAGCAGAGGTGAGAATGAGCGAGAGAGAGAGTGAGAGAGGTCGAGGGGAGCGCGTGGCATCGTGGAGGCGTCCAGGCCCTCGTCGGCAAGCAGGAGGTGGTGTGCGGTGGCCGTGCGCGCGTCGGGCACGCGCCCTCCGTCCTCCTGGCAAAAGGAGGAAGACGACAGGGATGGCTGCGATGGCGGGCTGGGCTGGCTTTGCCCAGCTGGGCTGCTACAGTGCCAGGCCAGGTGGGCCTTGCCAGGTAAGTTCCTTTCTTTTTATTAATTCATGTTTTCTATTATTTCTGTAACTTCAGGGCTTTATTAAAAATGTCAGGGAATTTCCAAAAATCATGAAACTAACCATGACTACTGTTTGGAATATATCCAACAGTAAACATTTTAGTTTATGATTATTTGAGCATTTAAAATATTTAGTAGCATTTAAATGCCCAAATGCAAATACTATAATATTTAATTCAGAGCCCAAATATGTCATGGAAAAATGTGCAACACCTCTGGTTATTGCTTCTAGCATTTTCCAGAAATGATGAACATTTTTTAAAGCCATTTGGATTCACTGAAATTATTTTAGTTGAACCTAGTGAATTCCTTTGATGCTAGGGTTTGAAACAATCCCCATTTCAAATTTAAGAGAAATTTAAACATGATGCACACATGAAGCTAGCCTAGAGCAAAGCGAGAAGCTAGGGATGTGACAACTCGCCCCCACTAAACAAGAATCTCATCCCGAGATTCAAGACGCGAGGTAAGAAGACAGAGGAACACAAGCTAACATGATCTTCACGATCCAGGTTGCACTTCATAAGGACGTTGACTCAATCACCATCTCTATCTCGAAGTCTTGCTCCGAGGACTCCAATTAACATGACAACGAGAGGAAAGGAACAACTCTAAAAGGATCGATCTTATCGAATGTCGAACAACTCATGATCAACTCACGGAGTGGGACATTGAAACATCTCTCGAGCTGAGACACAAAGCATTCATCCAGAGGGATGGAGTGAAACACATTACAAAGGTTCACTAGGTAGGCAATATTCCACACCTAAGAAGGTGGTGAACCGTTGTCAACGCAGCAAGGAGTTGAGTTGCCATGATACCATAACGATGCACCTTAGGGAAGGTGACTCGTAGAAATATCCCCTTAAGTGGCAAAAAGAATTACCTTTGAATCAGAGATCATTGAAACTCTTTATACCAGCCTAAGGCAATTCTCAAGCGATCGTTTAGAGGGGTTCGATAGAATGGTATACCCGGATTAGAATGGATGATGTGGATTACCTTGTTGAAAACAACACAAGGGATGATTTTAGTAACTGGGGAGAAGCTCAATGGTAGAGAGTGAGTCCACTGTTTGAAAAGTTATAGCATAATCGAGGAAACTGAGAGCAATCCCAGTTAGTGCCGATGATAACACCTAGCGCTTGTGTGTGCTCTCAAGAACTTGAGCATTTCCATATTCATCAGGGTTTTACCAATATCCGTGTCAAGGATCCATGGCAACACAACGTACTACCATGAAGAATACCGGTGGAAGATGCAGATGCAAAGGAAGGTAACACCTTCTCAGACTTTACCTTAACGAGGCCAAGGGGACAAAATCTGGATGATCGACCGAGAGACATTTAGCACTCCGCTTCTAATGTTCTCCTCGATGTGCTAGCGTATCCCATTCATAGGTATGGTTTGATATCTAGAACATCAAGTAAAAGGTCGGACTTCGGGAACACAAGAATCCACAAGGATTAACTTCTAGAATAGGTCGTGCGAGATCCTCATGGGTAGTGACCAAACGGCTTAATCAAGATACTACAATAATAGTACTTCCAGCTAGATGCGTCGACTTCACTGGAACCTATATCATAGTTCTTGGAAGAAGTTCCCACCATCATATCTGCCTGAGATTCAGATCTGGTTGGTAACAGGATAATTCAGACTCATTAAGTCTAGAAAGAAAAATGAAAGTTTGCAACACAAATCGACAAGGTGGCGTTGCGAGATTCTCAGGGAATGAGCTACGATAGCAAACTCCAAAACATGAGCTGGTTCTGCTACACACATGTGAGCATGCTGTACCAGACAAGCATGAACACGTAGTAGTCTTATAATAAAACGCTACCGAGTTCAGAAGGGGAACCATCATCGAGGATATCGAAGTCCTTGCATAAGTCTTGCTCTTAAGAAGGAACTTCTTCTCCTTGAACAAATCAATTAGTGGCTTGGTGTGCTAGGAAACACATATGGAATGGAGGCGGCCAACCTATCAAACCATAGAGTACTTTGCACATGCATGACTGACTTGGGATGATTCCAGAGGAATCAAAAACAATCTTTCTCGAATCCATGGCAGCAGCTCGCATCAAATGCACATGAGTTAGAGAAAGTCACTTCTTTCATCCGAACATATGCTTCATGAACGGGACATGAAGACATTGCGTATAAAGTTTCCAACACTAGCTTAATGTTCAACAAAATCATGGAGGAGATAGGGATGTTGTCAATGGGCTCAACAACAATTCATCCAGATTCCCATGGGATGGAATTCCATAACTATGTGAACAAGGTGATAGTATTGGTCAGACCCAAAAGACATAATGGTGTATGCTCGAGGAAAATCCACGAGTAAGACAACATTACGAACATCGTTGGTTCTGATTTGATTTGAGAATAGCCCACACTCAAATCAAAGTTTTGGCAAGACAATAGCTCCAACAACTGGTCTCGAGGACCAATCGATGGGGATATCATCTTTCTTCAACACATATACAAGATATCCCTTAACATGAGCTAAATCGGACAAGCTTTTATCTTCCAACTCTCCAAGTTGTTGTTTAGCTTAACCAACTAGCTCAGGGGTATGCAACACAGATTCTTGGAGAAGGGGTGGTTTATATGAAACCAACTTGATCACGAACTCAACATAGCGGTCAGGTGACAACCTGGTAATACTTTTGAGAAGATATTCGGAAAATCACGAACCACCTCTATGTTAATAAGCTCGAGAACAATCTTGCTTTTCAGGGCAAGATGATATGATCAAAAGAGCGAGGGTTTGACAAGATCCTAACTCATTGATCGGAGAGTGCACCGGAAATAAGGACTAGTTAGCACAATCAACTTAGGGTGATGATTCAAAAATCAACATGCTAAGAGTGAGGTTATTATCCTTTAACTACTAAGCAACGGAGTTGCTAGGAGTACAGATTTCACACATCACGATTCACTTGTCAGCACTCCGGTTGCAACAGCACGGGACCGAGGAATGAATAATGATAGTGAGAAGTATCACTACGTCAAGAGTTCATAGGATGGTGTGCAATTCCCATGACATTCTTGATATAAAGATGGTAATACTCCAAGGTAGAACAGAGCAAAAGCAAGATTAGCAATTTGATCTGCGGAGTACGACTGCTTTGACCCAATCCTGGAAATGGACAAGGTACTGGAGTTTGTCTCTCCTAGTCATTCTGGAATAGAATGGCTCGATGGACCACAAGAATAATAGGCGTTGATGAACGAATGCACGCATACTCTTGACTATCAATTGATAGACGAGGGTCAAAAGACGACTAGGGGGGACAACTCAAAAGAACATACGATTTTCTGAGTTGTGGACGCATGGATTAGAATGTCGAATGAGTTCAACAGGTTTCTTCCAGATAACCCATGCAGAAAGGTAGAACTGGCAGAATCACAATTATGAATGGAGAACCCATCGAGAGCACTCCATTATGATCTTTTGGTTCAGAAAGACTACTGCCATATTGGTTCATGGTATTGGAAGAACGATATACCACGGACCTCGAGGACTATCGCAAAGGTTACTAATAACCTAAAGGAACTAGCAAATACTACCAACAAGAAGTAGGTAGGGTGAATCTCGGGTTCAAAAACCCAGGAGTAGAATGCCTACCAACTAAGTGGCATCACGGGATGCTTTCGAGGATAAAGGCCAGAATCCTCACACTGGGATACAAATCATGGCTAGATTACTAGATGATCCCCTAAGACACCTAGGGTCATAATAATAATTCCAACATATATGCCGAGGCAATAGAGTACCTCAACTCAGCAATTAGTGTGATTAACCTGGCCCAAAGGAACATCAAAACCAAAGGGAAAGTATTTGCAAGTGCATCAGATTGTTTAGAAACCTGGGATGACTCGGACAGCATAACGGCTGTAAATGCTCAAAAAGTTTGGAGACATACTACAAAAATGGTGGCATAGCCACTCAGAAGCACAATATCAGGGTTTCGAGACCAACAATTATGAACATACGGAAGTAGTAAAACTGAGCTGAGATTTGAAACTAACAATCCTATAAGTCTATGGATTAGTAACACGTCATCCTGATAGACAGATGAGAAGGCCTAGTTCTTAATCCCCGTAGAAGAGAAGAGGATGACTCAGATCAGAAGGCCATGAGGTATAAGGAGTAAAAAGAGCCTTACGTTCCATCCCACAATCAATTCCCTTACATAACTAAAGCATTTCTAGACACAACTTCGACCAGTTTGGCTTGGTAATCCTACAGGTAGTCAAGCTCTGATACCAAAGCTGTCAGGACCCCGACTCAATGCCACATCGATCTAGCATGTAACACCTCATATCACTTTGCGGCCTCACGCACGGTATTCCCATGGGTGTCGCCTTACCTTTGCCCGGGACCGTTTGCGCCTTTTGGCACACGTATATGATAGTGTCGCCAGCATCCATATGATAAGGAGCCCGGGCTGACATGGCTAGTCGTAAACCCAAAGTGGCACAAACTTACAGGGACAGGCATCCATGACCCAGCATCGAACGTGTCGGTCATCAACGAGTGAATCCAGGCTGTAGCACTGGGCTAGCAGGACTCCGGTATTCATCGCGTGACATTTCCCTGAAGGGACAGACACAGGAACGAAGAAGGACACATGCCGGCCAGCCTAAGTGTTCCGGAGCAGTAGCAAGCTACCATGGCTCAGTGGAAAACACTAGGAGACATTTCCCGGTAAGAGAGGCTACTAAAGATAAACAACTAGATAGTCAGATCCCACACATACCAAGCATTTCAATAACATACACACAATATGCTCGATATGTGCAAATACAACATGGCATCACAACATGACTCTACAACTCAAGTATTTATTCATTAGGCTCCGAGGAGCGAGATATTACAAACATGGGTCTCACGACACAACATTCAGAGCATACAAGTCAAAGCACAAGCGGAAGCTTAACATGTCTGGGTACAGACATCTAGAAATGAAAAAGGCTGAGAAGCCTGACTATCTACCAGAGCCTGCCGAGGGCACAAGATCGTAGCTGAGGTAACAAGCTAAACATCGAACTCCACGTGGAAGTACTAGCGAGACTGAAGTCTCTCTGCAAAAACATAAATTAAGCAACGTGAGTACAAATGTACCCAGCAAGACTTACATCAGATCTAACCACATATGCATCATTATCAACAAAGGGGGTGGTGGAGTTTGACTGCAGCAAGCCAGCTTTGACTCGGTGGCTATCCTGAACTACGACTGCAAGTAACTCTTTTGAGGTGGCGCACACGAGTCCACATATTCACCATATCAATACACCACTATGGATCCGCTCCCGTCTCCCTACGAGGACGCCATCCATAGCACTCACGCTTAACTTGCGCATTTTAGAGTATCCACTTTCACTTGTCTATGAACTGTACAAGGGGTCCAAGTTTCCATATCCGAGGAATCCGGCTATTCGAATAGATAATGATAACCCTGCAGGGGTGTACTTCTTCACACACGCTCTCGCCACTTATCGCCCTGTACACATCATGTACCTCGGCAACCTTCAAGCGGAAGCCGGGCGAGGGAGTCGGCCACGGCCTACCTAAACACTCAAGTCTCTCGTCCAGGTTTATCGCCTATTCGGGTTCCATCCACAAGGAGATCCGGCCGGGGTGTCGCTCACGGCCCCAAACGATGTGAGCAGGGTTCCCAAGCCCACCATCCGGGTGCCACTTGGTACACCGTGCCACTGCACCTAGTCTGTCCCAAGCCCACCTGTACCGGTTGCCACTTGGTAGACTACTAGCACTACCTACAAACACCAGAAACTAGTTGCAACTCCTGGACAGAGAACAAGGGTGATTAAGAAGCCGAGAGGGTCAATTAAGGATCCCAATGAGTGGTAGTAGTTGTTCATGGATCACAAACACAGAACTCAGTTCCTGAGGACGGCTGCAATGAGACAACCCACCATGTACTCCTACATGGCCTCTCACCGCTACCTTTACCAAATCGTGTTCACACACTTAGCTCACACACAGTAGGACATGTTCACACACCTCTGATTCATTCCTGATGAATCAGACCTGACACAACTCTAAGCAATAGCAGGCATGACAAACAAGCATGAATGAGTAGGCACATCACGGCTCAAGCAACTCCTACTCATGCTAGTGGGTTTCATCTATTTACTGTGGAATGACAGGTCATGCAGAGGATAAAGGGGTTCAACTACCGCAGCATGTAAGAGTTGAAACGTTGTTGTCCTAATGCAGTAAATGAGAGAAGGAGCGAGAGAGTGGGATTGTATCGGAATGAACAAGGAGGTTTTGCTTGCCTGGCACTTCTAAAGATAATATAGCTCTTCATCGGTGTCATCGATCTCATCGTCGAAACACGTCTATCGAGAGGGTACAACCACCGGCAACAGAGAAGGAACACAATCAATGCAATGCACAATATGATGCATGATCATGACATGGCAATATGCTGTGGTTTGAGCTAATGCAACTGGCAGCCAGTTAAATGGAGTTGATTTGGATCAAAGATTCAAATTCAAACTCCATATGTGATGGTTTAAATGCCCTTAATATGATTTGTCCTAAACAGAAGCTATAAGTTGTTCTAACATGCATGAAAATGGTATAGATGGATAGGTTGGATTTTTCTGATCATTTTTCATATATAAATTATTTCATTTGGAGTTATGGTTGAATTTATATGTTTTTAGAAGTTTAGGGCATTTTCTGGAATTTCCTGAATAAGAATAAATACAGAAAAAGATTAAGTGCGTCAGCATGACGTCGGGGTGACGTCATCAGGTCAAAGGCGCCAGCCCAGGTCGAACCTGATGGCTGGGACCCGCACGTCAGTGTAACAGGGCAGGGACAGAGGCTGACCGATGGGTCCGGTCAATGCAGACGTGGCCAAGTCAACGGTGATAGGCGGGGCCCTCTGAGATTAGTACTAATTTAACAGAGAGGTTAAACTAATTAATTTAGGCACGGGGGCCCACTTGGCAGTGGCTCTAGGGGGTGATTAGCGGGGTGTTTAGGCCGTAATTAAGTGGCCACGTCGGCGGCTAACCGCCGGTGACACACGGACGTGGCGGCGGCTCTCGTTCCGGCGATTCTGGCGACGAGAGGAGGCGGTGTTGGTCTCTACGGACACGTCGTGGTGAGGCGCGTCGTTTGGTAGCAGCGGGAGGTGCTGAGGTGGTCGGAATCAGCAACGGCGGCGAGCGAGGCGGCGGCCAGAGCTCGGGTGGGTGCGGGGTTAGCGCTGCGGCTTGCAAACGAGCTAGCTGTCACGCTAGCGTTGCTCCACGGGTCGTTGCGAGTGCAACGGACGCACGCGCGGGGCCATTTGGTTGCCGGGGCTTCACCGGCGACGAGCCCGCGCGGTGACGGCTACGGTAAGCAAGGGGGCGGCGGCTACGGCGACCAAACGGGGGCAGGGTTAGGGGGGAAATGACCGGGGGCTCACCGCGGTCACGAAGAGATTCTCGGCGAGCTCGGGGAGGCACGGACGGCGGCGAGTCGACGATGGGGATCCGCAGCGGCCGATGACGAAGAAGAGGTCGGTGACGGTGTTTTGAGGCGTCCGGCATCGAGTGAATCGACGGGGAGGACGAGGGCATCATGGCAGACCCCGGGGATAGCTCGAAGAGGCGAGGAGGTGGCTGTGGCCGTGGTGGTTTCGGACGGCGGCAACGGACGCGTTCGGTCCAGGCGAGAGAGAGGGAGCAGAGGTGAGAATGAGCGAGAGAGAGAGTGAGAGAGGTCGAGGGGAGCGCGTGGCATCGTGGAGGCGTCTAGGCCCTCGTCGGCAAGCAGGAGGTGGTGTGCAGTGGCCGTGCGTGCGTCGGGCACGCGCCCTCCGTCCTCCTGGCAAAAGGAGGAAGACGACAGGGATGGCTGCGATGGCGGGCTGGGCTGGCTTTGCCCAGCTGGGCTGCTACAGTGCCAGGCCAGGTGGGCCTTGCCAGGTAAGTTCCTTTCTTTTTATTAATTCATGTTTTCTATTATTTCTGTAACTTCAGGGCTTTATTAAAAATGTCAGGGAATTTCCAAAAATCATGAAACTAACCATGACTACTGTTTGGAATATATCCAACAGTAAACATTTTAGTTTATGATTATTTGAGCATTTAAAATATTTAGTAGCATTTAAATGCCCAAATGCAAATACTATAAGATTTAATTCAGAGCCCAAATATGTCATGGAAAAATGTGCAACACCTCTGGTTATTGCTTCTAGCATTTTCCAGAAATGATGAACATTTTTTAAAGCCATTTGGATTCACTGAAATTATTTTAGTTGAACCTAGTGAATTCCTTTGATGCTAGGGTTTGAAACAATCCCCATTTCAAATTTAAGAGAAATTTAAACATGATGCACACATGAAGCTAGCCTAGTGCAAAGCGAGAAGCTAGGGATGTGACATAGTGGGTCCCAGTTGTTAGGGAAAGGAAACATTTCTTTTCCGCGTAATAAGAAGGCACTTCCATGCATGCGCCCATGGACCCAGCTATCAGCCTCTCCATGTACAGTCCTCTTCTAATGGATGTCATTCCTTGAGCACGTTGACCACGCCGCGCCTAGAGCACCAAGGTGGTGGACGACCCCTGGTCTAGGAAGGGGATGACCCAGAGTCAGGGAAGACTCGACAGTTGTTTCCCACGTGGAGGGGAGTATGATGGTTTACTGGTTCGGCTGTAGTGTGAGGCTGCCATCGTCGGAGAATAACAAGAGGTGTGGCTGAGTAGAGGGATGGTCAGGCCAGCGTTGGGAGTAGGGTTGCACGGTGAGGCATGCGCGGCAGCACATCCGGCCATGGGAGGTGGGAGCAGGCAGTCCAGCCGGCGCTAGTTTGTGCGACTAGAGCAGGAAGATCAGATATTGAAGAAGCACGACGGCCGTTGGATGGACATCAAGCATTCACTACTCTCGTGTGTTGACTAAGTTGACACAGCCTTGCGTACGCCAACCTATTTCTTTAGGAATGCGTATGCGTCAACCTAGTAGGCCCACAAGTCAGCCTCAAATATATTGAAAACAACATACAACTCATCTACCATTAATTCTAATAATTTATAGCCCATTTCCTAATTCCTAAGAATTTATTTGAACCCATATTCTTTTTGTTAGCATTACAGCCCATATTTTGGCCATGGTTAAAAAATTCAAATTTTTTTGCATATTTCAGTGCCATCTGAACTGTTTTTAATCTCGAAATGTTGAGTCACATTCAAACTAATTTGAAAAATATATTTATATCAATCTAAAATTGAACTTAATTTCCCCACAAAAAAATCGATGAAATTTAAAATATCGAAATCCTAAAAAAATGAATTTTGAAACTAATTGCCGGTTTGCTGTGTTTTAAAATTTAAAGCCCATTTGTCGTGGACTTAACACAGCAGATGCCCTCGCAAAAGGACTTAGATGTGGAGCCATCGCAACATAGTTAGCTTGAAGGGGTTAAACGGGACAAAGGACGCGAAGAGTTTACCCAGGTTCGGCCGCTCTCAACGAGGTAAAATCCTACTCATGCTTTAGGTTGTATTCCTTGTGTTTCGATGAAATGGGATCGAATACGCTTGATCTAGCCCTCGATCAATTGTTTCTTGCCTTAACCCGCCGCCGGGTCACCCCTTTATATATACAGGTTGATGCCCGACGGCTTACAGAGTCCCTGCCGGCGCATACAAAACGTGTCCGACTCGGTGACTAACTAAACTTGCCTTACAATACAAGTTACACAATATGTCGGTTCAAACCCATGGGCCTCAAGTCACCTCCGGGTCTTGGGCTTTCAATAAGCTTGCTCTATGGACCGCCATCCTCATCGTCCTCCTGGGCCTTCTCTCCTTAAGCCGCCAGTGGCATGACCCGGCCCCCATGGGCGGGTCATACCCAATAGTTATATCGCCAACATTAGGCCCCAGGTTGATTTGAACTTGTTCACATCAATCTTCAATACTTGACTTAGCAGAATCTTGCATCGTCAACTTTTATGAAATTGCTATAACCCTCCATGACGTCAACTCACATAATCATGCTAACACGCCATGATGTCATCTTGTATTAACTTTGCACGAAGCTTAGAACATCTTAACAAATCTTTATATTTAATGGACTTTCCGAAATTCGAGGCGCCCATGCAATCATATAATTAATTTTTGGCCTCCTCGATTCCCACGGATGCCTGTTATCCATCTGCTTATAAATAGGGATAGGGATCCTTTTCATTTCCCCCCTTTTCCTCCTCGTCTTCGTCTTCTTCTCCACAATGCCATGCATGCACTCAAGCTCCGCCGCCATTGACCTCGTCAACTTCCTCAACTCCGGCTGCTCCATCAACTTGAGTAGACCAGAGAACGCCGGCATGTCACCGCTGTCCATCAGCATCTGTAAGTACTCGTCTTCCCATGCCTAAGATCTACAGTAGGGTTCGTTTAGTTTGTCGGTGTTCTTCGCTGTTCTTCACCATTCCTCCGCAGCATGCTCATTTTAATCTCAAATAGTGTTGAAGGCGCGTGGAAGTTGTTTAACACCCCCTCTCAATCATAGGAATCGTCTCTCTTATATAGAAAATCCTCAAGCAAACAAGTTCCTCCGATGTCACAACCTTTAGGTTTAGAATTTTTTTTCTTTTCCAAACTACAGCAGATCCAAAATTATAGACTCAATCTACAAAATCTTGTTTGTCTAGCACTTAGCCAAATATTTACTGATAGATCAGAAGTATCATAACTGTCATGGCGGCTTATATAACAATCGTGACCCGCCATATAACATTAGGCCCCGTTTAAGCCGCCATCATATGCTTCATAACCTGTATAAACTGGTGATATTCTCTGGTTTAACCATGCTTGCTTATTCAACCTCATAACTCTGGCTGGCTTAACAGCATAATTCTTTACCCGGCAACACTTTATTTTGTAGTTCATAATGTCAAAAGAAAAATCCGTCACGTCCTGCAACTGGGTTATCTCCCGTGTCACCGAAGAGTCCCTAAATGAATTCGTTGAAACAGGTGTCTTAGCAAGAAAGAGGTCATCCATTGGAGGGTCCCAGGCGCAGAAACCCCTCCCGAGCCCAAGGATGGTGAAGTTATTGTCTTTACTAATCACTTGCTCCGAGGTTTCACCCCCCGGCTCAAAATTCTTCCGGGATGTGTTGCACTTCTTCAAGCTCCATCCTCAAGATATTGGACCCAACTCTATTTCAAACATCTGCAACTTCCAAGTCTTGTGTGAAGTTTACCTTCAACAAGAACCCACCACAGAACTATTCAGAGAGTTCTACTATCTGAACTGCCAGACTGAATTTACTGATGGACCCAATTTAGAATTGGGCGGCATTTCAATCCAGAGACGCGAGGAAGCCACCTTTCCAGCCACCAAGCTGCCCAGTCATCCTAAGGACTAGAAGCAGTCTTGGTTAGACTGCCAAGACACATCTCCAGAGGGTGAAAATCCCCTACCGGGTTATCATGAGCACTGGCTTAGCAATTAACACCCACTCCCAGACCAGATCGGCACAAAGGAATGAGCCAAATATGCGCCCATTTTTTCAAAAGTCAGAGCCTCAATGACTAACGGTTTAACCGGCATCGACCTTGTCCGATGCTGGGTTTCATGGAGGATATTGCCCTTAAGCCGCCGTCCCGGCTTAATGTGTGAATAGACCGATGATTTGAAAGACCCGCTTCGCCACTGCCAGACTGAGGTAACTAAACATGACATCAACAATATGACCAAGTCTCTACTAAACGAGAGTCTGGCAGACTGCAGCAAAGCTGGACTGAATCCTTTCTACGTTCTCAACCAACCGCCAGCTGCAAGATTCTAAGCTATTTCCGGTTTAAGCATTTTCTTTCATTTAAATTGTGTTCTCATAATCCACTTTATTTGTGCAGGCCGATTCTACTTTTTGGAATAAGAAGTTAGATAAGCCGACCAAGAAGACCCGGACAAAGAGCAAAGCTACCAAAAAACCTGTCGATAAGAAGACCAACCCCTCTGAGCCATTTAACTTGGACGATGATGATGATGATGATGATGACAATGAGTCGGAGGTAGAACTTGACTCTCTTGGCTCATTATTTATACATCTTATTAACAATGATTACTATCAGGATGATGCAGATGCCAGTCGTGTAGATGTTGAAGAGGTAACCTCATTTCCCCCGACTCAGAGAGTTTAGCAAGACAAAGAACTCGAAAAGTGAGCCGGAAAGTAAGGTTTTCTCACCCTTTAGCTTACTTAGATCCAAATTTTATTTTGAAGCAACAACAACACGAGGCTCGTCGGCAGACCCGGAATAGCGAAGAGACACTCTCCTCCAGCTTATCCAACACGCCGGCCCCTCGAAAACATCGGAACGAGGTGCCACAAACTTCATCATTACTTTATCCGAAAGCAGGTCTTATGCGTCAACCACACTTAACCCGTCCGACTCAAACTATTAGGGAACATCTCACTCCTCTGCCGATGAGTCAACTGGAACTCAGATTCTGGTTTTCAAAGTTGCTCCTGGGTAAGAAATATTTAACCACTTTGAAATTTCATGCTGATTGATATGTTGATATCTTTGTATTTTTTATTTTCAGTGGCGTGGCCAAGCCCAGCAAGAAGGCAAAAATGAACAAGCAGGCTGAAGATTCCAACCCTTCTGAGCAGGAGAAGCAATTGCCAGAAGCCTCTCATCAAACTTTTGATGCTATCATTGATGACCCGCCACCAGAAGAGCACGACATCACCATAGACCATATGGACGTGAGGCGGCCATCACTAAGCCGCCAAGTCTCATCAATCCTACTAAAGAGAAGGCTGACGATGTCATCATTACTGGGCTTGGTTATACGGTGCCGGGCAACCCCACAACCTTATCCAAGCACAGCGCCAAAGAAGAATTTACTGGTATTGATAGAAGCAAGTGGAAGGTGGACTTGGACAACTATGCCTAGTTGAGCGCCCAAGAGATTCACTCCGGTTATTTAAACCGCCTTCACACCAGTCGTGATTTTGAAGCCGACCTGGTCAACCTGATGAAAGAGCGCTTTGGGGTAAACATTATCATATTCTCCATATATATATATAATATATATATATATATATATATATATATAATATCTTGTCAGCCGCCAAATCTACTGGATAAGATTAACTTTAATATGCTGTAGACTTTAAACATTCTTGTTGAACTTGATAGCCATGTCATAGCCTGTTAGAACCGCATAGTCAACAAGTAGCCCCCAAGGGCCGGCTTAAGCTTTATAGCTAAAGTCGGGTCTTCAAAACATAGCTTTTATATATACCTCGCCAGGGCTGGCTTAAACTGACAAGTTAAACCAGAACTTCAAGTAATAACAATCAAATTTGCACTTGTAGCCCCCAAGGGCCGGCTTAATCATCATTAATAAGCCGCGACTTATCACCATTAATGTGAATCAAATCCAGCTATGTAGCCCCCATGAGTGATGTGATTGACTTGACCCATTCCGTTAGCTTAGCACTTGATCGTTTAGTATGTTGCTATTGCTTTCTTCATGACTTATACATGTTCCTATGACTATGAGATTATGCAACTCCCATTTACTGGAGGAACACTTTGTGTGCTACCAAACATCACAACGTAACTGGGTGATTATAAAGGTGCTCTATAGGTGTCTCCGAAGGTACTTGTTGAGTTGGCGTATTTCGAGATTAGGATTTCTCACTCTGTGTCGGAGAGGTATCTCTGGGCCCTCTCGGTAATGCACATCACTATAAGCCTTGCAAGCAATGTGACTAATGAGTTAGTTGCGGGATGATGCATTACATAACAAGTAAAGAGACTTGCCGGTAACGAGATTGAGCTAGGTATTGAGATACCGACGATCGCATCTCGGGCACGTAACATACCGGTGACAAAGGGAACAACGTATGATGTTATGCGGTTTGACCGATAAAGATCTTCGTAGAATATGTGGGAGCCAATATGAGCATCCAGGTTCCTCTACTGGCTATTGACCGGAGATGTGTCTCGGTCATCTCTACATAGTTCTCGAACCCGTAGGGTCCGCACGCTTAACGTTCGATGACGATTTATATTATGAGTTATATGTTTTGATGTACCGAAGGTAGTTCGGAGTCCCGGATGAGATCGGGGACATGACGAGGAGTCTCAAAATGGTCGAGACGTAAAGATCAATATATTGGACGACTATATTCGGACATCGGAAAGGTTCCGAGTGATTCGGGTATTTTTCAGAGTACCGGAGAGTTACGGGAATTCGTATTGGGCCTTAATGGGCGATACGAGAAAGGAGAGAAAGGCCTCAAAGGGTGGCTGCACCCCTCCCCGTGGATTGGTCCGAATTGGACTAGGAAGGGGGGGGCGCCCCCTTCCTTCCTTCTCCTTCTCCCTTCCCTTTTTCCTATTCCATGTGGGAGGAGGAATCCTACTAGGACTAGGGAGTCCTAGAAGGACTCCACACTTGGGCGCGCCCTATGAGGGCCGGCCTCCTCCTCCCTCCATCGTTTATATATGTGGCCAGGGGGCACCCCATAGACACAACAATTGATCATTGATCTCTTAGCCGTGCGCGGTGCCCCCCTCCACCATATTCCACCTCGGTCATATCGTAGCGGTGCTTAGGCGAAGCCCTGCGTCGGTAGCAACATTATCACCATCATCACGCCATCGTGCTGACAGAACTCTCCCGTGAAGCTCTGTTGTATCGAAGTTCGTGGGACATCATCGAGCTGAACGTGTGCTGAACACGGAGGTGCCGTACATTCGGTACTTGGATCGGTCAGATCGTGAAGACGTACGACTACATCAACCGCGTTGTGCTAACGCTTCCGCTTTCAGTCAACAAGGGTACATGGACTCACTCTCCATGCTCGTTGCTATGCATCACCATGATCTTGCGTGTGCATAGGAAATTTTTTAAATTACTATGTTCCGCAACAGTGGCATCAGAGCCAGGTTTATGCGTAGATGTTATATGCACGAGTAGAACACAAGTGAGTTGTGGGCGATACAAGTCATACTGCTTACCATCATGTCATACTTTGGTTCGGCGGTATTGTGGGATGAAGCGGCCCGGACCGACATTACGGGTATGCTCACGCGAGACTGGTTCTACCGACGTGCTTTGCACATAGGTGGCTGGCGGGTGTCAGTTTCTCCAACTTTAGTTGAACCGAGTGTGGCTACGCCCGGTCCTTGAGAAGGTTAAAACAACACTAATTTGACGAACTATCGTTGTGGTTTTAATGCGTAGGTAAGAACGGTTCTTGCTCAGCCCGTAGTAGCCACGTAAAACTTGCAACAACAAAGTAGAGGACGTCTAACTTGTTTTTGCAGGCATTTTGTGATGTGATATGGTCAAGACATGATGCTAAATTTTATTGTGTGAGATGATCATGTTTTGTAACAAAGTTATCGGCAACTGGCAGGAGCCATATGGTTGTCGCTTTATTGTATGCAATGCAATCGCCCTGTAATTGCTTTACTTTATCACTAAGCGGTAGCAATAGTCGTAGAAGCAATAGTTGGCGTCATGACAACAATGCTACGATGGAGATCAAGGTGTCGTGCCGGTGACGATGGTTATCATGACGGTGCTTCGGAGATGGAGATCACAAGCACAAGATGATGATGGCCATATCATATCACTTATATTGATTGCATGTGGTGTTTATCCTTTATGCATCTTATTTTGCTTTGATTGACGGTAGCATTATAAGATGATCTCTCACTAAATTTCAAGGTAAAAGTGTTCTCCCTGAGTATGCACCGTTGCTAAAGTTCGTCGTGCCGAGACACCACGTGATGACCGGGTGTGATAAGCTCTAGGTTCATCTACAACGGGTGCAAGCCAGTTTTGCACACGCAAAATACTCGGGTTAAACTTGACGAGCCTAGCATATGCAGATATGGCCTCGAAACACTACAGACCGAAAGGTCGAGTGTGAATCATATAGTAGATACGGTCAACATAGTGATGTTCACCATTGAAAGCTACTCCATCTCACGTGATGATTAGACATGGTTTAGTTGATTTGGATCACGTGATCACTTAGATGATTAGAGGGATGTCTATCTAAGTCAGTGTTCTTAAGTAATATGATTAATTGAACTTTAATTTATCATCAACTTAGTCTTGATAGTATTTTGCAAATTATGTTGTAGATCAATAGCTCGCGTTGTTGCTTCCCTATGTTTTATATCTGTTCCTAGAGAAAACTAAGTTGAAAGATGATAGTAGCAATGATGCGGACTAGGTCCGTGATCTGAGGTTTATCCTCATTGCTGCACAGAAGAATTTCGTCCTTGATGTGCCACTAGGTGACAGACCTATTGCAGGAGCAGATGCAGATGTTATGAACGTTTGGCTAGCTCAATATGATGACTACTTGATAGTTTAGTGCACCATGCTTAACGGCTTAGAATCGAAACTTCAAAGATGTTTTGAACGTCATGGACCATATGACATGTTCCAGGAGTTGAAGTTAATATTTCAACCAAATACCCGAGTTGAGAGATATGAAGTCTCTAACAAGTTCTATAGCTAAAAGATGGAGGAGAATAGCTCAAGTAGTGAGCATGTGCTCAGATTGTCTGGATACTACAATCGCTTGAATCAAGTGGGAGTTAATCTTCCAGATAAGACAGTGATTGACAGAATTCTCTAGTCACCATCACCAAGTTACTGGAACTTCGTGATGAACTATAGTATGCAAGGGATGACAAAAACGATTCCCAAGCTCTTCGTGATGCTGAAATCAATGAAGGTAGAAATCAAGAAAGAGCATCAAGTGTTGATGATTGACAAGACCACTAATTTCAAGAAAAGGGCAATGGGAAAGAAAGGGAACTTCAAGTAGAATGCATGGCAAGCAAGTTTTCACTCCCGCGAAGAAGCCCAAAGCTGGACCAAAGCCTGAAACTGAGTGCTTCTACTACAAAGGAAATGGTCAATGGAAATAGAAATGCCCTGAATATTTGGTGGATAAGAAGGATGGCAAAGTGAACAAGGGTATATTTGATATACAGGTTATTGATGTATACTTTACTAGTGTTTATAGTAGCCCATGGGTACTTGATACTTGTTCGGTTGCTAAAATTAGTAACTCGAAACATGAGTTATAGAATAAACAGACTAGTTGAGGGTGAAGTGACGATGTGTGTTGGAAGTGGTTCCAAGATTGATATGATCATCATCACACACTCCCTATACTTTCGGGATTAGTGTTAAACCTAAATAAAAGTTATTTGGCTTTTGTGTTAGCATGAATATGATTTGATCATGTTTATTGCAATACGGTTATTCATTTAAAGTCAGAGAATAATTGTTGTTCTGTTTACATGACTAAAACCTTTGATGGTCATACACCCAATGAAAATAGTTTGTTGGATCTCGATCGTAGTGATACACATATTCATAATATTGATGCCAAAAGATGCAAAGTTGATAATGATAGTGCGACTTATTTGTGGCACTGTCGTTTGGGTCATATCGGTGTAAAGCGCATGAAGAAACTCCATAAAGATGGATTTTTGGAATCACTTGGTTATGAATCATTTGATGCTTGCGAACCGTGCCTGGTTCAGGAATTGGCTCAGGAGTTGGATCAATTTGCTCAGGAATTGGCTCAGGAAGAGTCCAGTTATTTTCATTAGTCAACATATTATTCAATAGTAATTCAGCTTGGTCGACTATTCTTTTCCTGAAAACACAACCAGCACAACTATCCAAGTGGTCCTTGGAAGCGTCGGTTAGTCCATTATAAAAGATGTCAAGTATTTAATTTTTCTTAAGAGGATGATCAGGCAAAGCATTAAGTAATCGGAGAAGCCTCCCCCAAACTTGTGGGAGACTCTCTTCTTCGATTTGCACAAAATTATATATTTCCCTCAAGGCAGCTTGTTTCTTATGAGCAGGGAAATATTTAGTAGAGAATTAAACCAAATTTTAGCATCACCCTTTAATGAGAAAGGAAATATCTTAAGGATATAATAGTAGCCAGACTTCTCATCAATAGTGAACAGGGTGGCTATATCATTCAACTTAGTAAGATGTGCCACAACAGTTTCAGATTCATAGCCATAAAAAGGATTAGATTCAACCAAAGTAATTATCTCGGGATCGATAGAGAATTCATAATCCTTATCAGTAACAAAGATAGGTGAAGTTGCAAAAGCAGGGCCATATTTCATTCTAGCATTCAGAGGTTGCAACTTCCATTTAGCTAATAACTTCTTAAGATTAGATCAATCATTGCAAGAAGGAATAGCTCTAGCAACTTCTTCATCCATAACATAACCCTCAGGAACAACATGCAATTCATACTTAGGGGGGGAACCTTCGTCATCACTATCATCAATAATTTCATCTTCAATAATTTCATTCTCTCTAACTTTAGCAAGTTGTTCATCTAGAAATTCACCTAATGGCAAAGTAGTATCAAGCATAGAAGTAGTTTCATCATAAGTATTATGCATAGTAGAAGTGGCATCATCAATAACATGCGACATATCAGAATTCATAGCAGTAGCAGGTTTAGGTGTCGCAAGCTTACTCAAAACAGAAGGAGAATCTAGTGCAGAGCTAGATGGTAGTTCCTTACCTCCCCTCGTAGTTAAGGGAAAAATCGTAGTTCTTTCGTCTTTCAAGTTCGTCATAGTGATCAGCAGATATAAATCCCAAGTGACCCAAAGAATAGAGCTATGCTCCCCGACAACGGCGCCAGAAAATAGTCTTGGTAACCCACAAGTATAGGGGATCGTAAAAATTTCGAGGGTAGAGTATTCAACCCAAATTTATTGATTCGACACAAGGGGAGCCAAAGAATATTCTCAAGTATTAGCAGTTGAGTTGTCAATTCAACCACACCTGGATAACTTAGTATCTGCAGCAAAGTATTTAGTAGCAAATTAGTATGATAGTAATGGTAACAGTGGCAAAGGTAATGATAGCAGTTCTGTAGTAGTTGTATCAGTAGCAATGGTAAAGTAAATAAGCAAAGCATAATATGTGAAAAGCTTGTAGGCATTGGATTAATCATGGATAATTATGTCGGATGCGATTCCTCATGTAATAGTTATAACATAGGGTGACACAGAACTAGCTCCAATCATCAATGTAATGTAGGCATGTATTCCGAATATAGTCATACGTGCTTACGGAAAAGAACTTGCATGACATCTTTTGTCCTACCCTCCCGTGGCAGCGGGGTCCTAGTGGAAACTAAGGGATATTAAGGCATCCTTTTAATAGAGTACCGGACCAAAGCATTAACACATAGTGAATACATGAACTACTCAAACTACGCTCATCACCGAGAAGTATCCCGATTATTGTCACTTCGGGGTTGTCGGATCATAACACATAATAGGTGACTATCTTGCAAGATAGGATCAAGAACTCACATATATTCATGAAAACATAATAGGTTCAGATCTGAAATTATGGCAGGCCCTAGTGACAAGCATTAAGCATAGCAAAGTCATAGCAACATCAATCTCAGAACATAGTGGATACTAGCGATAAAACCCTAACAAAACTAACTTCATTACATGGTAAATCTCATCCAACCCATCACCGTCCAGCAAGCCTACGATGGAATTACTCACGCACGGCGGTGAGCATCATCAAATTGGTGATGGAGGATGGTTGATGATGACAACGGCGACGAATCCCCCTATCCAGAGCCGCGAACGGACTCCAGATCAACGCTCCCAAGGGAGATTAGGGCTTGGCGGTGGCTCCGTATCGTAAAACGCGATGGAACTTTCTCTTTAGTTTTTTCCTCCCTGAAAGCAAATATATAGAGTTGGAGTTGAGGTCGGTGGCCATCCAGGGGCCCCATGAGGCAGGGTTGCACCCGAGGGGAGGGGGCGCGCCCCCCACTCTCGTGGACAGCGTGTGGGCCCCCTGGCCTTGATTCTTTCGCCAGTATTTTTTATATTTTCCAAAAGTAATCTCCGTGGATTTTCAGGTCATTCCGAGAACTTTTTATTTCTGCACAAAAATAACACCATGGCAGTTCTGCTGAAAACAGCGTCAATACGGGTTAGTTTCATTCAAATCATGCAAGTTAGAGTCCAAAACAAGGGCAAAAGTGTTTGGAAAAGTAGATACGTTGGGGATGTATCAGTGCCAAGAGGTCAGAGGTCTGCTGTAGTGCATGTTCCTGATACTAGAGCCACTACATATGCACCAGCAGCCACAGCTTTAGTGCCAACTCCAGCAGCCACTTCACCAGCTCCAGCTACATCAACAGAAGCCTTAGTCCTTGGAGTCATCTCTACACCACCTCATGAAGACCAAGCCTGAGAAACGCATAGCACTATGCATATTTTAAATTTTTGGTAACTTGTTGCCAAAGGGGGAGAAATATGTATAGATCATAGTCTTCGAGAGAGAGAGAGAGTGTGTGTGTGTGTTGTTTTTGTCTCTCTTTGCACTTTATTTGGTTGACACCTCTTTGTGTGTTTGCTTGATACATTATGTCTTTTGTGAGATACTTGGATGATCATGTGTTTGATCATATGCTACCTTAATGTGTGCTTGAATCACTACTAGAAAAACCGCTACTAATGGCGCACCTAATTTGGCCATTAATGGCGCATCACCGGTGCGCCATTACTAGCACACCATTAGTAATTTTTACTAATGGCGCACCACTGGTGCGCCATTAGTATCTGGTATACTAATGGCGCACCACTGGTGCGCCATTAGTATAGGCCACGGTGCGCCATTAGTATGCCTCCCAGGGGCCATGTATACCCAGGTGCTTTGGCATACTAATGGCGCACGACAACGGGATGCGCCATTAGTAACCGCGGCATACTAATGGCGCACTGTCCAGTGATGCGCCATTAGTATGCTTTGTCATACTAATGGCGCACTGTCATGTGATGCGCCATTAGTATGAATATTAGGTTTTTTTATTTTTTATTTCCTGTTTTTTGCACATGTTACAAAATGTATAATTTGACAAAATATAGACAACATACATCAACAACAGATTCATCGAATACAATAGAAGATTAGTCTTTGAATACAATTCATCATATTAGTCTCCGAATACAATTCATCATATTAGTCTCTGAATTGAAAAGACCGATCAAAGATAGAACATTATATTACAAGTCTCGAGACTGCGAGTAGCGAGTTTGTCTTCACATTACAAGTCGATATCGATCATCTAAAGTACCATCACATAGAAGAGAGCTGCGGTCATCACGATGAGCATCATCACAATGAAACTCGTCTTCATCCGGTTCCTCCAACGCTCCCTCCCCTCTCCCGCTAGATAGCGGGCGTATCTAGATTCGGCCTCGGCCCTAGTGGTGTACCCTTTGTAACTGTTACCGCTGAATCGGTGAACTTGTCTCCGACACTCCTCCCAGTCATCGTAGACTCCGGGAACCTTACCCTTTTATACGACATACGTCGGCATCGCTATGCACTAGCCAAACGAAACGTTAGTACCAATTCACAGACAATACATAAGCAATATATAAGTATGCAACAGAACGATCGGAAGAGAAAAGCAAGACATTAATAGCATCGATTACATCTAAGTTGAACGACTCTTGAAACCAAAGAGACATACTACAAGTTCATTAAAGTTTAATTACAACATGAGCCAATCGATGTTTCATAACTAGACACAACATCACTGCTTTCGACTCGACTCAAGGGACCAGAGCGTGGATGAAGCCGCCGTCTATCGTGGGAGTCATGAAATAACGGTCGTTGTCAGCCTGCATTTGTAGCATTGTGTCGATGTCACTGTTGGACGGTTGATTGTTGAGGTAGAACTGCCCCGAGGTACGAAGGACATCTTGATGGATGATTTCCGCAAACTCCGACTGGATGCGAAAGAATTCTTGTCGGAGGTCCGCGTCCTGGATTGCCGACACGCTCTTTGCCCAATCTTTGAGTTTACTCGGTAACAGAAGTTGATGATGGTCCCGTACGATCGCCCGCATGTGATGGATGGCGTAGTAGGCACCCTTCTGACCGCCAGGCGGCTGCTTGACACAGCAGAACATCGTATTGTGGGAGAACACGTGCTTGCCGTACTTACGAATAGGCTTGGTGAAGGTGCCTCCAGATTTGGCGTAGCCGGGGAGAACATCATCAAGAACCTTCTTGACATTTGTGTAGTCTACGTTCGACTGACGGTCCGGGTCGAAATACGTGGCCATGGAATATTTGGGGCTTAGGAGGATGAGCGTGCAACGTGTGTCACTGCAGAAAGCACGGAATGTTAAAAGAAAAACGATCGAACTGTAAGAATTCATATGTTACGGGCCGGTTGAGGGGAGGACTTACTCGGGAAAGTAAGGCACGAGGAAGTTATCCTTATCTTGGTTTGCCAGAATGACGCCTTCGAGGTAAGAACTCGCGACTTGCCGGTCCCCAGCGCTGCCCAAGATCTTGGCACACATGTAGAAGGGGTCGACTATCACGATGTCCGGGGTCTTGTCGTGAATGATCCGCATCTCCATACTCAGCGAAAATAGCCGAACGAAGGTGTAGTGCAGCGGATGAAGGTTCAACATAGCATGGATGTCATCAAAACGCAGGACGATCGTATGCCCGATGGAGTTATCCACAAAGCCCTTGCCCTCTGGCACCTTGGCCGCGAAAACCGGGTATGCCACATCCTTCTCTCTGAGACGCCGCTTCTCCAAAGAAAGAACACTGTCATGCAGAGTCCGCATAGCACCGGTTGCAGCATTGAGCATATTTGTCAGTAGCATCGCCCTACCCGCCACATGCACCCTCCTCGAGATATCCTGCGGTGAAGGTGGCCCGTCCTGAGCACGGATCGTACTCGGTGCCGGCTGGCTCGCACCCTTCTTAGTCTTTCGTTTGCGTGCCTTCTTCTCCTGTAATAGGACCGAGTTCTGCTCACAGACCACCTTCTTGAGTGTGTTGGGGCTGATAATATTTTGCACCTCGCCTATCTGAGGCTCGGTGAAGTCGGCAGCTGGAGGCATCTCCTGAGAGCTGAACGCCAGACGGCGCCTGTTGCAACTTGGCTTCTCCGCGGTACCAGCTAGATCGCACATGTCTTTTGTTGGGTTTGGTTCTTGAGAAGGAGGCCCCATGAAGTCGCCATCGTACCCATGATCGGCAAAGTACTGATCGACGTTGCCAAATGTATCATCGTCGTCGTCGTCGTAGTTCTGATCCTGTGCCATATGCATGTTTGGATCCAGTGGCATAGGGATGTCCGGCACCGTTGCGGCGGTCTTGCCATGGGGCCGACTTGGCGCTAGCACGACTGGCGGTGTTGTCTTTGGGGTGGTGTCCCCCGCCCTCAAACGAATCTGGCTCTTCGGCCAAAGCAGGGGCTAGCTCAGGCAGGCGCTGAGGGTCATCACGTCATCATCGTCGGCCCCGACGGGTCGAATCGGAGGTAACAAGTCGTCGCAGCCTGGCAGCACCCGGACCAGTTGAACCCTAAACAAGTTGGGTGGCATCTGGGTACCGTGGAACAAGGGGTTGCCCGGTTGAACGATTTTTCCCTTGGCGACATCGACCAACTCGTTGTTCACGAAGTGGAGGAGAGTGCACGGAACGTCGGCGGCGCCCTGCGAAAACATGTAGGGCGTCAGGGATGCCCAGTCAAAGGCAAGGAGATGAAGTCCTCGGCCGAGAGAGGCTTAATTAGTTACCGTGATGATGGCGTCGAGCTCGGCTAATGTCGAGGCACCGCCAACGGCGGGCGTGCAGTTGATGGAGGGGCCGCTTGCTGCAGAGGTGCCGACCGGCGTACACCCGGGTGCATTAAGCTCCTGTGCCGGCGTCGGAGACACCAATGCCGCCTCCGCCGGAGGCACCAATGGCCCCGCCATCGCATTATGCGAGTTGCTGGCCGTGAAGCTAGGAATCGGGGGCGGCCCCTGTTGGCCGCCCGCAATCCACGCACTCAACCCTGAGATCAAGGTAGGCACAATGGCGGTGATCGTCGCTCCGAGTCGTTGTTCCACTTGCTCTTGGACAATCTCCGGAATCCGCGCCACCTGTGCCTTGAGTTCTTGAACCTCTCGCGCCTGGCTTTCCGAGCTGGTCTTTTTCTCCTTCCGCACACCAGCGGTATAGTATGACCCCCATTTTGTCGACAAGCCTTTGCCGGCCACACGACCAGCTGACGTCGGCTTACTGAGCTTAACCTTGTTCTTCATTACATTCAACGCTCTATTTAGAGTGGTGTCCCAAGGGTTGCTCTTAGTCGACCCCGCGCTACTGCTTTCAGTCGCCTGCGGAAGGAATGTGAACCATTTAGAAATTTGGCTTCATTAATTAGAATGCAACCATATGGAGCTAATTACGCGGGGGTGTATTCCTTACCAGAACAAGCTCAAGCTGCCTGGTCTTCGGATCCGTGGTAAGCTCCTTTGTTTTCGGGTCCTTCTTGTACCGGGCCCTGACAAAGTTCCTGGTCTGCTTGTCACCGTATTTATCGAAGAGGGGCGGTAGGCCTTGCTCGGCATGGTCCGCCTCCTCCTTGTCCCATATAGGCTCCGCCACTCTGTAACCGCCGGGACCGAGTGTGTGTTCCCCTATGTTCAGCTCCCGCATTTGTTTCCCCCACTCACTTGATTGGGAGTTTGCGGTGCTCGAGCAATTGATCTTGAAGTCGTTGTAGTCATCTTCGATGATCGAAGGATTTCTCTCCTTGATCTTCTGATAACTCTCACCTTTCTCGATCATTCTCTTCACATTGCTTTTCCAAGTAGACAGGGCCTTGCTCATCTTCGTGAGGGCAGCATTGTTCACTTTATTCCCTTTGAGGCTTGTGTTTGCAAATTCAGCGGGGAACTTGTATCGCTCGTGCAGCATCGTGAAGAGGAGGTTGCGCAAATTCCCTCGGTCAGGATGCCTCAGGTTCTCGGTGTTGAGCGAGATGGTGCTCCGGACAATGCACCCGAGCTGAAGCGAGTACCCCTTGACTATTCGTTCGGGCGCCGTTGGATTCCCGTTGGAGTCCACTTCAGTAACTTCCTCCTTGAGGGTGAGGAGCACGATCGGGCGCCGGTCCTTCCGTTGCCTCTTTGGTTGGCTGCCATCTGTGCGTGCGCCGCCATCATCAGTGGTGGCATCCTCGGCGGCACCATCAGTGGTGGCATCAGTGTGGTCATCCTCGGCGGCACCATCAGTGGTCTCAGGATCGGTGGGGAAGGCGGCGGCCTCATACAAGTGAGGTTGTTCCTCCATCTCCTGGGACAGCTCACAGAATGCCTTGCCGCCCGAACCCCCGGCCTCATCGTTGTGGGCCATGTTTCTCTCTAAATAGAAACAAAGTTTGGTCAAAAAGTTGGTTATTGTCAAGGAACAAGATCATGGTCTCATCATTTAGGGTTTGTCGACACCGAGGCATCCTAAAATCTAAGCTTTTATCATTGAGGGTTTTTCGACGCCGAGGCACCCTAAAAGCCTAAGCTTTCATCATTTCGGTTTTTATCGACACCGAGGCACCCTAAAAGCCATGCATTAGTCACAAGTACGCCGGGGCACTTGATCCTACTTAATTAACTACTACGATACCCCGGCCCATTCATTAGTCACAAGTACCCCATATGTCCTATTTTTAGCAAAGTCATGCTAAAATTCACGGAAAATTTTAGCATGACCTTTGCTGAAAATAGGACATATGGAGTACCCGAATTTGCCGGAACGGTAGTTAATCGACATTCCGGCAAACTCAAGGGCCTCTCGGGGAACCTGCAAAATCATTATCCCAGGTGGACATGGATGCAATGTCACATGTCACATGGATCCCACACCCACAGGAGCTGGTGAAGCTTCATGTGTATTTCACGAAAACCAGCCTGACTAAAGAGCTTTATGTAGAAAACAAATCACACCACCAACTCACACAGGATCATCCCTCTAAGCAATTACTCAAAATTGATCAAAGTTTATGCATTAGAGAATATCAGTCATTGATATATGGGTCCACATATGTTATGAAACAAACACTAAAACAAATTGCATGCGTGATGCTGCTGATGATGACCAAGCCCAATTATCCGGGTGCTTTGTCCAACTATAAGCACAGTGGAGTGCAGCAAAATAAGTACAGAATTCTTTTGTTAATTCACAACTTTGTACACATACTCTGCATAGACAAAGTGCCTTCTTTTCATATATAATAACATGCATGGTGACGAGGAAACACTGAACCCTACATCAGGAAACAGCCTAGTAATCTATTGTGGTGAAAGAACAGTTTGCTTTGTGCTCACCACGCAGGGGAGGAGGCGACGAGGTCCGGGTGGTGGTAGTACTCCAGGAACTCTATGTGTGTAGTGCAGACCAAGGCAGGATGGCAGCCTCAGTCGTCCAGCTCGACTTCGCTACAGGAACAAAGGAGCAAATGGCTGAATCATCTTGGTACAAACAAAGTAAGAACCTGCTAAATGGGCACTAGCAGCAAAATGAACATTTTACAATCTGAACTTTTTTTTGTCATCTATGTGCTCATTTAACTTTGATCCAAATAGTATCAAAGTTGTTAAAGATGCATCATTGGATTCATCCAAAAAGATGTCTGTATTTTTTGTCTAATGTAGTAAAAGATGTCTGCTTAAATAGATGCACTGTTCCATGTCAACCTGCTCTTACTGTATACAGTACGAGTTTCTGTGGTTTTTGACTTCATTTCAAATTCGACAAAGATAATTTTGGAGCTTTTTCATAGAGATTATACTACTACAGTTTGCCTGCCCTCGATCATTTATTTGATGTCATTGGCTATGTTTCTGCAGATAGCATGCAGGGACTTCCCTCACGCGCGACATTCATGTTCCGAATTTCCCTTCAGCACTACTTTGCACGTGAAACATTGCAGCAAGGTAACTAGCAAACATTTTTCATCTCCTCACGGCTCATGCTCTTGTCAATATCTCAATAATACAGTGTTTACAGTAAGATGTCTGCTTAATGTTGTTTTCCAAAATGCAGTGCTACTGTTTTGTTTGTGATGCTCCAGCTCCATGCAAGAATTGGGATAAAGGTCTCTTGAATGATCATCATTGTCATTCTACGGACAAGGAAACAAAGTGGAAAACTCTGAGGCAGCTGTCCAAGTTAAATAATCTGGCAGCATCTTATCCAGAAAGACACTTGACCAAAATGCAGTCTGCCTAGGCTGAGCTTTTGCTTTTAAATTGACCATAATGTAGACATAGCAAAAATCAGAAAACAACATATACATACTAGTCTAGTTACTGTTTAATATGCTGATTCAGAGATAATTTCTTCAATTTGTCTGAATCTGACTGAAAGTAACAAACAGTGGCTGAAATTTACCTACACTTGGCCAAACAGGCAGGACGTCGCTGGACGGGGCGGCGCTGGTGTCGGGGCGGCGTCGAGGGCGGCGGGGCGACGGGGCGGCGCTGGCGATGGTGGTGTGGACGGGGCGGC
>NC_041381.1:299315889-299337454 GCF_002162155.2 Triticum dicoccoides
CGGGGTGATGGTGGTGTCGGGGCGGCGCTGGCGATGGTGGTGTGGACGGGGCGGCGCTGGTGTCGGGGCAGCATCGAGGGCGGTGGGGCGGCGGCGTCGGGAGAGGAGAGGGGAAGGGGATCGCGGGCGAGGGCGAGGGAGAGAGAGGGGATCGGTACGAAGTAGGGGCGGCACAATACTAATGGCGCACCACCCCTAGGTGCGCCATAAGTACATACATGCTAATGGCGCACCTCACCCTGGTGCGCCATTAGTATTTTCTTATTTCTGCTCGAGACAACAGGTTATCTACCACCTGACCTGATACACGTTAAGTCTTCTCTACGAGCTCGACTGGTCAGCAGCTAGTTCTCACACTAGGAGGTCCTGGGTTCGATTCCTAGGCTCCACAATTTTTTTATGCATTTAAAATGCTATTTGATACTTATTTGTGTTTAAATATGTTCAAACTTGTTTAAATCATAACATTAATATTTTTTTTATAAGACAGTAATAATTTTTTAAAAAATATCATCAAACAGTAATGCCGGTGGAGCGGGGGAGGGTGCGGGGGGTGCGGGGGGTCGGCGGCGGCGGTTGAGTAGGGGAGGGGTGCGGGGGGGTCGGCGGCGGCGGTTGAGTAGGGGAATCGAAGGTGCGGGCGGTCGGCGGCGGCGGCCGGTGGACCGGATCTGGCGAGGTGGGATAGCGATCGAGATGGAGGGGGATCGAGATCGAGTGTCCATGAAATTAAAAAATATTCATGATAGTTCAAAAAGTGCCCATGAAATACAATCGAGAAATGAAGTCTACGATTTAAATACAATCGATCTTAGCTAGCTATCTGTTCACAATCTTCTTGCCCTTCTTTTTTGCAAATGGAGTTCTTTTATGGAACAGACGTCCTTTAGGTAGGGTGGTCCTGCTTCTTCTTGTGGTGTATGCTGCTACTTCATCATCGTCGTCATGTTCGATCCTCGAGTCGCCGTACTTGTCGAAGTCTTGCTCATTGGCTACTCCATCCATTCCGATGATCTTCCTTTTGCCTCTCCTCACGACAACACGACTGGGCTTTGGCGGGTCGGTAATGAAGAAGCATTGGTCCACTTGGGAAGCCAGTACCCATGGCTCACTTTTTGCGGTGACGTTTGCGCCCGCGGTCTTGGATTTGGCTTCGGGTATAACCATGGTGGTGAAATACCGGTCTTCTTTTATGACGTTCTTGGCCCATCTGACACGGAACATCGGGACCTTCTTGGAAGCGTAGCTCAGCTCCCAGATCTCCTCGATCCTTCCGTAGTATCTGTCCTTGTCGTTACCGGTGTAGGATTCCATCGTTACCCCGGAGTTCTGATAACCATCGCTCTTCATGTCCTTGGCCTCGGTGTAGAATGTGTAGCCGTTGATATCGTACGCCTCATAGGTCATCAGGTTGTGCTCGGCGCCCTGTGACAAGGCGAATATGAGTTGTTCTTCCGCGAAAGAATCCTCATGTAAAGGGTACGAAAAAAGCTTCTGCTTGAACCAACGCGTGAAACATGAGTTGTGCTCTTTGAGTATATCTCTGTCCGTCCTCTGTTGGCCTCGGTCATTGTACGTCTTCTTAATAAAGGTTTTGTGCTCTACCACCCAAGGATCGACCACGTCTATGTGTTATAGCGCGACTAGGTTTTCTCTTTCAAAGTCGGCAAGTCGACCCTCGAAGTCGACATGCATTTCGCGGCAACCCTCACGGTGACCCCATCCAGCGAGCCTGCCGAGGTGCCTGTTGACGGGCAGACCAACGGGGTTCTCGATGCCTAGATAATTCGTGCAGTAGGAGATGCACTCTTCGGTCAGAAAGCCCCTGGCTATGCTTCCTTCTGGACGTGACATGTTGTGAACGTATCCTTTGATGACACCATTCATCCTTTCGAACGGCATCATGCTGTGCAGGAACATCGGCCCGAGTTGGATGATATCCTCCACTATATGGACCAGCAGATGCACCATAACGTCGAAGAATGCAGGCGGGAAGTACATCTCAAGCTCGCATAGTATCACCACGATCTCTTCCTGTAGCCTTCTGAGTTGCCTCACACCAATCAACTTCCGAGAGATGACGTCGAAGAAGTTGCATAGGCCAAATAGCGTTTCACGGACGTGCGCGTCCATGATCCCATGGATTGCAACTGGAAGTATCTGCGTCATCAGCACGTGACAGTCGTGAGACTTCATCCCGCTGAACTTCTGCTTCGCTGTGTCTAGGTATCTGCTTATCTTCCCCGCGTAACCGTAAGGAAGTTTTACTCCTAGGAGGCAGGTGAAAAACTGCTCGATCTCCTCCTGACTTAGAGTGAAGCACGCGGGAGGGTAGTCATTTCCGGTCTTCTTGGCCTTTTTGCCATTGCGACGACTTTCTGTGTCATGCTTCGCCTCATCATCATCATCATCATCATCATCATATCATCATCATCATCATCATCATCATCATCATCATCATCATCATCATCATATATAGCGTGAAGCTCCTGCATGATGCCCATTGATTTCAAGTCTGCCCTTGCTTTCGGCCCATCTTTGGTCCTCTCTGGCATGTTGAGCAGGGTACCAAGCAGACTCTCGCACACGTTCTTCGTGATATGCATGACATCAAGGCTGTGAGGCACACGGTGGATCTTCCAGTACGGCAAGTCCCAGAAAACAGACCTCGTTTTCCATACCTTCAGCAGCGGCTCTGGCGCCTTTCGCTTCTTTCCCGGCTATGGCACCTTTTGCTTCTTTCCCGGCAGTGGGCAGTCTTTCCAATTTTTCAACAGCTTGTCTATTTCCTCGCCGCTCCTCGTACACGGGCGTTTTCGGGGTTTGGTTTCACCATCGAAACGATCCTTGCGTTTCCTCCACGGGTCATCGTCGCGAAGCCACCTTCGATGTCCCATGAACACGGTTTTCGAAGACCCAGGATCTCTATCTAGCTGGCGATACGTTGTGTCATCCATGCACCTTACGCATCCAGAAAATCCGTGGACTACCTGCCCCGCAAGATATCCGTAACCGAGATAGTCGTGCACCGTCGTGAGCAGTGCTGCTCTCATAGGGAAATATTCTTTCTCTGCGGCGTCCCACGTATTGGCTGGCGTTTTCCACAGCGTGTCAAGCTCCTCTTTCAGCAGCCCCAGATACAGATTCATGTCATTCCCTGGTTGTTTCGGCCCTTCAATTAGCATACTCATGTGAATGTACTTCCTCTTCATGCACAACCAGGGGGGAAGGTTGTACATCCACACAACACAGGCCAGGTGCTATGTGTGCTTCTCTGGCTGCCAAACAGATTGACTCCATCGGTGCTCGCGCCCAGCACGATGTTCCTTGGATCGTTCCCAAATTCTGGGTATTCGAAGTTCAACGCTTTCCACTGGCTCGCATCCTTAGGGTGACTCAGCATCTTGTCTTTTTTATCTATCTCTGGATCATTTGCGTCATCTTCTCGCTTCTTCTCCTCCCTATCCGCGTGCCAATGCAGGAGCTTTGCTACCTTAGGGTCCGCGAAATACCGCTGCAGACGAGGATTGATTGGAAAGTAGCACACCACTTTTCGAGGAGCTTTCTTCCTCTTCTTGTATCGAGTGACACCGCACACCGGACATATGGTAGACTCCGCGTGCTCGTCCCAATAAGTGATGCAATTTTTCATGCACACATGGTATTTCACGTGCGGTAAATCCAGAGGACACACGATTTTCTTCGCCTCCTCAAACTGGTCGGGCACTTGTTCCCCTTGGGAAGACGTTCGTGCCAGAATGACATGTTCTCGTCGAAGCACGCGTTGGTCATTTTGTGTTTTACCTTCATCTCCAGAGCCATGAGCGTTACTTTCAGGTGGGTATCCTCGGGCCTGCATCCTTCATACAATGGAGTAACCGCGTCTAACTCAAGTTGATCCATCTTGGCTTTCTCTCGGGCGGCAGCTCTTGCGTTATCCGTCTGCTTGAGAAGCAGCTCTTGAATATGAGGGTCCTGCACCCAGCCCATCGATGGTCCAGCGTCGTCTGCTCCGCCGGCATCATCATCATGTCCTGCATCTTCTACATGATGACTGTGTACAGCATCACCATCGTGATCATCTCCTGGGGATTCTTCGTCTTCTCGCCCGCCCGAGCCGCAGTGGTTGTCTTGCTGCCCTTCCTCATTTCTTGCCCGGCCCCCATGGACGACTTCGTAGTCATCTTCATCACCTTGCCGCCGATAGCCATCCATGAAACCACGCAAGAGTAGATGGTCCCGCACCTGCCCGGAATCCGGGTCCGCAATAAGGCTCTTCAGCTTGCATCTTCGACACGGACATCTTATCTCCATCTCATTCTTTTGAAGCATCTCGGCCTTCGCGGACCTCAAAAACCTATTCACGATGCCTTCGGTCATCGTGCGGACCATGGTCGCCTGCGGGGTAGAGCAAAACGATATTTTAGAACCAAGAAAAAATTTGGCATGACTTTCCCTAAAAATAGGACCAAAAAGAATGCTTAATGCCAAAATTCTCGCCGAAACGGAAATGAATCAACATTCCGGCAAAATATTGGCAACTATCGCATTTCAAATACCGGTACACCTCCAAACACAAACACATATGCAACACCACAAACATATGCAACACCACGAACATACATAGATCTAGCTAGGCCATAAAAAGTGCATGTGCACATTGTTGTAGGGAGAACAACATAAATATAGCTTCCCCCTTACTTACCTATCAAAACAAGGTAACTTAACCACTTAATTTGAATGAATCTATGGTGGAAATGAGGTGAAAAAGAGGAGGCACCCGAGACAAGGAGGAGGCGGTGGAGAGAATGAAGTGGGGAGAAAGTGAGTGTGGGAGGAGAGGCTGTCCAAAATATCTTGTTGCTGCCCACTTACTGATGGCGCACCAACCACAAATGCGCCATTAGTAATCCAGGTTACTAATGGCGCACCCCCTGGTGGTGCGCCATTAGTAGTTTTGCAAAAAAAAAACATACTAATGGCGCACTCCCCCACAGTGCGCCATTACTAGTTTAAAACTAGTAATGGTGCACCGCGGTTGAGTGCGCCATTAGTTGTTTTGCAAAAAAAGGAATAAAAAAACTAATAAAAAAACAACATTAGTGGAACACTTTATGACAGGTGCGCCATTACTAGTTACAACTAGTAATGGCGCACTTCCTATGGATGCGCCATTAGTATGTTTGGACAGGCGCACTAGTTCAGAAAAACTTGATACTAATGGCGCACCATGGGCCAGGTGCGCCATTAGTAGTTTCAACACTAATGGTGCATCGGAAGGTGGTGCGCCATTAGTATATACTAATGGCGCACCACTTGTCTGGTGCGCCATTAGTGTCAATCCCATCTATAGCCCTTTTTCTAGTAGTGAATGATATTATCCCTTATATCCATTTATGGTCATTCACTTTGCTTGGTGATGAGTGCATTCAATTGTTATCATTTTTGAGCGCTCCACCAAGATGTATGTGACATGGAAGAGTGACCCATGATCCTAACACATTTTGCATTTGCAGTCCAAAGCAAATTTTAAACAATGCACAAATTTAGGGGGAGCTCTTGCTTATCACATACTTCTCAAAGCGATGATGTATTTCAATCTTATTATCATTTGTCGAAGCTTTGATCTATATGTTGTCATCAATTACCAAAAAGGGGGAGATTGAAAGTGCAACTATCCCTGGGTGGTTTTGGTAATGATTAACAACATATAGCTCATTGAACTAATGCCATTTCAAGATAAATATTTCAGGAAAGTTAAATGATTGGCACGGCATGGATTAGGATTGTGGACCCCTCAAAATGCTAAGGACAAAATATTGGCTCAAGCTCTAAAGTCCAAGACTCTACATTTTCTATTTTTAGGGATCCAAGGTCACATTGAGTCTATAGGAAAGACAATACTATTAAAAGGGGATGAGGTGTTGCTTAATAGCTTGCTTGCTCAAAATGCTTACTCATATGCTCCAAAGCCCTTAACCACTTTCTCATATCCACATATATCCCAAACCAAAAGTCAAACTCGGCCCCATCGATTTGATCCATCCGGCGCCACCGAGTTCATTTGACATAGCCATTGCTAGAAACCGTAGCCACTTCTGTCTCACCGATCGGGATCTCGGTATCACTAAGATGAGGTTGCAAACTCTGTGTTTCCCTTCATAACATTTCGGTCTAACCGAGATGAGCGATCAGTCCCACCGAGTCTGCAATGCAAACTCTCTGTTTCCTTTTCATAACGCTTCGGTCCCACCGAGATGAGCGAATCGGTCCCACCGAGTTTGCCTGACCAACTATCTGGTTAGCTTATCACCAAAGTCGGTCCCACCGAGTTTGTGTAATCGGTCAAACCGAGATTACGTTATGCCCTAACCCTAGTGATATCGGTCCCACCGAGTTGCCATGTCGGTCCCACCGAAATTGCCTAACAGTCACATTATGTACTGAATCGGTCCGACCGAGTTTTCTGATTCGGTCCCACCGAGTTTGGTATATTGTGTGTAATGGTTAGATTTTGTGTGGAGGCTATATATACCCCTCCACCCTCTCCTCATTTGAGAGAAAAGCCATCAGAACGTGCCTACACTTCCACTACTCCTTTTTTGAGAGAAAGCCACCTACTCATGTGTTGAGACCAAGATATTCCAATCCAACCATATGAATCTTGATCTCTAGCCTTCCCCAAGTTGCTTTCCACTCAAATCATCTTTCCACCAAATCCAATCCTATGAGAGTGAGTTGAGTGTTGGAGGAGACTATCATTTGAAGCACAAGAGCAAGGAGTTCATCATCAACACACCATTGGGAGCCTTTTGGAGAGTGGTGTCTCCTAGATTGGAGAGTGGTGTCTCCTAGATTGGTTAGGTGTCACTTGGGAGCCTCCGACAAGATTGTGGAGTTGAACCAAGGAGTTTGTAAGGGCAAGGAGATCACCTACTTCGTGCAGATCTACCCTAGTGAGGCAAGTCCTTCATGGGCGATGGCCATGGTGGGATAGACAAGGTTGCTTCTTCGTGGACCCTTCGTGGGTGGAGCCCTCCATGGACTCGCGCAGCCGTTACCTTTCGTGGGTTGAAGTCTCCATCAACGTGGTTGTATGATAGCACCACCTATCGGAACCATGCCAAAAACATCCTTGTCTCCAATTGCGTTTGCATACTCAAATTCCATCCCTTCACATTCTTGCAAGTTGCATGCTTTACTTTCCGCTGCTCATATACTCTTTGCATGCTTGCATGAATTGTGTTAAGATTGCTTGACTTGTGCTTGTTTGCTAAAATCTTCCAAGAACTACAATTGGGAAAAGGTTAAGTTTTATTTGGTCAAGTAGTCTAATCACCCCCCACTCTAGACATACTTTCGATCCTACAGTGCTATCCGGCTTCTCCTTTGGCATCTACAGCTCGGTCCAGTCATTAATAAAATCCACAAGTGCTTGAGACTTGATGGCGGTCTGAGGCACATAGTTCAAACCATGGGGCCTGAGCTCAAGGCCCACTTGGCTACCCGACCTGTGGCTTCTCTGTTTTGAATAATATCCCCCAAGGCAGCAGAACTGGTCATAGTGATGGGGTGACCAAAGAAATACTACTTCAATTTACGACTATCCATGAACACCCCAGAAACCAACTTTTGCCAATGTGGGTATCTCTGCTTGGATTCAATGAGTACCTCACTGACATAATAAACTGGCCGCTGAACCGGATACTCCTTGCCTGATTCCTTCCATTCCATAACAATTGCCACACTGACGACTCGGCTGTTAGCAGCAACATATAACAACAAGGGCTACTTATCAATAGGTGCAGCAAGGATTGGCGGCTCAGCCAACTGTTTTTTCAATGCCTCAAACGCCTGATCAGCAGCATCACTCCAGACAAAGTGATCCATTTTCTTCATCATCTGGTATAGAGGAATAGCCTTCTCACCCAGTCGGCTTATGAATCAGCTTAAGGCCGCAATACGACCCGCCAGGCGTTGGACATCATTTATACACCTGGCTTAGTCAAGGAAGTGATAGCCTTGATTTTCTCCGGGTTAGCTTCAATGCCACTTTCAGAAACCAAAAACGACTGCTGACACACCAAAGACACACTTGGCCAGGTTAAGCATCATCTTGTAGACCCAGAGATTGTCAAATGTTTCTTTCAAATCATCTATCAAGGTCTCTTTCTTCCTGGATTTCACAACAATATCATCCACATAAGCATGAACATTGTGTCCAATCTGGTCATGGAGGCAATTCTGAACACACCATTGATAAGTCGTTTGGGCACTCTTGAGCCCCGAAGGCATAGACACATAACAGAAGGCTCCAAAAGGAGTGACGAAAGCTGTCTTCTCCTGGTCCTTAACTACCATCTTGATCTGATGATAACCAGAGTAAGCATAAAAAAAACTGAAATGCTCACAACCCACTGTAGCATCAATAATTTGATCAATTCGGGGGAGAGCAAAAGGACCAGCCGGACAGGCCTTGTTTAAGTCTGTGTAATCCACACACATGCCAAGTACCGTTCTTTTTAAGTACGAGCACCGGGTTAGCCAACCACTCAGGATGAAAGACTTCAATAATAAATCCAGCTGCCAAGAGCTGGGCCACTTCTTCACCAATGGCCTTGCGCCTCTCTTCATTGAAACAACGAAGGAATTGCTTGACCAGTTTAAACTTTGGATCAATATTGAGAGTGTGCTCAGCGAGTTTCCTTGGTACACCTGGAATGTTAGAAGGTTTCCATGCAAAGATGTCCCAGTACTCATGGATGAACTCGATGAGCACGCTTTCCTATTTTGGATCCATATTAGCACTGATGCTGAATTGCTTGGATGAGTCGCCAGGAACAAAGTCAACTAGATTAGTGTGATCTGCCGACTTAAACTTCAACCGAGGGTCATGCTATGTGGTTGGCTTCTTCAAAGGTGTCATATCTATCGGGTGAAAATTATCTTTGTAAAACTTCAACTCCTCTGTTGCACAAACAGACTCAGCGTAAGCAGCATCGCCCTCTTCACACTCCAAGGCTATCTTCCTGTTCCCATGCACTATGTTGGTACCCTTGTGACCCGGCATCTTAAGTTGCAGATAAACATAACAAGGCCTTTCCATAAACTTAGCATAAGCCGGCCTCCCAAACAAACCGTGATAAGGCTCTGGATCTTGACCACCTCGAAAGTCAATGTCTCAACTCTGTAATCATGATCATCACCAAAGGCAACTTCCAAATCTATCTTACCCACTAGATACGCTGACTTACCAGGCACCACTCCATGAAAAATAGTAGAGGACTGCTTAAGATCCTTATTAGTTAAATTCATACGGTGGAAAGTATCATAATAAAGTGTCGGTGTACTAAAGTAGGGGTACCTTAGTACCCCGAACTTGTGCACGGGCAGCCGTAGCGCCCCGCGGCAAGGCTTGCCGAGCGCCCGCCAAGACCCTCCGTCATTTCCTATTACTGCCATTCAAGAACAAAGTGTCAACCAAGTAGACAAAGCCCCGGCAAGAGGAGCTTGCCGGGAAGGACAAAGACCCCGGCGAGAGGAGCTTGCCGGGAAGGCCAACCAAGGCGCTTCCAGAAGACTTGCCGCAATGCCCCGTGCGTCTCGGCAAGGCTCGGCGGCCGGCAAGCTTGCCGGCACGACAAGAGAAGGGCCGCGGCAAGGCGCTTGCCGCGGCAAGGCTGCCACCATGCACTCAGGCTCCAGCGCATCCAACGGCGTGTCACCCCAGGGCCATCCCAGGAGCACGTGGCGAGGCGCTGCGCAGCCATGCGGAACGAGGTGGCAAGTGGAGCTGACAAGGAGGCCATCGTGGCGATCGGTGGCGCCCCTAACGGTTGTTTCCTCACACTGTTGGGGCGACCAGACGGGCATTAAATGCCCTTGTCCCCCGTCGTCAGAGTTAGGTAGGGGACACTATTGGACACTGTTGTACCAACTTGCATTTTTACTCTTTTACCCCCTCTTCCTACGCTGCCACCTGTGGGTGCCCCCTTCAGACTATAAAAGGGAGGCCCATGCGCACGTAGAAAGGGTTCGGAACTTTTCCACACTGGGGTTCCGCAGTCCGTAGATCCAACACCACTATACGGTCGCGCTCTCGAGCAAGAACAAATACAAACACAAAGCAGCAGTAGGAGTGTTATCTCTCCGGAGAGCTCCGAAGCTGGGTAAAAATCGCCCGTCTCCCCCGCGCGCTCGACCTCGATCTGCTCTGCGCACGCCCTCCGCTCCCTTGCCGGACTAGAAGGGGCCCCCTGCCCCATAGGTGCTCGTGGCCGCAGAATCCCCGCGACATCTTTGGCGCGCCAGGTAGGGGGTGCGTCGAGGTCGTGAGCATCTGATCCGGTCTCCGCGCGCGCTACATCAACGCCTTCATCAACATGCCACCAAAGAAGAAGCCTTCGGAGGTGGCCGCTCCGTCTACATCGATTCTACCACCACCGCCGGAGCAAACGGGCGGTGGAATGGACGCCGGCGGAGGAGCGGGCGCCGACGGTGGGACTCACGTCGTCACCAGGTCCAAAAACAAGGCCCCGCAAGCGTCGGCGACCGTGCAGACACCATGCCCTTCCCAGGAGGTGCAAGGTCGACAACGCCCCGGTGCTCCTAGCACCGTGCTCACGTTGGAGCAAGGCCAAGCTGGTGGGTCGCGGGACGTTCGAGACCAGCATGCACGCCAGCATGCTGGCGCGAGTGAGGTACGGTCGCCCGGACGGGGTGTTGCTCCTTCCAATCCAGTTGGGAGTCCGAGCACATCCCGCTCCTCGCGCCGCTCGTCGCCGCCACCACCCAAGACTGCAGAGGAAGCGCTGGCCCGAGCCCAGCTGCTTCTAGATTACCCTCCGGTGCCACACAAGATTGACGACTAGAGGATGACCATTTATAGCCTCATCGGCTTCGCTAACGGTGACAAGCCCCAGCAACCGAGCACGTCGAAGCCCCGGCGAGACGCCCAGGCGCAAACCGACGCCGACAAGACCGCTAGGGGTGCCACCTCCGTGCACTCCCAGTCCCGAAGGCCAAGATCGCCGACTCGCCGGGCCAACCCCAACGCCGACTCCACCGCGTCGTCGGACCCGCGAACCCGCCACGATCAACGCCACGTTCTCCAAGAACGACGGCACGAAGACGCTCGTACTCGCATCGAGCGCAGAAGAGAAGCGCGGCGTCAATCTGACCAGCGCGCTGGGCCCACTGTCGATATGCATGCGCCAGGGGAACCAGGTAACTTGCCGTATGCGGCAGGTTGCCCTGCGTTCACCCGTGAGCTGCGGCAAGTCCAGTGGCCCAGTACCAAGAACTTCAAGCCCGACGTGCCCGAGAAGTACGATGGCAGGATACATCCGTCGGAGTTCCTCAGTGTCTACACCATCGCGGTGCAGGCAGCCGGAGGACGCGACGAGAAGATCCTCGCCAACTACTTCCCGCTGGTGCTCAAGCCCAACTTCAGTGTCAGGACCCCGACTCAATGCCACATCGATCTAGCATGTAACACCTCATATCACTTTGCGGCCTCACGCATGGTATTCCCACGGGTGTCGCCCTACCTTTACCCGGGACCGTTTGCGCCTTTTGGCACACGTATATGACAGTGTCGCTAGCATCTATATGATAAGGAGCCCGGGCTGACATGGCTAGTCGTAAACCCAAAGTGGCACAAACTTACAGGGACAGGCATCCATGACCCAGCATCGAACGTGTCGGTCATCAGCGAGTGAATCCAGGCTGTAGCACTGGGCTAGCAGGACTGCGGTGAACCGGGCTGTAGCGGGCTAACAGGACTCCGGTATTCATCGCGTGACATTTCCTCGAAGGGACAGACACAGGAACGAAGAAGGACACATGCCGGCCAGCCTAACTGTTCCGGAGCAGTAGCAAGCTACCATTGGAAACACTAGGAGACATTTCCCGGTAAGAGAGGCTACTAAGGATAAACAACTAGACAGTCAGATCCCACACATACCAAGCATTTCAATAACATACACACAATATGCTCGATATGTGCAAACACAACATGGCATCACAACATGACTCTATGACTCAAGTATTTATTCATTAGGCTCCGAGGAGCGAGATATTACAAACATAGGTCTCATGACCCCACATTCAGAGTATACAAGTCAAAGCACAAGCGGAAGCTATCATGTCTGAGTACAGACAACTATAAATGGAAAAGGCTGAGAAGCCTGACTATCTACCAGATACTGCCGAGGGCACAAGATCGTAGCTGAGGTAACAAGCTAAACGTCGAAGTCCAAGCGGAACTACTAGTGAGACTGAAGTCTCTCTGCAAAAACATAAAATAGGCAAACGTGAGTACAAATGTACCCAGCAAGACTTACATCAGAACTAACTACATATGCATCATTATCAACAAAGGGGTGGTGGGGTTTAACTGCAGCAAGCCAGCTTTGACTCGGTGGCTATCCTAAACTACGACTGCAAGCAACTCTTTTGAGGTGGCGCACACGAGTCCACATATTCACCATATCAATACACCACTATGGATCCGCTCCCGTCTCCCTACGAGAACGCCATCCATGGCACTCACGCTTATCTTGCGTATTTTAGAGTATCCACTTTCACTTGTCTATGAACTGATATAAGCAACCCAGAAGTCCTTTTCCGCGGACACGGCTATTCGAATAGATGATGTTAACCCTGCAGGGGTGTACTTCTTCACACACGCTCTCACCACTTACCGCCGTTTACACGACATGTACTCGGCAACCTTCAAGCGGAAGCCCAACATGGGTGTCGGCCACGGCCTACCTAAACACTCAAGTCTCCAGTCCAGGTTTATCGCCTATTCGGGTTCCATCCATGAGGAGATCCGGCCGGAGTTTCGCTCACAGCCCCAAACGATGTGAACAGGGTTCCCGAGACACCAAACGGGCGCCCGGTACACCGTGCCACGTGCCTACCGCATCACAGCCCACCCCTACGGTCAGCGCTGCGCACGGCCTCCAGCATACTACAAACACCAGAAACTACTTGCAACTCCTGGACAGAGGACAAGGGTGATTAAGAAGCCGAGAGGGTCCATTGGTTTCGGGCCCAATGCGTGGTAGTAGCTGAATCATGGATCACAAACACAGAACTCAGTTCCTGAGGACGGCTGCAATGAGACAACCCACCATGTACTCCTACATGGCCTCTCACCGCTACCTTTACCAAATCGTATTCACACACTTAGCTCACACACAGTAGGACATGTTCACACACCTCTGATTCATCCCTGATGAATCAGACCTGACTCAACTCTAAGCAGTAGCAGGCATGACAACAAACATGAATGAGTAGGCACAACATGGCTCAAACAACTCCTACTCATACTAGTGGGTTTCATCTATTTACTGTGGAATGACAGGTCATGCAGAGGATAAAGGGGTTCAGCTACCGCAGCAAGTAACAGATGAATCGATGTTATCCTAACGCAGTAAAAGAGAGCAGGAGCGAGAGAGTGGGATTTTATCGGAATGAACAAGGGGGGGGGGGTTTGCTTGCCTGGCACTTCTGAAGATAACATTGAGTCTTCATCAGTGTCAACGATCACATCATCGGTATCACGTCTATCGAGAGGGGGCAAATACCGGCAACAAGAAAGAACACAATCAATGCAATGCACAATATGATGCATGCTCATGATATGGCAATATGAATGTGTTTTGAGCTAATGCAACTAGCAACAGGTTAAATGAAGTTGGTTTGAATACAAGATTCAAATTCAAACTCCATATGTGATTATTCAAATGCCATTTAATTGATTTGTGCTAAACAGCAGCTATAAGTTGTTCTAACATGCATGAAAATGGTACAGATGGATTCCTTGAATTTTTCTGATAATTTTTCATATATAATTTATTTAATTTGGAGTTACGGTTGAATTTCTATGATTTTTAGAAGTTTATACTATTTTCTGGAATTTCCTGAATAAAAATAAATCCAGAAAATACTTATTGCGTCAGCATTGCGTCACTATGACGTCAGCAGGTCAACAGACACTGCTGCTGGTCAAACCTGACCAGTGGGGCCCACTGGTCAGTGACTCAGGTCTGGATTGAGTGAATGACAGGTGGGACCGGTCAACGATGACTCGGCCAGAGTCAAAGCTGACACGTGGGGTCCACGGCACTAACACTAATTTAACAGAATAATTATATTAACCTAATTAAGCGCAGGGGCCCACACGGCAGTGGCTCTGGGGGTGTTTAGCAGGGTTATTAGCACTAATTAACCGGTGCCACGTCAGCAGGTGACGCCGGCGACCACAACAGCGGCGGGAACTCGCCGGAGTTGGTCGGGGCGGCGCTACAGGCTGCGGTTGGGCACCCTGAGGGCACCAGGAGGGAGCCCGTGCTCCCGCGCGTCTAGGGGCGCATGCAGCTGGGCACAGGGAGGCCGGGGTCGACGGCGGCGACCAGAACGGCGGCGGCCGGAGCTACGGGTGGCCACGGGTTAGCTGCTGCGGCATGCAAACGGGAGGGGGCTTGCGCTAGGAATGCTCTACGGAATGCTGCGAACACGTTAGGCTCGCCGGGGTGACCAAATGGTCACCAGAGCTACGTCGACGACGAGCTCGGGCGGCGGCGTGCTACGGGCATCTATGAAATGGCGGCTACGGCGAGCGGCAAGCCACGGGGTTAGGGGCAAAACGTACAGGAGCTCACGGTGGTTCGGATGAGGTAGATGACGAGCTCGGGGAGACGGAGACGACAGCGAATCGGCGGTGAAGATGCTCGGCGGCCAGCGATGGGGAAGACGGCATGGGCGGCGATGCAGGGCTACCGGAGGGCCGTGGATAGGTGGGGAGGAAGAGGGGGTCGAGGCGGAGCCTTTGAGCGCATCGGCGAGGCTAGGGGGTGGCGGTGGCCGCGAGGGAGCTCATCGGTGGCGGCGGCTGCGTTCGGGCGAGTGAGAGAGAGAGGAAGCAGAGGAGGGGGGGAAGAGTACGGGAGAGTGAGGGAGTTCCAGGGGGGTGGCGTGGCACGCATGGAGGCGTCCGGGGTGTCGAGGTGGAGCGGCAAGCAGGAGGTGGCCGGGGCGTGCGCCGGCGTGCGTCGGCCACGCGCCTATGCCTACTGGCGCGAGGAGGAAGGCGACAGAGGGGGAAGTGGAGATGGGCTGGGCCGTGCTGGGCCAGGTAAGTGGCGCCAGGTAAGATCTTCTGCTCTCTCTCTCTTATTTCTATTTAATTCTGTTTTCTATTTTCTGTAGTTTGATTTGATTTGATTTAAAATATCAAATCATTTTATAAAATCCTGGAAACAATTATGGGTGCTTTCTGAATTATTTCAGTGACCCTTATCAATTTCCAACATTTATTTGAACATTTAAATTATTTATAGTATTTAAATGCCCAAGGTCAAATACAATAGGATTTAATTCAAAAATCCAGAATGGCCTAGAAATATGTGCATCATTGATGGCAGGGGTTTTCACCTTTAACAAAAATAATGAACTTTTCTAAGGGGCATTCTGGGTTTATTGAAAATATTTTTATTTTGATCCTAATTGCATTTTATTTAGTGCTAGGGTTTGTCATCCCCATTTCAAGTTTCATGAATTTTAAACATGATGCAAACACTAGGCAGCACCAGAAGCTAGGGATGTGACAACTCACCCCCACTAAACAAAAATCTCGTCCCGAGATTCAAGCGTAGGGTAAGGTGAAGGGGGAACGCAAACTAGCACAATCTTCACGATCCAGGGTGCACTTCATCAGCATGTTGAATTGATCACCATCTTTGTCTTGTCGTCTTGTTCTGAGAACTCCAGTTATTATGACAATGAGAGGAGAAGGAGACTCTAGAAGAATCGATCTTCACGAAGGTCGAACAACTCAGGATTAACTCACGGAATGGGACATAGCAACATTTCTCGAGCTAAGGGACGAAGCACACCTCTAGAGGGATGGAGTGGAGCAGATGACGAGGTTTACCAGGTAGACTACAATTCCACACTTAAAAGGTGGTAAACGATTGTCATCGTAGCGAGGAGTTGAGTTGCCATGATACCACAACGAGGCACCTTAGGGAAGGTGACTCGTAGAAATATCCCCTTAAGTGGCAAAAGAATTACCTTTGATTCAAAGATCATTGAAACTCTTTATACCAGCTTAAGGCAATTCTCGACCGATCGTTTGGAGGGGGTCGGTAGAGTGGCATACTCGGACTTGGATGATGTGGATTACCTTGTTGAAGACAACATAATAGATTAATTTGCTTATCATCGGAAATGGAAGAGACCCATGGTAGAATGGCACATGGCGGTGCAAGCTGGGAACAGAATGCAAATGCTGGGAATGATTCTGGTAACTGGGGAAGAACCCAACAATAGAGAGTGAATTCACTGTTCGAAAGGTCATAGCATTTCCGAGGAAACTGAGAGGAATCCCAGTTAGAGCCGATGATAACACGTAGCGCTTGTGCGTGCTCTCAAGAACTTAAGCATTTCCACCATCATCAAGGTTTTATCAACAACCGCGTCAAGGGTGCTGACAACACAACACACTACCATGATGAATAGCGACGGACGATGCAGATGCAAAGGAAGATAATACTTTCTCAGATTTCACCTTAGCGAAGCCAAGGAACAAAATCTGGATGATCGACCGAGAGACATTTAGCACTCCGCTTCTAATGTTCTCCTTGATGTGCTAGTGTATCCCATTCATCGATATGGTTTGATAACTAGAACATCAAGTAAAAGGTCGGACTTCGGGATCTCAAAAATCCATAGGGGCAACTAGGGAGTAAATCCTACAAAATCCCTATGGGGAGGTGGCCAACTTCCTCAAATCAAGATACGGCTGGGTGTGTTGGCCACAACATCCACTTTACCGATTATCGCGAGACCAATATTATAGTTCTTGGGAAATGTTCCAACCCATCATATCTGCCTGGGATTCAGATCTGGTTGGTGTCAGGATATTCCAGACTCATCGAGTCTAGGAAGAAAAACGAAAGTTTGCAACACAAATCGACGAGATGACGTTGCGAGATTCTCGGGGAATGAACTACGATAGTAAGCTCCAAAACATGAGCTGGTTCTGCTACAAACATGTGAACACGTTGTCCCAGACAAGCATGGCCATGTAGTAGTCTTATAATGAAACACTACCGAGTTCAGATAGGGAACCATCATCGAGGATATCGAAGTCTTTACGCAAGTCCATGGATTAGATCCCAAGCATAGACTTCTTTTCCTTGAACAAGTCAATCAGTGGCTTAGTGTGCTAGGGACACATATAGAATGAAGGTTGCAAGCCTCCATACTACAGAATACTTCGCACGTGTGCATGACTGATTTGGGATGATTCCAAAGGAAACAAGACAATCTTCCTCGAATCCACGGCGGCAACTTGCATCAAATGCACATGAACTAGAGGAAGTCACTTCTTACATCCGAACATATGCTTCATGAGCTAGCATGAACAAATGCTTTCAAAAGTTTTCCAACACTAGCTTAATGTTCAGCAAAATTATGGAGAAGACAAGGATGTTGTCAATGGGCTCAACAACAATTCATCTGGGTTTCCTTTCAAAAGGAATTCCATAGTTAAGTGAACAAGTGATAGCATTGGTCAGACCCAAAAGATATAATGGTGTATGCTCGAGGGATCAACCACGAGTAAGACAACATTACGAACATCGTTGGTACTGATTTGATTTGACGATAGCCCACACTCAAATCAAGGATTGATAGGACAATAGTTCCAGCAACTGATCACAGGGACCAATCGATGAAGATATCATCTTTCTTCAACACACTCTACACAAGAATATCCCTTTGGAACGAACTAAATTAGGCAAGCTTTTATCTTCCAATTCTCCAAGTTGTTGTCTAGCTTAACCACCTAGTTCAGGGATATCCAACAGAGATTCTTGGAGAAAGGGTGGTTCACAAGAAACCAACTTGATCACGAGTTCAACATAACAGTCAGGAAACAACCCGGTAACACTTCCAAGAAGATATTTGGAAAGTCACGAACCACCGATATGTTAGTAAGCTCGAGAACAATCTTGCTTTTTGAGGCAAGACGATATGATCGCATGAGTGAGGACTTGACAAGATGCTAACTCATCAATCGAAGGGTGCACCGAAATAAGGACTAGGTAGCACGATCAGTCTTAGAAGGATGATTCAAAAACCAACACGCTAAGAATGAAATTATTATCCTTTGACTACCAAGCAACGAGGTTGCTGGGAGTATTGATTTCACACATCACAATTCATTTGTCGGTATTCCGGTTGCATCAACACGAGGACCGAGGAATGACTAATGATGGTGAGAAGTATCACTACCAAGAGTTCATAGGATGGTGTGCAATTCCTATAACAATCCCGATATAAAGATGGTAATACTCCAAGGTAGAGCAGAACAAAAGCTGGATTAGCAATTTGTTCTGTGGAGCACAATTCTTTGACCCAATCCTGGATATGGAAGAGGTACTGGAGTTTGTTTCTCCTATTTATTCTGAAATAGAATGGCTTGGCGGACCACAAGGGTAATAGGCATCGACGAACAAATGCACGCATACTCTTGACTATCAATTGATAGGCGAGGGTCGGAAACAACTAAGATGGGACAACTCAAAAGAACATATGATTTTCTAAGTTGTGGATGCATGGATTAGCATGTCGAACGAAGTTCAACATATTTCTTCCGGATAACCCATGCAGAAAGGTAGAACTGGCAGAGCCACAATATATAATGGAGAACTCATCAAGAATAATCCTGTTGTGATATTTCAGTTCAACGAGGAACTTCTGCCATAAGTAGTTCATGGTATTTGGAAGAAGAAGATACCACGGACTTCAAGGACTATCGCAAAGGTTACTAATATCCTAAAGGCACTAGCAATTACTATCAACATGAAGTAGGTAGAGTGAATCTCGGGTTCAAGAACCCAGGAACAGAATACCTATTACTAAGTAGCATCACGGGATGCTTTCGAGAATGATGGCCAGAATCATCACACTGGGAACACAAATCATGGCTAAATTACTAGATGATCCCCTAAGACACCTAGGGTCATAATAATATCTCCAACATATATGTCAAGGTAACAGAGTACCTCAACTCACAGATTAGTGTGGTTAATCTGGCCCAAAGGAACATTGAAACGGGAGGAAGGAATTTGCAAGTGCATCAGACTGTTTAGAGACCTGAGATGACTCGGACAGCATAACGGCTGTAAATGCTCAAAAAGATTTGAAACATGCTACAAAAATGGTGGCATAGCCACTCAGAGGCACAATATCAAGGTTTGGAGATCAACAGTTAACATACAGAAGTAGTAGGAACTGAACTCAAGCTTAAACCCAACAATCTTATAAGTCTACGGATTAGTAACACGTGATCCTGATGGAAAGAAGAGATAGCCTAGTTCTTAATCCCCGTAGAGGAGAAGATGATGACTCAGATCAGAAGGCCATGAGGTATAAGGAGTAAAAAGAGCCTTACGTTCCATCCCACAATCAATTCCCCTACATATAGCTAAAGCATTTCTAGACTCAACTTCGACCAGTTTGGCTTGGTAATCCTACAGGCAGTCAAGCTCTGATACCAACGCTGTCAGGACCCCGACTCAATGCCACATCGATCTAGCATGTAACACCTCATATCACTTTGCGGCCTCACGCACGATATTCCCACGGGTGTCGCCCTACCTTTACCCGGGACCGTTTGCGCGTTTTGGCACACGTATATGACAGTGTCGCTAGCATCTATATGATAAGGAGCCCGGGCTGACATGGCTAGTCGTAAACCCAAAGTGGCACAAACTTACAGGGACAGGCATCCATGACCCAGCATCGAACGTGTCGGTCATCAGCGAGTGAATCCAGGCTGTAGCACTGGGCTAGCAGGACTGCGGTGAACCGGGCTGTAGCGGGCTAACAGGACTCCGGTATTCATCGCGTGACATTTCCCCGAAGGGATAGACACAGGAACGAAGAAGGACACATGCCGGCCAGCCTAAGTGTTCCGGAGCAGTAGCAAGCTACCATTGGAAACACTAGGAGACATTTCCCGGTAAGAGAGGCTACTAAGGATAAACAACTAGATAGTCAGATCCCACACATACCAAGCATTTCAATAACATACACACAATATGCTCGATATGTGCAAACACAACATGGCATCACAACATGACTCTATGACTCAAGTATTTATTCATTAGGCTCCGAGGAGCGAGATATTACAAACATAGGTCTCATGACCCAACATTCAGAGTATACAAGTCAAAGCACAAGCGGAATCTATCATGTCTGAGTACAGACAACTATAAATGAAAAAGGCTGAGAAGCCTGACTATCTACCAGATACTGCCGAGGGCACAAGATCGTAGCTGAGGTAACAAGCTAAACGTCGAAGTCCAAGCGGAACTACTAGTGAGACTGAAGTCTCTCTGCAAAAACATAAAATAGGCAAACGTGAGTACAAATGTACCCAGCAAGACTTACATCAGAACTAACTACATATGCATCATTATCAACAAAGGGGTGGTGGGGTTTAACTGCAGCAAGCCAGCTTTGACTCGGTGGCTATCCTAAACTACGACTGCAAGCAACTCTTTTGAGGTGGCGCACACGAGTCCACATATTCACCATATCAATACACCACTATGGATCCGCTCCCGTCTCCCTACGAGAACGCCGTCCATAGCACTCACGCTTATCTTGCGTATTTTAGAGTATCCACTTTCACTTGTCTATGAACTGATATAAGCAACCCAGAAGTCCTTTTCCGCGGACACGGCTATTCGAATAGATGATGTTAACCCTGCAGGGGTGTACTTCTTCACACACGCTCTCACCACTTACCGCCGTTTACAAGACATGTACTCGGCAACCTTCAAGCGGAAGCCCAACATGGGTGTCGGCCACGGCCTACCTAAACACTCAAGTCTCTAGTCCAGGTTTATCGCCTATTCGGGTTCCATCCATGAGGAGATCCGGCCGGAGTTTCGCTCACAGCCCCAAACGATGTGAACAGAGTTCTCGAGACACCAAACGGGCGCCCGGTACACCGTGCCACATGCCTACCGCATCACAGCCCACCCCTACGGTCAGCGCTGCGCACGGCCTCCAGCATACTACAAACACCAGAAACTACTTGCAACTCCTGGACAGAGGACAAGGGTGATTAAGAAGCCGAGAGGGTCCATTGGTTTCGGGCCCAATGCGTGGTAGTAGCTGAATCATGGATCACAAACACAGAACTCAGTTCCTGAGGACGGCTGCAATGAGACAACCCACCATGTACTCCTACATGGCCTCTCACCGCTACCTTTACCAAATCGTATTCACACACTTAGCTCACACACAGTAGGACATGTTCACACACCTCTGATTCATCCCTGATGAATCAGACCTGACTCAACTCTAAGCAGTAGCAGGCATGACAACAAACATGAATGAGTAGGCACAACATGGCTCAAACAACTCCTACTCATACTAGTGGGTTTCATCTATTTACTGTGGAATGACAGGTCATGCAGAGGATAAAGGGGTTCAGCTACCGCAGCAAGTAACAGATGAATCGATGTTATCCTAA
>NC_041381.1:299337840-299349686 GCF_002162155.2 Triticum dicoccoides
AAGATAACATTGAGTCTTCATCAGTGTCAACAATCACATCATCGGTATCATGTCTATCGAGAGGGGGCAAATACCGGCAACAAGAAAGAACACAATCAATGCAATGCACAATATGATGCATGCTCATGACATGGCAATATGAATGTGTTCTGAGCTAATGCAACTAGCAACATGTTAAATGAAGTTGGTTTGAATACAAGATTCAAATTCAAACTCCATATGTGATTATTCAAATGCCATTTAATTGATTTGTGCTAAACAGCAGCTATAAGTTATTCTAACTTGCATGAAAATGGTACAGATGGATTCCTTGAATTTTTCTGATAATTTTTCATATATAATTTATTTAATTTGGAGTTACGGTTGAATTTCTATGATTTTTAGAAGTTTATACTATTTTTTGGAATTTCCTGAATAAAAATAAATCCAGAAAATACTTATTGCGTCAGCATTGCGTCACTATGACGTCAGCAGGTCAACAGACGCTGCTGCTGGTCAAACCTGACCAGTGGGGCCCACTGGTCAGTGACTCAGGTCTGGATTGAGTGAATGACAGGTGGGACCGGTCAACGATGACTGGGCCAGAGTCAAAGCTGACACGTGGGGTCCACGGCACTAACACTAATTTAACAGAATAATTATATTAACCTAATTAAGCGCAGGGGCCCACACGGCAGTGGCTCTGGGGGTGTTTAGCGGGGTTATTAGCACTAATTAACCGGCGCCACGTCAGCAGGTGACGCCGGCGACCACAACAGCGGCGGGAACTCGCCGGAGTTGGTCGGGGCGGCGCTACAGGCTGTGGTTGGGCACCCTGAGGGCACCAGGAGGGAGCCCGTGCTCCCGCGCGTCTAGGGGCGCACGCAGCTGGGCACAGGGAGGCCGGGGTCGACGGCGGCGACCAGAACGGCGGTGGCCGGAGCTACGGGTGGCCACGGGTTAGCTGCTGCGGCATGCAAACGGGAGGGGCTTGCGCTAGGAATGCTCTACGGAACGCCGTGAACGCGTTAGGCTCGCCGGGGTGACCAAATGGTCACCGGAGCTACGTCGACGACGAGCTCGGGCGGCGGCGTGCTACGGGCATCTATGAAATGGCGGCTACGGCGAGCGGCAAGCCACGGGGTTAGGGGCAAAACGTACAGGAGCTCACTGTGGTTCGGATGAGGTAGATGACGAGCTCGGGGAGACGGAGACGACGGCGAATCGGCGGTGAAGATCCTCGGCGGCCGGCGATGGGGAAGACGGCGTGGGCGGCGATGCAGGGCTACCGGAGGGCCGTGGATCGGTGGGGAGGAAGAGGGGGTCGAGGCGGAGCCTTTGAGCGCATCGGCGAGGCTAGGGGGTGGCGGTGGCCGCGAGGGAGCTTGTCGGTGGCGGCGGCTCCGTTCGGGCGAGTGAGAGAGAGAGGAAGCATAGGAGGGGGGAAGAGTTCGGGAGAGTGAGGGAGTTCCGGGGGGGTGGCGTGGCACGCATGGAGGCGTCCGGGGTGTCGAGGTGGAGCGGCAAGCAGGAGGTGGCCGGGGCGTGCGCCGGCGTGCGTCAGCCACGCGCCTGTGCCTACTGGCGCGAGGAGGAAGGCGACAGTGGGGGAAGTGGAGATGGGCTGGGCCGTGCTGGGCCAGGTAAGTGGCGCCAGGTAAGATCTTCTGCTCTCTCTCTCTTATTTCTATTTAATTTTGTTTTCTATTTTCTGTAGTTTGATTTGATTTGATTTAAAATATCAAATCATTTTATAAAATCCTGGAAACAATTATGGGTGCTTTCTGAATTATTTCAGTGACCCTTAACAATTTCCAACATTTATTTGAACATTTAAATTATTTATAGTATTTAAATGCCCAAGGTCAAATACAATAGGATTTAATTCAAAAATCCAGAATGGCCTAGAAATATGTGCATCATTGATGGCAGGGGTTTTCACCTTTAACAAAAATAATGAACTTTTCTAAGGGGCATTCTGGGTTTATTGAAAATATTTTTATTTTGATCCTAATTGCATTTTATTTAGTGCTAGGGTTTGTCATCCCCATTTCAAGTTTCATGAATTTTAAACATGATGCAAACACTAGGCAGCACCAGAAGCTAGGGATGTGACAGTCAGATCTTGGCTCATGCACTTGCCGGACGGCTCCGTCTCTTCATGGGCGGACTTGTGTCATCAGTTTGTCGGCGCCTTCACAGGCGGCCACAAGCCTCATGGCCAGGAGAGTGACCTTCACTTGCTCATCTAGAAGGAGGGAGAACCCCTGTGCAAGTACATACAGAGATTCAACCAGGTGCAGCGCAACATCCCAGACGGCCACCCTGCCGCGGTTATCAGCGCGTTCCACCAGAACGTACGTAACCGCAAGATGAGGGAGGAGATGGCGATGTGCAAGATCAGAGATGTCAGCGAGCTCTATGCTCTGGCCGACAAGTGTGCACGGGCTGAGGAGGGGAGGAAAATCCCCGGAGAGACTGCAGGAGCTGAGGGATCTGACAGTGAGGATGCCGCCCCGGCAAGGAAGAACCGGAGGCGGAACAACAGAAAAAGAAAGGCTAAGGATGTGCTAGCTGTCGAGCATTCCGGCAACGGAGGCGGCTCCGACAAGGCCAAAGCCGATGACTCCGGCGAGGCTGTGGTAGCCGCCGACAAGCAGGATGGCTCCGGCAAGCGGTATTGCAAGATCCACCGCACCAAGGGCCATGACCTCCAAACCTGCAAGAAAGTTGAGCAGATGGCGGAGCTACAGAAAGCTGAGTATGAGCGCCGCGACAAGGAGAGAGCCCAGGGGGGTGGCGGGGGATCCGGCAAGAAGTTTCCCGCCCGGGGAGGGCACCGCGGCAAAGCCAAGCCGCGGCAAGGAGACAGGCCTCCCCGTGGCCGCGACAAGGACGAAGATGAAGGTGAGGATGATGAGATGGATGAGGATGAGACTGATGACCAAGAGTTTCAGAAGGCGACAGAGGTGTTGTGCATCGATGGAGGTGCCTCTCTGCACACCTCGCAACGCCAACTCAAGCAGTGGGTGCAAGAGGTGAGCGCAGCAGAACCGTCCGTTGAATCGCGCAAGCCCCTGAAGTGGTCCAGCACGCCCATCATCTTCGATGTTGAGGATCACCCTGATCGCATCACTGCGGTCGGGTGCTTGCCGATGTTGGTCTCGCCAACAATCCGCAACCTCAAGGTCACGAAGATGTTGGTTGACAGCAGGGCCGGCCTGAATCTGATCTCTTCAGCAGTGCTCAAGAAACTCCAGATCCCCGACAGCGAGCTCGAAGAGACCGGTACCTTTCCAGGAATAAACCCGGGAAGGAGCAAGCCGAAGGGAAAGATCACACTGCCAGTGACGTTTGGCAGCGAGCTGAATTTCAGGACAGAGAGGGTCACGTTTGATGTTACTGATTTCCCATTGCCCTACAATTGGATACTAGGCCGTCCAGCGCTCGCCAAATTCATGGCAGCCTCTCACTACGCCTACAATGTGCTCAAGATGCCTGGTCCGATAAGTGTCATTTCTGTCCAAGGCGACAAGAAGGACGCACTTATCTGCACCGACAAGATCTACCGGGAAGCAGCAGCCGCAGCAGAGCACAAGCCACTTGCCGCTGAAGCTCCCCGGGGGAAGAAGAAACCCAAGTCCGGCAAGAGCAACTCTGATGCCCACTCCGGCAAGCGCACCTCTTCGGAGTGCTGCGCTACTGTTGAGGACGCGCCATCGAGCTCCACCAGCAAGTGCAAGAAGGCAAAGGCAGCTTCACCAGAGACTAAGAAAGTGGCCGCCAAGGAGGACGGCATTGGTGGTACCTTCACCATCAGCGCCACGCTTGATCCTAAATAGGAAAGCGCGCTCGTTGCTTTCCTGCGGGCGAATGTCGATGTGTTTGCATGGCAACCATCTGACATCCCCGGTGTTCCCAGGGAAGTAATCGAGCACCACCTTGCCGTCTGCCCTCACGCGCGGCCCGTCAAGCAGAGAGTCAAAAAACAAGCAGTAGAGCGTCAAGAGTTCATAGCAGAAGAGATCAAGAAGTTGGAAGCGGCAGGCCTGGTCCGAGGAGTGCTCCATCCGACGTGGCTGGCCAATCCGGTGGTCGTGCGCAAGGTGAACGGGAAGTGGAGGCTTTGTATTGACTTCACTGATGTCAATAAAGCCTATCCCAAGGATCCATTTCCCTTGCCGCGCATTGACCAGATTGTCGACTCCACAGCAGGATGCGATCTGCTTTCATTCCTTGATGCATACTCAGGATATCATCAGATCTTCATGGCAGAAGAGGATGAAGAGAAAACCGCATTCATTACTCCATGTGGCACGTACTGCTTCATACGGATGCCTTTCGGACTAAAGAATGCTGGTTCAACATTTGCAAGAGTAGTTAGCCATGCTTTTGAGCCACAGCTGCACAGAAATGTAGAAGCTTACATGGATGACATAGTGGTCAAGAGCAAGGACAAAGAGACTCTGATCCAAGATTTGGATGAGACTTTTGCAAATCTGCGCAAGGTCAATCTCAAGTTGAACCCCGAGAAGTGTGTGTTCGGAGTTCCTTCCGGCAAGCTTCTCGGGTTCTTTGTGTCTCGGAGTGGGATTGAAGCCAATCCCGACAAGATCAAGGCCATTGAGCAAATTCAAGCACCAAAGCGCGTCAAGGATGTGCGAAGACTTGCCGGCTGCGTTGCTGCTCTCAGTAGATTCATTTCCAAGTCCGCTGAACGCGCCCTGCCATTTTTCAAAATCTTGAAAAAGGCAGGTCCCATGAAATGGACTCCGGAAGCGGAGGCTGCGCTGCAGGACTTGAAGAAATATTTGTCCTCCACTCCGACACTTGTCGCACCTAAGCCACAAGAAAAGTTGCTGCTATACCTGGCGGCAACCAATCTAGTGGTTAGTGCCGCGTTAGTGGCGGAAAGGGAGGCAGATGATGAGCCAGCAGCCGCGGCAAGCGAGTCCAGTGACAAGCAGGGGGCTTCTCCGACAAGCTCTGGCCCGGCAAGCCCTGGTCCGACAAGTTCTGGCTCCGCCAAGGATGGATCTGTGCAGTTGCCGGAAGAAAAAAGAAGAAGAAGGTGCAGCGCCCAGTTTACTTTGTCAGCTCCCTTTTGCAGGGGGCTAGATCAAGGTACTCTGGTGTGCAGAAGTTGCTTTTCGGCCTACTCATGGCCTCAAGGAAGCTGCGCCATTACTTTCAAGCACATGAGATCACGGTTGTCACTCGCTTTCCGCTGAAGAGGATACTGCAGAATCCAGAAGCAATAGGCAGGATTGTCGAGTGGGCACTGGAATTGTCAAGCTTTGGCCTCAAGTTTGAAAGCACTTCAACTATTCAGAGCCGGGCTTTGGCAGAATTTATAGCAGAATGGACGCCAACACCGGACGAAGAAACTCCGGAGAAGAGCATCCCCGTCAAGGAAGCTAGCGAAGAATGGGTCATGTACTTTGATGGTGCCTTCTCGCTGCAAGGCGCCGGAGCAGGCGTACTACTTGTCGCCCCAACTGGAGAACACCTCAAGTATGTGGTCCAAATGCACTTTCCCAAGGAGCAAGCAACAAACAATACTGCAGAGTATGAAGGCTTGCTTGCCGGACTCAGGATAGCAGCAGAGCTTGGGATCAAGAAGCTTATTGTCAGGGGTGACTCACAACTTGTCGTCCGCCAAGTTAACAAAGATTATCAGAGTCCATTGATGGAAGCATACATCGATGAAGTGAGGAAGCTAGAAGAACATTTTGACGGCCTGCAGATGGAACATGTTCCGAGAGCCCTGAATGACATCGCAGATGGCCTGTCAAAGTGTGCTGCGCTCAAGTTACCTGTGGAACCAGGGATTTTTGTGCTCAAGCTGACTCAACCATCAGTAACACCATCAACTGGACAGAGCAAGAAGAGAAAATTGCCTGCTGGCGACCACTTTCCGGCAGAGCTCCCCGAAGCCGCCGCCAAGAAGGTTCCCAGGCTCAACGCAGAAAAAGCTGAGGAGCAGTCTGCTCCGACAAGCCCCAAGGCTTGCTTCGTTGAAGCAGACGCTCCCGACAAGCTGTGTCCCGACACGCTTGCCGGGGAACATCACGCTCCGGCAAGATCCCTGATCCTTGCCGTCGAAGCGGATGTTCCTGCAGCAGCCTTTGCGCCTTTAGTCCTTGCTGTCGAGCCACAAGCTCCAGCCTGGGCACAACCAATAGTCCATTTCCTTCAGGCAGGAGAACTTCCCGAGGAACAAGAAGAAGCGGAAAGACTAGCTCGGCAATCAAGTACGTACCAGTTTGTCGATGACATACTGTACAGAAGAAGATTCAACGGAGTGAAATTGAAATGCATTTCCCGGGAAGATGGACAAGAGCTGTTGGTGGAGATACATGGAGGTATGTGTGGTCACCACATTGGCGCAAGAGCACTTGCCGGCAAGGCTTTCCGGCAAGGCTTCTTCTGGCCGACAGCCCTCCAGGATGCAACTGCACAAGTAACCAAGTGTGAAGCGTGCCAGTTCCATTCCAAACATATTCATCAACCAGCTCAAGCTCTCCAAACAATTCCTTTATCCTGGCCATTTTCGGTCTGGGGGCTCGACATCCTCGGCCCCTTCCCCCGAGCTATCGGGGGCTTTGAGTACTTGTACGTTGCAATCGACAAGTTCACAAAGTGGCCCGAAGTGGAACCAGTGAGGAAGGTGACAGCACAGTCAGCCGTCAAGTTCTTCAGGTCAATTGTTTGCCGTTTCGGAATCCCTAACAGGATTATCACCGACAATGGCACACAATTCACGAGCCGCGCCTTCATGCAGTACGTCCAAGATCTTGGCACCAAGATCTGCTTCGCTTCTGTTGCTCACCCGAGAAGCAACGGTCAAGCGGAGAGAGCGAACGCTGAAGTGCTGCGCGGGCTCAAGACCAGAACTTTCGACAGGCTGCACAAGTGCGGAAGAAATTGGATCGAGCAGCTGCCAGTGGTTCTTTGGTCGATCAGAATGACACCGAATCGAGCCAGTGGCTAGACACCTTTTGCTCTTGTCTATGGAGCAGAAGCAGTTCTCCCCACGGAACTCGTATACGGATCACCACGAGTGCTCGCTTATGATGAGCTTGAGCAAGAGCAGCTGCGCAAGATGACGCGCTGCTCCTCGAGGAGGATCGTCTTCAGGCTGCTGTGCGAGCTGCTCGCTACCAGTAAGCTTTGCGGTGCTATCATAGCCGCAAAGTTAATGCCAGAAGCTTCGAGGAAGGCGACCTTGTTCTTCGGCGCATTAAATCCGCCAAGAGTTCCAACAAGTTGACGCCGAAGTGGGAAGGCCCTTATCGGGTGAAACGAGTCACTAGGCTCGGCGCTGTCCGCCTTGAGACCGAAGATGGCGTTCCGGTGAGCAACTCCTGGAACATTGAGCATCTTCGCAAGTTTTACCCATGAGGCGCGGTTGCCGGGCCCCATTCCGGCAACCAACTTTTGTACAAGCCTTGCCGCTGTTGCATGTAACCTTTTGTACAAAGCCGGGCGCAGCTCCCGTGCGTAAATAAAGTTTATGTGCCCTGCACATCTTGTCAAATTCAATGCATCTTTCTTTTTCTTGCATGTATATCTGACACTTTGTGCAGCACTTACCCCCGGTAAGCAATAAAGAACCTTAGGCTTCCATATCATTATTTTCTCTTCTTTCTTCTCAAAAAGAAGATTCCTCCGCCCACAAGTTCACCAGGGGGGGGGGGGAAGGAGGAGATAAAGGTGTGGACCAGGCGTCGTTCAAAGGAATCTAGCCTTACCGGGACGAAGACAACAGAAAAGCTAAGTTGCCAAAGTTTGAGCTTAGTCAATTTTAAAAATTTTAAGTTATGTTCCTTGAACGTTCGTGCCTTGTATGGAAAACTTGTGCGCGGAGGAATCGACTCGCGGCTAAGTTGCGCCCTTGATTTGTTTTCAAGTCCGCTCAACAATACAAGCGAGCTGCAACTAGCCCCGACAAGGTTTCTTGCCGGAGGCCGCACCGCCAGCGGGCTGCTGATGTTCCGCACTCAGCAAGTGTGCTTGCGCCGGCAAGTTCCCTCAAAGCGTAGAGTAAAAGCATACAAGGGATGTAACAGAGTAAAGGAAATAACATAGCGAGTAGTGCCCAGAATAAAGTTATATTACAAGAGTGACTTATTGTGGCATTGACTAGATTGTTCTCATAACTGAAACAGCAGCGGCAGGAAGAAGGGAGAAGAAGGGCGGCCTAATCCACACGCTCGCCATCGACCCTCCTAACCTCGTTGATCTTGTCCACAATAGGTGCGACGATGACTTTGAGCTCTTCGAGATCGGCACCTACCGGTAGCTTCTTGGTGACACGAGAGAGGTCGATGCTCGGGTTGCGGAAGAGTACCTTCACCAACACCTTCTCGAGGACCTTGGTGCAGATCGCGCGCGACTCGTTGGCCAGCTGCTTCGGGATCCTTTCCCGGAGCTGCTGGAGAGCCGTCACCATGTCCTTGAAGAAAAGCGTGAGCTTGGCGCTGGGCTGGAGATTTTCCTCCGTGGAGTACCCGAAGCCCGCCAAGTCCAGCCTCGCCAGCTCCTCGTCGATGAGCGCGGCAATGTTGATGAGGCCCTCCGTCCAGAGCTCCACCGTGGTCTTGAAGGTGTTTTGAGTCTCGGCGGCCCTCGTCAACAGCTCCACGTTGTCCTTGAGCTCCTTCCTCAAGTCGTCCTCTCGCTTCTTGGCGGCGTCCAGCGTCTCCGCCAAGGTAGCCAGTTTCAGCTCCAGATCGGCACTCGATTCCTTGGCGGCGTTCAACTCCTTGGTCTTCTCGGCAAGCTGGACTTGCAGCTCGCCATGGGCGCGTGCGTCCTTCTCGCACTCGCGCTGGAGTGCGGCAAGCTCTTCATTCTTCTTTCCCATATCCGCCTCCAGCCGCGCCACCCTCTCCTCTAAATCCTTCTTGGCCGCCTCGGCGGCCGCGGCTGCATCCTTTGCCTCCTTGAGCGTCCCGCCAAGCGACTGCTCTCGTGCCTCGAGCTCCTCCTCGTGACTGTCCAGACTGGCTTTCTTCTGTGTCAGCTCACCTTCCCGCCTGGACATCTCCTCGGCAGCGAGCCTCTGCTGCTCCTCGGCCTCAGCCTTCTCCAGGATGAACGCCTCCTTTGCCTCGCCCAGCTGCGCCCTCTCCTCTGCAATGGATCGGAGGGCCTCCTAGTTGCGGTCCCGGAGCTCTTGCGCATGTTTCTCTATGTCAACTCCCGCCTGCGCGACAAGCGCTTCCCGGGACTCAAGCTTCGCTTGCCGGGCGCGGTAGAGTGACACCAGCTTTTGGAGCAGCTGCTCCTCCTCGGACTCGCCACTGCTGCTGCTTGGCCTATCGACCACTGCCAGCCCAGCAGAGGCGAGTACTTCCCCGTCAAACTCCTCTCCTTCAACCGACGCCCTGGAGCTCGACGCCCAGGGAAGCTTGATATATACGCCCTCGCCGGCCTTCAAGTAAGCACCTGGCTGGGGCTCCTCGGAGCCCGATGCCACGTCAGCGGCGGAGGGGTCGGTGGTCGGTGTAGCGCCTTGCGCTCCTGCGTCCTCCGGGTCATCAGTGCGACCGCCGGACCCCTCGCCGGCTCCTGCACCAGCAGCCTTGGCGGCCTCTTCGTCGGCGGGCTCATCAGCGCCGGCCTCTTCCTCATCGGCGGCGACATCCCCAGTGTTGCCGCGTGCGCCCTCCTCGCCGGTGGCCTTAGTTTCCATCGGGTCCCCGAGAGGAGTATCTGAAGACAGGAAGAGGAAGGAAAAGTCAAGCAAAACATCCCAAAAGAAAATCAGGAGAACCCAAGGGAAAGTTTCCGACAAGGAGGGTCACCTGTGCTGGGCTCTGTGATCATGGGCTCCACCACTGGGGGCTCACTGGTTCCGCCCCTTGCCGGAGATCCCTTCCTTGCCGGAGAGTGCTCCCATATCGGGGAATCGACCCTTGGTGGCGTAGTCGAAGCCGACGACACCTCCGGGTCGGCCTCTGGTTGCTCCTGGTGGGCCTATTCTGCTCCGACACAAATGAACCAGCAATCAAGGTGTCAGCAAAAAGGAAAAGCACCCATGCGTGCCCCACAACAGGAAGTGAACCAGGCACTTACGCTGGGGGCTGTGCTGGGGGCTGCCGTGGGGAGAAGGGATCGGGTCCGTCAAAGTGGTCTCGGACGTATCCTCCATCGTCACGGCAGGATCGTCCCCGATGTCGACCAAGGGGATCTTGGCCCTCTTCGCCGCCCTCTCGGCCATAGTCCTGAAGCAGAACAGGAATTTAGAGAGAAGCAAATCAGATACAAGATAAGCAACCACAGAGATCGAAGAAAGAAGAGTACAGAGAAAGCCTTACTCCTCCTCATGCTCATCCTCTTCATCGTCATCGGAGCTCAGCGCGGAGAGGTCGAACTCCGGTACCCTCTCTGCATGGTGTGGCGGAGGAGTCGGCTCCCTCCGGCGCTTGCCGAGGGCTGCAGCAGGATCAGGCGTGGCAGCCCGGGAAGACCCCGCCTCAGTTGCCGGCGCGCCCTGGGACCCTCCCGCGGCAACGGTACTGGCCGCGGTGGAGCGCGTCCCATGGCGCCGCGGCTGCTGGACGGGCTGCTCCTCTGCCAGCTCTCCAACTCGACGGAGGAGCCTTCTCGGTCGGAATTGGGGCTGCGCTGGGGGCTCCGCCTGCAGCAAGTTGCTCGAAGACGGCTGGCCGCTCGCGCCCTCAGCGGCTCGCCCGCTTCGACCTCGGCCTCCTCTTCGCCATCACCTTCCCCGGCAAGATCTTCCCGGGTGGCAAGGCTTGCCGCCTCAGCTGTATCCGCCTCCGCCAGCGTGAAGCCAAACTCGCCCGCGGCAGCAGCTGCCGCCGCCTCTTCGGCCCTGCTAGCAATGTACGCTAGCTCGTTGGCAGTCGTGGCGCGGGTGAGGAGCTTCTGCTCGTCGGATTTGACTGCCACCTCCGCCAAGTCATCGAAGAATTGCTGCACGACCTCGGCAGCGGGCTCTATCCAATTTGCACTTATCCCGTGCGAGTCGCACTCTGGCATCATTGCGCAGATGTGATCGCGCTGGGAGTTGTTGCACAAGGGGACGACGCCCTGCGGCAACTGGAACCATTCTGGATGATTGGGTTCATGCTTGAACATCTCCCTCAGCATCCCGTCAAGCTCCAAAACGGTGAAGTTGAAGTTGAGGCCTGGGCGCAGCCTCATGAAATCCGCCGGTCCGCCAAACAGCCAGGCGGGCCTCCCCCTCTCTTGCAGAGGGGCAATGCGACTGCGAAGGAAATCCGCCCCAACTGCCCCTGTTGTCAGTCCGGCATGCCTGAGCCGAAGGATTCGGGTGGTGGCGATCATCAGCTTGGCGTCGTCTGGCGACAGAGCGCTCCAGTCGCTGCCACGCACCACCCGGGTCTCGCGCAGTTTGGTGAATGGCGGCGGATTGGCATCACAGATCCAGCACCACTCTGCCCTCCACTCGTCCCACTTGCTGCGGAGCTCGCCCGTCAAGTACACCTCCTTTATGCCCATCCGGGAGGTCCAGGCGATTCCGCCAGCCAGTGGCTCCCCTTTCTCGGCCCGGGGAGAGAAATAGTGACAAAAAAGATCGACATTGGGGAGGATGCCAACAAAGTTCTCACAGAGGTGTGCGAAAACCGCCATTGTTAGAAGGGCGTTGGGGGTGAAGTCAAGAAGATGAAACCCGTAGGTGTTCATGATGTTGGAGAGGAAATCGGAAAAAGGTGGGCAGAGCCCGCAATAGAAGAACACAGGAAAGAAGTAGTAACCTCTGGGGAACTTCTTCGATTTGGAAGCTTCGGCGGAAAGCACCAGCGTGCGCGGATGCGCCCACGTCTGCGTCGACCAGAAGAGGTAGAACTCCGCCCGCAGCACCTCCGGGG
>NC_041381.1:299350100-299362499 GCF_002162155.2 Triticum dicoccoides
GAGCTCCAGCGCCTCGGCCGACTTCGCAGCCTTTGCAGCCTTTGCAGCCTGCGCAGTCTTCGCAGCCTTTCCGGTCTTCGGAGCCATGGCGGAGGCAGTGTGGGGAAGGCGAAGGCGACGGCGGCGACGGCGACGATGGGCGGCGGCACGTTGCTCTCTTTCGACTCTGGAAGCGGTGGGGAACGGTGGAGCTTTCGAAGGAAGGAACCGCAAGTTGCGAAAGTGGGGGAACGGCCCTGTTTCCCCTGCGTATAAACAGGGGATGAGAATGTTACGCATTTCCTGGAATTAAGTGCTCACCATGTTCTCTCCCACGACGCCGCAATCGACGCGTGCCGTTGCGGGGGGACGCGGTGGAAGCGGAGTGGGTTTCGTGTGGACCCAGGCCGCGCGTGCCTGTGCACTGTTTTGGGCCTGGCCCAACAACGCTCGGCACCGTGTATGGCCCAGGCCCGGGGGCTCCTGTCGGTGTACTAAAGTAGGGGTACCTTAGTACCCCGAACTTGTGCACGGGCAGCCGCAGCGCCCCGCGGCAAGGCTTGCCGGGCGCCCGCCAAGACCCTCCGTCATTTCCTATTACTGCCATTCAAGAACAAAGTGTCAACCAAGTAGACAAAGCCCCGGCAAGAGGAGCTTGCCGGGAAGGACAAAGACCCCGGCGAGAGGAGCTTGCCGGGAAGGCCAACCAAGGCGCTTCCAGAAGACTTGCCGCAACGCCCCGTGCGTCCCGGCAAGGCTCGGCGGCCGGCAAGCTTGCCGGCACAACAAGAGAAGGGCCGCGGCAAGGCGCTTGCCGCGGCAAGGCTGCCACCATGCACTCAGGCTCCAGCGCATCCAACGGCGTGTCACCCCAGGGCCATCCCAGGAGCACGTGGGGAGGCGCTGCGCAGCCATGCGGAGCGAGGTGGCAAGTGGAGCTGACAAGGAGGCCATCGTGGCGATCGGTGGCACCCCTAACGGTCGTTTCCTCACACTGTTGGGGCGACCAGACGGGCATTAAATGCCCTTGTCCCCCGCCGTCAGAGTGAGGTCGGGGACACTGTTGGACACTATTGTACCAACCTGCGTTTTTACTCTTTTACCCCCTCTTCCTACGCTGCCACCTGTGGGTGCCCCCTTCAGACTATAAAAGGGAGGCCCATGCGCACGTAGAAAGGGTTCAGAACTTTTCCACACTGGGCTTCCGCAGTCCGTAGATCCAACACCACTATACGCTCGCACTCTCGAGCAAGAACAAATACAAACACAAAGCAGCAGTAGGAGTGTTATCTCTCCGGAGAGCTCCGAAGCTGGGTAAAAATCGCCCGTCTCCCCCGCGCGCTCGACCTTGATCTGCTCTGCGCACGCCCTCCGCTCCCTTGCCGGACTAGAAGGGGCCCCCTGCCCCATAGGTGCTCGTGGCCGCAGAATCCCCGCGACATAAAGGATATTGATGCTCTTGCCTCCATCCATGAGCAATTTAGTGAACTTGTATCCTCCAACCTGAGGTGCAACCACCAAAACCAAGTGACCCGGATTGTCAACCCGGGGCAGGTGATCCTCACGGCTCCATACAATAGCATGTTCGGACCATTGCAAGTATCGAGGGATCGCCTGCTCAACCGCGTTGACTGCCCTCTTATGAACCTTCTGGTCCCGTTCACATAAACTTGTGGTAAACACATGCTACTGACCACTATTCAACTGCTTTGGATTACTCTGATAACCAAACTGCTGCTGCTGATTCCCTTGACCAGATTGTTGATTGAAACCGCCTTGATTTGTCTTGGCCCTGGAAACCAGAGTTTGAGCCGCCACCACCAAAGCCAGGCCCATGAGAGTCGGATCCTGAGCCGCCATTTGGCCATGATTACTCTGGATAAAATTGGGATTCCTATACTCCCTCATGAAGAAGCAATCCTTCCACAGATGATTGGCCGACTTCTCTTTTGTACCATGCTTTGGACAAGGCTGATTCATCATCGCCTCAATGTTAAACTTTGGCCCTCCAAGCCAGGGTGGATTTCCCTAATGATGCTGATTATTATTTCTGCGTATTGGTGTTAGCCACAAAGTCTAAACTGCCATAAGCTTTGCGCTTATCGTTGCCACTTTGACCCGCCGTATTATGCTGTTGCCCCTTTGCATTGCCACTCTTCTTCCCCTTACCAGCCTTCTCCTCATTAGACTCAGGGTCTTTAGTACTATCAGAGTTGGCATATTTGACGGGAGCCGCCATGACCTCCCCCATGTCCTTGCAGTGGCTTTTAAGCCGCCCCAGTTTCTGCTTAAGGGGAAGGAAACAACAATTCTCCTCCAACATCAGGACTGCTGACCCAGCGTTGATACTGTCCGATTAGTGTATAACGGCTGAGATCCGGTGCACCCAATTGGTTGTTGACTCGCCCTCACCTTGGACACAAGAGTCTAAATCCAGAAACGACATAGGCTGCTTGCATGTGTCTTTAAATTTTTGGATAAAACGTGTTTTCAACTCTTCCCATGACCTAATGGAGTTAGCAGGCAGCCCCTTCAACCAAGTACGAGCCGGCCCATCCAATGTCATGGTGAAGTACTTAGCACATGTAGCATCACTAACATCCAACATCTCCATAGCCATCTCATAGCTCTCAATCCAAGCCTCTGGGGGCTGATCCGCTGTGTAATTAGGAACCTTACGAGGGCCCTTGAAATCCTTAGGCAGATGCTTGTTGTGTAGAGCCGACACTAAACATGGCACACCCAGGGTTCTAGAGGTCACTCCTGCCTCCACATACACTGACGGATAAACCGGAGATTGATGTTGAGCCGCTAGCTGAGCCGCCAGCTCAGCCTCCTGACGCGCCCTGCCCTGATCCACCAAAGTCTGAGCATCGACGCCACCGCATGCCGGGTCATACCTACAAGGCTGGCTATGGTGTTGCTCACTGCTGGAAACTGCTGGCAAGTCAATATGTCAACTATAACTCTGGCTCGGACAAGGGGTCGAGTGAATCCTTTCACGGCTATACAAATAAGCCGCCTGCTATGCTACCGCTATCTGAAGAAGTTCTCTGGCCCTCCGCGTCTCTATCGCAGCCGGAGACTCACCTTCAACCGGGAGAGCCGCCAATCATGTCGCCGCAGCAATCATATTATCCAGAGGGTTAGAATAATGACCCGATGGTGTTGGAACATGCTAAGGCGGAGCCATATCCAAATGAGGCGGCTCCACAGCAAGCGGCTGAACCGGCGCTCCACTCACTGGCGTCTCCACTGCCCGGTTTACCACGGGTGGGTCATTGGTCCCTGCGCCAGGTGTGTTGAAAAGGTTCCTCGCATCATACTCCGGAGGTAAACGACTCTGGTGCCTCCTTCTTATGATGGCATTTGAAGTGTTTTGATCCAAGGTAAGCCAGAAAGATTCCGCATGAATCCGTTGTGCCTGAGCATCCAAAGCAGCTTTCTCCGTGGCCATCCTAGCGTTCTCAGCCGCTAGCTCTTCCTTGGCTTGAGCTATCTCATCCCGTGGCTTCGCAATATCTACTTTATGCTGTTCTTGAGTGTACGGGGTCGCCTCCGCCCCCATCCACTACAAAAAAAGACACTTCCGTGATGATACATGTTTGTGACAGTAGGTCACATTTTCTGTCATGCATGTACATCCATGACGATTTTATGACAGAATCAAGATAGTCATACCTGTGCTGTCGTAGAAGTGTTCCATGACAATACCAAAATTATCATCACAGAAGTGTCCACTTTCATGACAATAAATCGCACGTCATAGAAGTTCTTTCGTCAAGGGTGATCGACACATGGCATCGACCGTAATGGCTCGCCGTTAAGCTATAGGGTCCGGTTTTGGGTCCAATAACCCGTTAACAGCTCGGACCAATGGGGATTTTCCACGTGTAAAATTCTCATTAGCCGACGGAACCACGTGTTAGCTCCACGTTGGGACAGATGTCATCCACTCATTGGATAGGAGGCGCCTATGATACGTCCACACATGGCACGACCCAATAGAGGCCCATTCCGGTGAAAAGGCCGGCCCAGCAAAAGGCCCACCATGTTTTTTCACACACTAGTGGGCTGGCCCGTTAACAGCCTGCCATGTTTTGGGTCAAATTGAGGCCCATAGCAAACCACACCCGTTCACATCCTGCGGTGTTTTGGGCCAAATTACGGCCCATATCAGGTCAGGCCTGTTAATAGGCCACTGTACCTTTGGGCCCATTCTAAGACAGGTTTCTATTACATCATGTTAAATGCCCATTTACCAGTTTGGCCCGATAATAGTTCTGTCCTGTTAGCGGCCCATGGAGTATCTGGGACATTGTCGGCCCGGTTTAACTTTAGGCCATTTAACGGCCCATGCAGAAACTCGGCTATTTCTTGTCCAAAGTAACTTTAGGCCTCTTAATGGCTCGTAGTCTTTGTGGATAAATTTCAGCCCTACTGGCCTATCGGCCTGTTAATGGCCCGTGTAACTGTTGGGCCTAATTACAGCCCGCGTTGAATCCGGCCTACTTACAACCCATCTGATAATGGCCCGTGAAACTTTTGGGCCTATGGCCCGCATGGATACTGGCCTCCTTAAAGCCCATAATTTTATTGGGCCAAAGAGGCACAGGATATATTTTGGCATGTTAACTACTCGTCCTATTTGGGCCCAACATGGGCCTTAGGCAGTTTCGGCCTGTATTGGCCCGTGAATTTTTCGGGTCAACGCTGCCCCAATATAGGTTTTAGCCTCGTTAAAAGTCCATGGTTGGCCCAGCTGGCCAGAACTTTACTCGGCCTATTAAAGGCGGGAAACTACTATAGGTTTAGACCTGCTAATGGCCCAAGATGACTATAGGTCCACGTTTTGGCCCAAATGAGTAATGGGCCGGCCTGAAGACCGAGAACACTGAGATCCACTGAACCTTCCGGCCTAAATTACAGCATACCGACCAAAGAATGAACCTGGACTATACAATAAAGAAATTACGGCATATTACAACCACTGGGAATCAAAGTTCACTATCGGTGATAATAAAGCGCAACATGACCGCGGATTACATACATTGGGCATCAGAGGTCACCACCAGTGCATATAAACGCGCCGACAAAAGAATATACAAAACTGAGAGCACTTCAGAAGGCACTAGGCCTGGCAAGGTCGGGCCCCGCCAGTAGCCGAACAAGCTGATGAGACCTCAGTTGTGTCAATGATAGATGCTTCATCCGTAGCTGTATGGCACCATAGTGTGCAAGGCAGTCCCCTGCCATCTTCATTACATCTTTGACTTCAAGTCGGAGCTGAGCTGAAGCAAGCCTTTCCGCTTTAAGTTGAGACTGAAGAAGTCAAACTGATTGAGGCAGCGACTGCTCATAGGTTGTCTCACACCTACTGGTGAGTAGCTTCAACTCACTTTCTTCATCAAGACAGGACCTTGGGGTCATCTCGCTATCCTCAAGATGGTTTGGCTCACTATCTTCCCTAAATTTCTGCCTGGCATAAGAGATACGACTCTGAAAGAGAAACAAGGAGACATGTAATAGGTTTCACAATTATATAAGCAAATAAATGGATCTGTTCTGCATAAGGAACATGTTTTTACAACTACAATTTAAAACTAGTAGTTGTTGCAAACATCCAATCAGATGTAAACAGCAAAGTAAATAGCAGTGGAGGTGATGATGCCTATCCAAATCTATACTAGAACAAAGTTTGAAGGCTTCAGAAGGATGAACTTACATTACATGTTAACACGGGCTGGACAAAGCCCTTCTCCATGTTGATGGAAGGATAATTCAATAAATTCCCCAAAGAAAATTCTTTATATGCATTGCCATTATTCTACATTTTGCAAAGAGTGAATAAAGATCAAATAATATTGGAAGAAACAGAGGATAATGAAGCTTAGGTGTAGACTGATGATGCATAATCAAATAGCAATTAATTAAGTACAACGTTACAAGGCAAAAGGTACTGACAAGAGGAATGTAGACATCAACGAGTGCAGTGGCATTGGCTTTATTCAACATTTTGGTAAGTGTAAATGTAGATATGATAATTTGGAGAAAGTGGAGGGCAGGGCAGATAAGATGCAGAGTAATGCTAGACAATCAACTATCTCACGATGCAAGCACTACTAAGTTCTAAATACATCCGATTGATCAACAATTAATTCGATACAGAGGGAGTACATGGCAACAGGTACTTACATGAGAAATCCAAAACTTCATAACCATTGTGTTAATTCTACATTTATCTAAGAGTAAATATAGATCTTATAATTTAAAGCAAAGGGAGGATAAAGAAGCAAACATTTACAGTGATGCTACATAATCAAACAACAATGAGTGTAAGTATGCTGACAAAGGGCAAGAGGTACCGACAAGAGCAATGTAGAGCCCAGTATTGTTGTGAGATCCTATGATCCCTTGAGCAAGGAGATTCATTTGAAATTAGTTTTCATACAAGAGAGAAGGTAAGGCACATGCAGAAATTTAGGAGTTCAAATTTTGAATTGATATCATAGACACTACCTCACGCTGGGCTCTCAGCAGTTCTAATAGGGGTTTGGCTACTAGAGTAGGGGTAAAGTGTGGTACAGTTGGGCCAGTGTTTTCCGTGGCTCCTGATCTGTCGGATTTAACATGTATCACTACCTTTTCCAAATACCTAGTTTGTACTCCTTGAGGATCTTCACTCACCCTGTTCCTTTTGGACATCTATTACGAAAGAACAACATTTGACTAGAAAAACATAGTATGACAACACATGGAATAGGCACAGAAAATGGATAGGTATGGCATATACTCATATATTATGCTTAAAGTAAGCAGATGGTGTAACAAAGTAGAAGTAATGCAAGAGGTCAGTTGCAAAATATGTGCGACCAATACAACCTTGCCAAATTAGAGCAAGCACCTTGATTGGTGAATAAGATAGGCCATCCTCCACCATGCCAAGTTTGTTAGCCAGTGGGTTGTTCCGCAATATTCCTCTCGTGCGCCCATTCTCATATTCATTTTGATAATGTTCAATACCTAACATGCATGCAAACATAAAAACAAGTGAGATTATCTTTGTAATGCATAAGTGATTCTAATCCAATACTTCCTGCCTGTAAACCCCTTTGTGCTATCTCTGCAGTTCTTCTAAGAGGTGCCATGCATGCTACAATTTGGTGTGTGCATTAATATAATGTGGCCTACTACTCATGAGAGCTCCAGAAGTGATGATACTTCGCAGATGACAGCTTCAACATATAGTAAAGAAGAACAAGTCGAGCTGACCTGACAGATTCAAAATATACTAAGGGAGAATAACTCGACGTGACCAGTCAACCGCAAGGGAAGAGGATCATCTTAAAGAAGAGAAGAAGAGCAAGCAGATTGAAGATATTACAAGTCTTTCTATACAATGTCGGTTGGCCACCCATGATGAACCAGAGCGCACAGAGAAATACTATTCCTTCTGGTCTCTCCATATGTGGCTCACATGCATTTCGAAACTAAAGTAGGAACATTTAGCTTACCAATTAGACATCTCTCAGTTTTACTAATATCAACATAATATCATCTTTGAATTTATACAACTAAGCTTGTTTAGCTCGATGGGTGGAGTAGTTCTATTACGACACGAACCACGCAGGCTGGTCGTGGTCATCATAAAATGGGGAAACCGTAAGCATGATGAGTATAGTGTTGACCGTGGAAGTGGGATGGCAGATCTGAAGCTGCAAACCGCACAAAGGGTAGTTAGCAACCGATGTTTTCTTTGAAATAACAACTAAGATTTGGTATGGACAAGAAATTACAGTCAACAAGTGACAAAGAAATGCAATTCTACTGTCTCTCTATATGTCGTGACATGCATTTGGAAACTCAAGTGGGACCTTTAGCTAACAAATTAAATGTGTCTGTTAACTAATATCAGTATCATACCACAATCATATTTGAACAACTAAGATTTGGAATTTTGAGTGTTGTGTTGTTTAGCTTGAAGGGTGGAGTAATGCTAGTACGACAGAAAGCACCTACGCAGATCATAGTAGAGTAGATAAAAGGGGAAAACCTTAAGCATCAAGAGTAAAATCATGAAAGTGGAACTAGCTGGACCAGTGGGTGGCGCACATGCTTTTCGAAACGAATATAGGAACATTAGGTGACCAATTAAACGTTCTCTGTTTTAGTAATATGAGCATCATACCAGATTCGTATTTCAACACGTAAGCTTTGGAATTATGAGTGGCATGTTGTTTCGCTTGATGGGTTGAGGTCTTGAGGAGCAGTGCTAGCACGACACGAAGCAGTGAAGCACCTACGATGATGGTACTGAATATAAAGGGGGGAAACCATAAGCTTTACGAGTATAGTGACCATGCCATGGCGGATCTGAAGGTGCAAACCGGACAAAGCTACTTCGCAACCAATGTTTGCTTTTAACTAGCCACTACGATTTGGTACGGACAAGAAAAGTACAGTAAACAATTTGCAATCTATTTTCCGGGTGATGTCAATAACTTAAGCAAATATGGAAGAGTACCACCTCTGTGGCAATGTCGTGTAGGCCCCTGCTGATATGTTGAGGGTGCTACGGGTGCGATGGCTGTCGGCAGCGGGGAAGAAGACTTTAGACGGCAGATGGCCGGGTCGGGGGATAAATCCTGTTGCCGTGGACGAGGCGGTCGTTAGAGCGGCAACGACAAGGTGGATGACGGTGCCGATGAAGCGAGATGACGAAATGAAAGGATCCTGGTCCGGCGCCGTGGATGAGAGACGTCCATCTCTTGTAGTGGACGACGGGGTAGGGGTAGCGGCTCCGGCAAGGTGGAGGATGGGTGGCGGACGGAGGAGGCTGGCCGGAGTGGGGAGGTTGTCGTGGCACCGACGGTGTATGAATGGGGAAATGGAGGGGGAGGGGGATCTCAAACTTTGGGACGCGCTTGTCTGAAATGTGGGAAGTTACGAACTTATCCCCCGTTTAAAATTTCGGACATCACGTCGGTTGGGGATAGGACGGTAATCTCCCATCTCCCAAATATTTGCCAGTAACGATTTCAGGCGAGGAGAGGGTATTTTGCCGCCCATGGTTGGCGCCCATGATGTATGAACGGGGCTGACAGGTAGGGCGGTTGTGTCACGTCTGAGGGAAGTTACACATCTGCACCTATTTAAAATATTAGCCTACATCGATTTCGGACGAGGAGAGTTTGTTTTGCCGCCCACCGTGGATGAATGGGGAAATGGAGGGAGAGACACATGTCTTTCAGACGAGCTTGAATCAAATGTGTTTTGCCGCCCACGTTTGACGCTCACCGTGTCTGAATGGGCTTAGAGGCCATCGTGTCACGTCTGAATGAAGTTACTAGTCTACCCCTATCGACAGTTGTGTAAATCCGGCCGATAAGGATGTCAAGTGTCAGGGCTAGACAATAATTTCCATCTCGCAAACACTTGCGACGGGCAGTCCATAAATGATAGTGGGTGTTTAGCTGCTTCATTCAGAACTTGGGAGAATTAGCACTCATGTTTGCCTTGGGCCCTGGCAACTAAGTCCAAATCCAATTTTTATTCGATTATGAATATCCACAGATAATTCTATGTTTTGTTATTTATTTCTTCAAAACCACAACAAAGGTTTATTCCACCTTTATATATGATTATGATTTAGAAATGCCGTGATCTTCGAATTCAGTAGGTTGGATACACTTTGAGTCAAACAGTTATTTCATCCAATACAATATGCTCACACGAAAAACAGTTAACCTTATGTCAATCATACAAGTACTGAGATTACCTCGCCTAAAAAATTCAGATCATTACAACACATTGACAACATAGGGGGTCTTACAACATAATCCATTCAGAGACATGACACAACATGCAAGTACGATAATCTAATGACAATTTCAACTGGTATCTAAAGAAGAACTGGGATTACCCTGGGCTTCAGATAGCAGAAGCAGCGGGACCTCCTCTGTCTTCAAATGCAACATTCTTACTTCCTCCAATTCTTGGGTTGCTTGCATAATGCGTGCAGCTAATTGCATAATTTCCAGCTTCAAGATCGAGATCACCTCATTCATGGCAGCAACACCATCTCTTTCTACCTCTAGTAGAGCCTCAAGAACTATAATATTTGTGCTCATACTGCTCTCAGGCGGTGTTGCCTCTGAACTGCTACCATATGGTAACATGGATGTACATTGTGTCCTAGTGTGAACGGCATCCTGAAAGGTTTCTGCTGGACATAAGTAAGAGATAGTTTTCGCATGATCCAGGCAGTAAGCTTACATGGTAAACAACATACGAATTATTGCCGAGCATGGCAAGCTATATTTAAATGGTTCAAATCAGCATCAGCCAAAAAGAAATTAAAATGGTAAGATGAAACTAGGGATGTAAGTGGCAAATAAACATCATCCGCCAGTCCCATCTAGTTAGTTTTTGCTAGCTCCTTGGTTCATTTTCCTCAAAAAAACAAAAAATCCTTTGAACTATCATACCACTAGTGGACTTTAATCGGGATTAAACGGGACCTAGTTGACATCCCTAGTTTAAAGGGTGTGTACCACCGCTATATTTAAGTTGCCAAGGCATCAAAGCAGTTGAAATAGTCTGAGAAAGCACTTAGCAGTGTGGCCTCATATAAACTACGAAGACAATCTTGTGATGAAGTTTAGAGGAAAAGTTAAGGACTCAAATGAACTAGGCATGCATTTCTTTATGATAGTATAACAGGCACTGCTGACATATTGGCCAAGTCAGGTATAGCGTAACAAGTAACAAACAAGCATTCGAATCAAGCAATACAACAAAGCAGATAACTAAACTATTTGTAATTTTGTAGGATTACAGGTTGAGAGCACAAGCTAAGAAAGCAGCCCACACGCATTACATTTCACATGTACTAAAACGCACCGGCTTACCATATGTTGCTGTGAAGCCTCGCTGCTGTTGCAATGTTCTTTGAAGATATCGTCAGCATCCCGTGGTTGCAAATCTAGTTGTTGTAGTTTATTCTGCACCCTCTATTTAGGTAAAATTAATTATAATCGCATGCATTGGTTCGAATTGATCATCAATGGTTCATCTAAACTAATGAAAGAAGGGTGTGTGCATACACGACAATATATCTGCTTCCCTCTATTTTATGCTTGTTCGAGGTGCCAGCCCCAAAAGAAAAATATTTTGCTTGATGGGGTTGGCAGCTCCATAATTAATAGAAGCATCAAATTAGTCTTGCAACTTGGGAAGATCAAGAACACACAAAAAAGTAATGAACAGAGGCTCGGAGCAGTGATGTAATAGCTAGCATCAGAAAATGTAGGGTAAAACAAACAAAAAGCAGCGGAACCACATGCTAGTTTGCTAATGTGTAATTAAGCATAGAGAACATGAAGCAGTCTAATGGAACCAATAGGTGGCATCAGAACAACACCATTATCATAAATATAGCATGCAAGAAGTAAAATAGTAGGCAGTGATATCTAGGAAGTACAGTAATACTTAGGACAAAACTAAAGCATATTAACGATATGTGCGCTGGTATGTAATTTAGCATATGTAACATGTTCACTGCCAGAAGTATGGCCCTATAGGTGCAAGCAAAATAACGCGTCTCATGAAAAATTGAATGACATCTTGAAGAAATTCAAAGGTGCGATGCTTATGCTAAGAAAGTGAACGTAGGCGCCGGCCGTTGGATAATAGTACCTGATTCTCGACGGCCTATGTGTATCGTTGTCATACTTGATAGCTAAGGATCTTCAATGGCACTCGTGTTGCGGTTGAGTTTGGGCTGGCTGTCGCCATCGCTCAAGTGGCTCTGGTGCTTCGGTTGTGGCGCCTGTCGACATGCAAGAAAGCTCATCTGTGGTAAGTGAACAGTTGCACGATCAAGAAGAGAAAAACCTAAGGAGTACAAATCGAAATAACCTGATGCGGATGAGGGAGTCATTGAAGGTCCTACACTGTGGTGGACGAGGGCGCCGGTTAAGCAGATCCGGTGTGGTGGACCATGATGGCGGTCAAGGAGATCTGGAGCGGTGGACAAGCCAGTCGCTCAAGCGGCTCCGGTGAAGTGGTGAGTTGGCAGTTGGGGTTTCCCAGGTGCGGAAGATAGATCCGGCGGGGTGTGAGGTTGTGAGGTCCACCGCTGCGGCGGAGGACTAGATTCGGCGGCTTCCCATGGTTGTGGGGGGGAGTGGAAGGGGAGGGGCTCTGGAGGAGGTTTATCACGCATGTTCAAAAGTATCGTTATCTCATAGTCCAAACTGTGAGACAAATTTATCAACCATGAGTGCACACACTATTGACCATATATATCTCAATTACGCTAAAGTCCCTCAAATATAGACACCTCACTCTTTATCTGAAGCCAACCCCCCCCCCCGGCACCCCCCCACACACACACAAGTCATTCTCTCCCCCAGACAC
>NC_041381.1:299362688-299363219 GCF_002162155.2 Triticum dicoccoides
ACACAAGAGCACATTAACCCCCCCTCTCTTCTAAAGTCTGGACCCCAATATAGGTCTCTATCACTTTGTCTCTCGAGCATGCACGCATCTCTTCCCCCACTCTCTAGGTCTCCCGGCATCTCTCTTGACCAAGCACACGCACTATGTAGAGTGTATATTTCCCATACACACAAAATTTTGCCCCCAAATGTCTATCTCCCTAGTTATGTGGTTCTCGCACGCTCACCTCACACACCACCCCCACTGCAAACAAGCACACTTTGTCTCCTTGTGCACCACTCTCCTCTATCTATCTCTCCCACATGCGGACCCGCCCCAGCTCCTTCCTTGTATACATATATGCCGTGACTGTTTCCATAGCTCCCTAATGTATCATCGTTCTCAATCTCGCATGTTGTTCTCTACACCTTCTATTCTAGATCTCTCATGAAGTCCCTATCACACACACGATGACTCGCTTCCCTTGCGTCTCCGTACATAGGCCAATTTCGAACAACATCAACATTGTCTCCCTATCTATACACCATTTAT
>NC_041381.1:299363507-299381221 GCF_002162155.2 Triticum dicoccoides
TCTCTCTCTCACCCCTCTCCCACACACACTCGATGTCTCTTCCAAATAGTCTACTCCCCGCCCGCACCCATGCTATCCCGCTACTACACTGCCTTTGTCTCTCTCTAACACACATGTCACACCATTCCCCCCCTTCTCTTATACTAGGTTTACATCATTAGTGGTCTCTCTACTCCACATACACACACTTCCTCTCACACACAAACGCGCACACAATCACACACAGACACGCACAAACACCCATTTATCTGGATCCTCATCTCTCCCCATGTCCGCATGTGTATCTCACACACTCACTCTCTGATTATGTCTATGTGTCTCCATGTTACACAACACAAAGCTCCATGTACATGTCTATCTCTATCCTCCACACACATAGACGCAGAATCTCTAATCATTGCCTCAGTCTGTAGACATACCACACACACACTGTCTCTCTCTCTCTCCCTCGCAAACACACCCAACAAGGGTTTCCCGTGAATAACTTACCATCTATTCATCAACAATCGTGGCAGTACGGTGAACATGAGACGTGAAAAAGAATAAATCTGCACATGCATAGACCACCTAGTATGACTCCTAGGACTAGAGCAAGCCAAAAATGCGTCGCTGTCACCCCCTCCTTATCGGCGACGGGAAAACCTTTGTTTTACGCAGTCAAGAAGTCATTGTGCTAAGGCCCCACATGCTGAGGCGTTGAATAGAATGTAGATTCTAGTTTATGGAAACAAGTGTTGATAATACGTTTGTATCTCCATACTTATATATCTTCTCTTATAAAAACTGAGTTGGTGATGATGGTACACATACCATCTTACAATATAGACCGTCCGATCTATATCTAACGGATGGAAATTAAACTAAAAGATACCCTCACCTCTCTCCACACTTGCAAACAAGGCCTTCCCTTGTTCATCCTTATCTCCAACAACCTCATTGTTGAGCAGTTAAAAAAGGAAGCCTTTGGAACAAACTGGTCTGGTGGCCGCTGCCGGCGTCGTCCATCCCCATGCCTCCACTCAGTCCGACCATCAATAACCACCACACCCACTCCTCTTCACCTTATCTCCTATTTCTCGAGATATCATTAGTTTTTACACATGGGATTAGTCCCGCATGGGTCAATCACAACAAGTGTTTTATAAAAAAATGCATCTTGATGTTCCGTGCAATGCACGGACATCTTGCTGGTACTCCTACAGAAGACTAAGTTGGTGATGATGGTGTGTCTGCCATGCGTCATTTCTGACCATTAGATCTACATCTAACGACTGTGAGGTAAGTTGTTGCCTTTTCTCACCAAGATCCCACTTCTCTACCAATTTGCAGAAAAACCCATAATTAGTATCTTAAAACAAATCACATCCCTCCCTCACCTCACCAAAACAGCCCAAGGAATATATTCTGATTGAAACATAATATATCTCTAGTGATATATGTATATTAAAATTAGAGTGTTTTGTATCAAGTTTGTGAATAAGTATTATTCTAATTATGATCCATTGCAACGCACGTGAACATTGCTAGTATTTCTGAGCATTCCAAAAAAATGCTAGTATTTCCATAGTTTCGAGTTTTCCATCAAGATATTAGTCACTCATGGTTGTTATTTACTTTCAATCACGTACACATATGCACTATGTAACTAGCCTTGCTTATTGGCTTCCAAAGCTTAACTTTCACTCCTACTTACAATATGTAGAGTATTTAATAAAAAAACTACCACTTTCAACCAGCCCTAGGAAGAAACTATTGTACAAAAAATAGTAAAAACATACCCAAAATTTCTTAATCCGCGCCAAAAACTACTACCTAGTGCCGATTAGGCTCGTTTAAACCCGTTTATGACAGGGTTGGCCCACACGTCCGTGCTGACGAGGCAGCTTAAACCAACGCAGTTTGTTTGACCGTTGACACGAGGGACCCACATCTGACCTTCTATCCTGTTATTCCCCCTCAAATCATTATTTTTCCTGAACATTACTTCAAACAATATTGATGTGATGAGGACATGGCTACCATAGTTACACCCATATCCCCTGCTGTTTTACACCTTGGAAAAATTGCTAGAGCTCGCATATGCCAATTAAATTATCTGGTACTTTCGTTTCTTGGTAATGTTTCTAGTGTTCATGAGAATATCATGCTGCCAAACTTAGACACATTTGTGTTGCTTGCAATTTAAGGGCCTAGCATGGACAAGAAGGATGAACATTGGAGCATTGTCAAGCACAGAGATGAAGGCGCGTGCAAAGAGAACAAAAACAGAGGTTCAAGTGGAGATTTCCGGACTTTGAAGCCACCATGATGACATACAAGAAGATGGGCGAAACATACAAGATGGCCTTTCATAAATTTCATCCATAGCTTATTATTGGTGTTGCGCCACCTTATTTTGGGCCAGGCCCATGTAATCTATTTTTAGAGTCCATGTTGTAGGGGAAACAACTTAGGTGGTGTTTTGTCCCACCTTGCCTAGGGTGGACGAAATTCCCTCTCTTTTCCCTATAAATATAGCCCTTAAGGCATCATTTAGACTTGGTTTTTATTTATTGAAAGTTAGCCATCGCTGCAACTTCGTGTACTTCATTTGTGTCCAATGACCAGACCAAGACTACTTATGAAACCCCACTTTTATTAATACTTCATCCATATTCGCAATATTCAGACTGCTTAATCATATTCTTGCTTATTCTTTGATTGTTTGCAGGAATAGACCTTCATGGTCAGGTTGATCATGCTCCGGCAAGGTCAATAACCTCTCAGAGTTGGTTTAGCGATTGCTAAGGCACAATGTCATGCACATTTGTAGTCGGATCGTCAAAGTCGTCTCCACCAAATCTATAGTTATCATCTCATCGAAACATCGGGACACCTTCGCCTCTATCATGATGCATGTTCGTCGGTGGCGCCAGTGATGAGCAAGTTGGCCGCCTCTCCACTGGACTGGCCAGACACCATGCTGGCCTCCGCACGGGTTAGCAGGCTGGCCCGAGCATGACTCACGAGCGAGCAAGCCGCCGCGCTTGCCTTCGCTCAAGCCAGATGGCTGGCCTTAGCGCGATGCGCGCGAGCAAGCCGCCGCGCCGCCGTGCCAATCTATCTAGCAAACCTAGGAGACAAGCACCTGGACAGAGCTATCTTGGCTAGCTAGCGCCCGCGAGCGCCGGACGAAGCTGGCATCCGGGCTGTTGCAAGATGGGCTATGCACCACCGGTGGTTTTGACCTCGGCTTCTGCCGGCGGCGGTAGCTGCGTCCCATGGCTGAGGATGACTAGGTGGACGGGCCGGAGGTAGGAGGTCACTCGGGGATTTTTGTGCAGACTGACATGTAGGTCCCACAAGTCATAACGCCAAACTTGCCTGTCGAATAGAAAGCGTTGACTTAAGGGGCGACATGGGTTGAAACATGCCTATAACGACACTTTTAGAGTAGTCGTTTCTTGGTAGGGCTGGTTGGTAAGGGCATGTACAATGGTTGATAAGGTAGTCTTGTCTTAAGTCTGCCACGTATGCAAGTGGTAGTAGTTTCTTGGCATTATTAGTGGTTTGTTGGCATTATTAGTGGTTTCTTGTAAGGAACAATGTATTACTAGCGACAAAAGGCGATTCTAGGTTGCGTTGTACTCCAACGAGTACTACTAGTGGTCGCGGGAGTGTATACCTCGTTTTGTGCGTTTGACCCCGGCCGAACGCACGGTAGCCTTTTCTTTAAATAGTAACTTCGCTGCGAGCCAATATTGTACATGGGTAGTTTGAGTTTTGAAGTCGAACGGACGTGCCGCACCACAATCTGGGTGCACTGGATAGCCTAGCCACATGAACGGGTTATCCTTCCCATCATCTCGTGGCTCGCGTGCTCGCCCTAGCCGCACCTCGCTTGCAACTTCCTCGTCAGCTAGTAGAATATTTAAACTAGCGCCTCCCAATTAAGCCTGAGGAGCCGGAAAAGCCTAGCGCGGCATTGGGAACTATGTAATATGGCTCTGTACGTAAAGTGCTACTAGTACTCTACTACTCTGTAGCTTGTGGCATTGCACGCATGGACTTCACTCCATTATCGGCTCTATAAAAGAAATTCCTCTTGACGTTTTTTTTAAACGGAGGCAAAAGATTTGCCTCATCTCATTCATAAAGAAGGAACTACTAACAAAGTTCGACGAGATCGATTACACCTCCACAAATGGAAGTTAAAAGCCTAGTCTCGCTGTATCAAATAACTCAAATGTTCTGCCCCCGCAGTAACCATCGCTGATAAATAGGCTACTAGTGTGTGTGTGAGAGGAGCGGCTAGGCCAGCTACGCACTTGAATAGAGCACCGAGAGTACCCACTACGAAGGTGTACTTTCCCTGCATTGATAGTACAGCGATGGTTCTAGAGAATAGTAGTACCCTCCACTTCCAACTATAGCTCCTTGGCCCTGAGATTCAAGAGTTCAAAACTGGTGCACTATACTAGAAGTATAGTACATCGCAATACTAGTTGTGAAAGTAGTACTAGTACTACTATAGTACGAGTACATAGTAAATAATAGCCTCACTCCTTCACTAAGGAACGATCCAGGAGCTACAGTGGGAAGGGACGAGGCCCTGCGGCTACTACGCTTTTATCTCCTCCTCTCTAGTTTCCCTCCCCCCAAAGAGAAGGCGGTTTGTTGCTGATCCCATGGATTCGCCAGGTGGTTCTCCTCCTCGTCGGGGCTGGGATACCTTGGACAGCGATCCTCTGGGAGAAATCGCACGCCGCTCCGACGTCCTCACCGCTGCAAGACTCGGTTGTCGGTGTTCTGGGAATGGGGGTCCCCAGACTTGCCTGCCTGCGGCCTGCGGCATGGCTCAAGTGGTGGCCCAGTACGGCCCATCTTCATCAGCACAAGACTCAATACCCTCGCGAGGGGCCAAGCCTCGCGGGGCGGACGATGCATGGCTTCCTCAAGAACGGCCTCGCCAGGAAGGCTCGCGAGGAGGCGGAGAGATCAAGGCAGGGTTCCTCGCGAGGTGCTCGTGACACAAGTCATGACGATCGAGACCAGGCGGGCGCCGGCCTGCGCAGTGTGCTTGTTTCCTCTTTGGTGCAAAGGGAGCAAGCACAGACGTGGAGTACCGAGGCATCAGGAAAAGGTTGCCATTTCAATGCAACGAGACCAAGACTAGCGGAGCGGCAGGATGGAAGTCACCATGGAGTCCAAGACGGCGTCATCACCAGTGCTTTTGGCAGCCGAAGACCAACTTTATTCAGGATAACTTGTACTAGATGTTCCCCTTCAAAATGGCCGTTGTTGCCGCCCTTCCCGCTCACTATTTGGGAAGAGGACCAGGGCCTCTATAAATTGGACTAGCCACCACCAAGGAACGGAGGGAAACAGATCGAGTGCTCATTAGAGAGAGAGAGGCTATCAAACTCACCCAAGCAGTTCATCGCACCAGCTCAAGAACACCTCTCGCGAGGCTGTTCTTTCCATGTACTGTTCATCATCAGCCCCTGAGGCAATCCACCACACCACACACTGGAGTAGGGTATTACACCACAACGGTGGCCCGAACCAGTATAAATCTTGTGTCCCTCGTGTTGTTCATCGTTTTCAGCTTAGATCTCACGAGGCGATCGGACGTAGATCGGTAGAAGAGAGATCTTCGTGCACACCCTGGAGTTTGAACCTTAAGGTTCTGCCGGAACCCTACATTCGACATTTGGCGCGCCAGGTAAGGGTGCGCCGGAATCTTTGTTCCGTTGCTTCACTTTGATCTTTTGTCATGTCCATGGCTGACGCCCGCCAGGCTCGCGCCGAGCGTCGGGCTGCTCTCGCCGCCCGCGTCGCCCAGACGGCTCCCGTCGGTGGGTGTCCACGTCGTTCCCCGTCACCTGCCGCCAACGCCGCCACCGGCCCGGCGGGGAACGACCAGCAGGCCTCGTCTCTGCATCCTTCGGTGCGGCGAGAAGGCCGCATCGCCACCCCGTCGCTGACCCCGGCCGGTTCATCGTCCCACGCCCTTTTGCGCCCCCACGGACGCGCATGCCGCCTTGCTCCTGGTGCGTGAGCTCCTGCACTACCGTCCTGTCGACGACCTCTACGAGGACTAGCTCGCCCACATCACCGAGCTCGTCAGCACCGCAGGGGGCTCTCCTATGTCGTCCCTCTCGCTGCCTCGCCCTCCGTCCTGCGCAGGAGGCGCAGATCAGGAGCTGGCTCCACCACCTCCTCCCCAAGAAGGCGCCCTGGCTCCAAGGCGTGCGGCCCCGGGACGAGATCCACCACGTCCGGTGCCCGCGCGACCAGAGAGGAGCTGCCAAGAGATCCCTCGTCCCCAAGACAGTGCACCGGTGCGCCATGACCATATCCCTGCGCCACCATGCCAAGACCCCGCGTTGCTCGAGGCAGCGGCGTGCGGGAATCCCTAGGAGCAAGCCCAGCATCAGCAGAGGGCTCTGGTGGCCACCGCAGGTTGCCGTGCCTTCACCCCTGAGCTACGCTGTGTCACCTAGCCAGGCAAGTTCAAGCCTGACCTGCCATCTTGCTACGACGGCACTGCAGATCCCGCGGAGTTCCTACAGCTTTACGAGCTGGGCATCGAAGCCGCCAACGGGGATGAAAAGGTCATGGCGAACTGGTTTCCCATTGCACTCAAGGACGGCGCCCGCACCTAGCTCCTGAACCTGGCTCCTGGCACGATCTCCTCCTGGGATGAGATGCGCACCTGCTTCATCGCCAACTTCCATGGCACTCGCGACCGTCCGCCGACCGTGGGTGACCTGCGCCGCATCAAGCAGCAGCCCGGAGAGACCCTGCAGAAGTACATCCAGCGCTTCAATAACGCTCGCCTCAAGATTCCCAGGGTGACCGAGGAGGCCATCATTTCGGCGTTCTCTGATGGTGTCCGCGATGTCAAGATGAAGGAGGAGCTGGCGATCCATGAAGATCTGTGCACGTCACTGGAGTTGTTCAACCTGGCGACCAAGTGCGCAAGGGCTGAGGAGGGACGCCTTTCCCTTCTCGAGCTCCCGGCGGCAGACCCAGAAGAGAAGAAAGCCAACGCCAAGGATGTGAAGCGCAAGGGAGCAGTTGTGCTCGCAGCAGAACCAGACACAAAGCGCGGCAGGGACCAGCTGGAGTCGTCCAAGGGTAGCCGGAACTGTGTGTACCATGATCTCCATACTCACAACACCAACGAATGCCAAGAGCTCAGGGCCGTGCGAGAAGGCCGTGTCGGTCGATGCCCCGAGCGCAACGATCGGGGCTACGGCCGAGGAGGATCAAGAGCTGGAGGGTGATGGGACGACCGTGGCCCTCGCCAAGGATGGCGTGACCGACCTCGCCAGGACCGCTAGTAGGACCAGCCTCACGAGGGAGCTTGGAGAGATCAGCCTCGTGAGGATCGTCCGCAAGGCAACGCAGGCCTTCCTCCTCTGCCACCACCACCAAGAAGGAATGAGGACCATCATCAGGACGAGGGGGCTGGGGGCTTCCAGGAGCCACGTGCAATCGCTTGCATCTTCGGCAGCGCTCAGGCCCCAGCCTCACAGCGCATCTTCAAGCAGTTTTCTTGTGAGGTGAATGTAGTCCTCCCAAAGCTTGAGGCTACGCGCCCTCTCAGGTGGTCTGCGTGTGCCATCACGTTCAGCTCAGCTGATCAGCTCAAGTATGCGGCGACGGCCGGTGTCCTCCCAATGCTCTGTTCCCAAGTCATTAGCAATGTGCAAGTCACAAGGACCCTCATCGATGGTGGGGCAGGACTCAACATTCTGTCCGTCGAGACGTTCAACAATCTCCAAGTGCCATATGATTAGCTTCAGCCAACCAAGCCTTTCTCGGGAGTCACTGATGGTTCCACTTTCCCGATAGGGCAGGTCCGCCTTCCTGTCACCTTTCGACATTGCAACAACTATCGCACCAAGCTCATTGACTTCGATGTCGCTCACATTCGCCTGCCATACAACGCCATCCTCGGGTATCCGGCCCTGGCCAAGTTCATGGCAGTGACTCACCATGGCTACAACGTCCTCAAGATGCCGGGAAGTGGCGGGGTCATCACGGTCCCCTATGAAGAGAAGGATGCGGTGTGCTCTCTCGAGCGCGCCTTCCAAGCCGCGTCAATCGAGGACCCAGACAGCAAGAGTGGAAACCTCCCCGGAGCAGCTCCCAAGAAGAAGAAGACATCACCTGGCTCAAAGCCTCAGGAGGCAGGCACCTCCGGAGGCGCCACATCTGGAACTGCGCCCGTCCAAGGGGCGCCACCCTCCATCGCATAGGAAGGCGCGCCCGGCGCTCTCCTCGGGCAGGGCTCGGGGGCTCTCTCTGGGGAGCCACCGACTTTGCCGAGATCACAAGGGAGGCGCTTGGGCACCACTTGGAGGCGTGCTTCGCGACACGCTTCCCTCAGGAAGGCGTAAGGAAAGAAGGACCCAACTGTCAGGAGTTCATCACCAAGGACGCTCAGGAGTTGCAGGAATCGAGAGTCATGCGCGGCAGCCGCCGCCTGCCCAGCATAGCTTCCCATCCAAGCGAGGATGGCGGGCTGCGCGTCTGCGTCGACTACCCAGGGCTCAATCAAGTCGCTTCTCAGGAGTGCTTCTGGCCCTTGCGCGTGGGGCGTTGCGCGGGCCCACTGCACAGCTAAGTTCGCATGCCCTTCGGCTTGCGGAACGCGACTGCAGCCCACCAGCACTTGATGAGAAGCATTCTGGAATCTCAGGTGGGCAAGCATCGCGCGTCCCTGGAGGATATGGAGATGGACCTCAGCGAGCCGCCCGGACCTCCTGAGCCTCCCGAGGCTCGGAGTCTCGAGGGCTCATGAGGATCGGCCTCTTCACCCCCGCACCGCCAGCTACTCCGACACTCGTTCTGCAATGGTATCAGGTGACTTCTTTCAAGTTTCGTTTCAGCTGGGAGCGCCCCCAGGGCCGCATCATTCCCAGGTCGCATGGGTCCGTCCCTGTGACATGTATCCGTTTTGCTTATGTCTTCTGATTACCTTGTTGGGGGCGCCCCTCGGGCTGCATCATCCCCAAACCACTCGGGCCTGACCCAGTGGCGTTTGCTTTCTCTGCATCTATCTAAGTTGAGTTGCTCCTTCATGCTTGACCTACTCATGATTGTCGTCCGCCGCCCACCGCGGGTCTATTTCTTCCTCATGCGAATCGCTTGCACGTTAAAAGGCGGCGCCTGAGCATCATGACTCATGGGATCTTACTAGCCTTGACCCACGGCATCGCTACCTGTCATACCAGCGGCAGCTAAGATTGCTCGAGGGCCAGGACCTGAGGACGTAGAGCATTTGCTTTTTAACCACCTTGCAGGAACATACCACTGATAAAGGCCCAGAGCCGGGCACAACCCGCCTTGAGGTAGGGCCTCGTGAGTCCCGCGCTAGCTCACGGGTGCCCAGATACACCTCTCTCAAGCCCTACCATGCGGGCCATGTGTCAGGGCGGGGCTGTACACGCCCCGGGGGCTCCTCCTGGAGGGGAGCCCCCCTCCCACACACCAGTGGAAGCACCATGCTCCGTGCTGGCTGACGACACTGTCGAGGAGCGGCTATGCCCATACACATACGGAAGCACCATGCTCCGCGCTGGTCATAAACAACTAAGGGCAGCCCACGGCTGTACCAACCTTAGGGAGCCCATAGCTCAGTGTGTGGCACCATCGCAAAGCCTCCCCTCGGGAGTTCCGCGCGAGGGGGTTGGACACGGGGGCTGCCCCGGGCCATGCCCGGGCCACGCCCGAGCACATGCCACCCAGCCAGGTCCCTCGGACCTGGTCATCGCGCGCCCCTCCCCGAGCGGAGCTAAGGTATGAAGACTCGTTTGAGCGTCAAGGGGGACTCCTGAGCATCATGACTCAGGAGTCTAACTGGTCACATAGCCCCTCACTCCTTAGTTTCGAAAGGCTAACGGCGGTTGAGGTATGCGCGGGGTCGGGCCCTGCCGACGTAGAACGACAAATCCTCTCCTCCACCCCTCCATATTTGCTGTTTGCGCGTCAAGGGGGACTCCTGAGCATCACGACTCAGGAGCCTAACTTGTCACGTAGCCCCTCACTCCTTAGTTTCGTCCTGGTGATCCGGTCGGGGCTAATGGCGGCTGAGGTATGCGCGGGGCCGGGCCCTATCGACGTAGAACACAAGCGAATAGGAAGGAAATCGCAAGATCTAGCAAATCCAGAAGCAAATATTACAGACCATAGATTGTTCTCACAAATACCGCGAGGCATAGTGCATGTTGCAAGAGTAAAAGCAGGGAAAAGGCCGCGAGAAGATCACCCCTGGGCTGCGCCACTGCTCGTGGTGGAGTCACGCTTGTCAGCCCCACCCCCTGGAGCTGTGGAGCCGGTAGCGCCTTGCTTGGGCGCGATGTTGAAGGCGCGGAACTTCGACAGCAGGGCCTCTACTCGACCCTTGATGGCTTCGGCAGCGGCGGCGGAGCACTTGGCGTCCACGGGCTCCAGCAAGTCGTCGAGGTTGTCGTCGGGGTTGCGGAGGTAGACGTGGCTGAGAATCCGCGTCAGCGCTGCACAGGAAAGGACGTGAGCCTCGACTTCGGCCATGGGGCCAATGCCGATCACGACTTCTTCAAGCACCTCGATGAGGAAGGGAACCAGCTTAGCGGGGCCTTCCTTGGCTCCGGCCAGCGGCTTCTCCAGGCCACCGTCATAGAGCGTTTTTAGTGCTATGCGGGCTCTCTTCTCATAGCGCGCGAAGGTCGCGCGGTCCTCGGCCAAGACCTTCGCCTCAGCATCCAGTTCAACCCTCTCCGCCTTCAGCGCCTGCTCTAGCGTCTTCAGCTGGTCACGGTCAGCTAAGAGTTCGGTGTCACGCTCCTTGACATCAGCCTCTCAAGACTTCATCTCCTCCTCCTTCACCTGGTGGTCGTAAATCTCCTTGGTGAGCTCGTCGCGCAGCCCTTGCAATTCACCCTCCAGCGTCTTGCAGTGGCCCTTGGGAGCCGAGGCATCCTTCAACGTTGTGTCGCGAGCGGGCATGGCCTGGGAGGTGGCTTGCTTCCCCTCCTCGGAAGCCGTCATAGCCTTGCTCAGCGCCGCTCGGACGAAGGCGTCAGGGCGAGCCCAGCTGGAGATCAACTCCAGGCGCCCGGCCACCAGGCGGGGGTCCATACTCCGTAGATCCTCCCACAGCCGACCCAGTTCGTCGGGGCACGGTCCAAGGCGGCAGAGGGAGCAGAGGAGATGGGAGCCGGCGGAGTAGGAGGAGAGGACGGCAGCGTGATCACAACTTGGGAGGAAGCGACCCCCCGAGCCTTGGCCACCTCTGCGACAGCATCAAGCGCAGGCACCTCCGGAGCCAGCGGGGCCACAGGGGCTGACTCCTTGCCGGACCGTCCCAGCTGGCCTCGCGAGGATGATCGGGGAGGGGACGTGCGGGCCCTGCTACCTCCCCTTCCCACGAGTGAAGACGCAGCCGCGGCCGAGGAGCCCGTCCCAGGCGGGGTTGCCGCATCTCCCTTCAGCCTCTTCGCCGCGGGCAACAGCCTGCCCGATAGAAGATGTCAGATCTCGACAGCAAAAGACGGGAGCGAGGCGGTATTCGAACACTTATTGATTGACTATCGCGGGATCCCACGGACTCCGGCCAAGCTTGAAGCCTGAAAGCCTCTTGCGAGGCTCGGCCTCGGGAGGCTCAGCCGCAGGGGAAGGCGCGCCTGAAGGGCTGGAGCTGACTTCGGCCTATGCGAGAGCCGGGGTAGACCCTTGGGGGATTAGCCCGGACCTGTCCTTCCTCGAGACCAGGGGCGCGTCCTCCCCCTCTCGCCTGGTGCCGTCCTCGTCGTTGTCAGGCAAGGAGTGGAGGGCGCTGGACCTGCGCCAGGGGGAAGTCTCCCCCGTCCCCTTGAAGGTCGCCTCCAAGTCACGCTCCTCGTCCTCGTCGTCATCTGCCTCCTCTTCTCCGCTTGATTCACCAGAGGATAGGTTCACCGTCGCTGTCGCCGCCTGACCCTCAGGATCATCCACTGGCACCAGGCCGACCCCGTCGAAGGTGGGCATGGCGTCCACCACCAGCTTCCAGTCATTGCAGAGGAACAAAGGGACCAGAGCATCCACCGGGACTGCACTTCCTCTCCAACCAAGAAGCGGAGGGCCGCGGTCAGATCCTCGTCGTGTAGGGCGTCCAAGCTTAGGTGGAGGACGACGTACGCATCCGCAAGCCTCCACAGCGGGCGCGAGTGCGCCTGAAGAGGGGCCACCCGGTGCGACAGGAACTCCCTCAACAGCGAGGCCCCAGTCAGCTTCGCCGCCCTCAGACTGCCCGGCCTCAGGTCGGCGTTCATCTTCTCCAACACCAGCTTCGCCAACCGATCATCAAGCTTCACGTTGGACCATGCATCAATAGCTTCAGGCTGCTTCGTGGGCAACTCCAGCAGGGGGTTGTGGCACCTGGCGTCCACCATGACCCACTTGCTCCGGAAGCCATCAGCCCTCTCCCCAGCTTTTGAGATGGCATTGGACTTGGAGTACGCGAGAAAACTCGTGCACACCGAGATATTGACGCCAGAGACCCGGAGGCAGAAGAAGTGGTGCATCAAGGCCACAGAGGGCACCATCTCGACGTGCGCCTCATAGTAGTAGGCGAAGATCGACAAGAGGAGGATGGAGTTGGGGTGGATATGCAGAGCATGCAACTGGTACTAGCGAAGGACGGCAAGGAAGAACATATAGAAGGGAGGAACCAGATCAGTGATGACGGTGTTCATGAAGAGGGGGTAGAAGGTGCTCCCCTTGTCCTCCGGCCGGGCGGAGCCAAGTCGGAGCGCAGTCTCCCCCATCTCGTTGACCTATGACGCCGCCATCTGGCGCGTAAGGGCGATATTCTTCTCCGTCACGTTGGGGGAGACCAGAGCCGGCGAGTACCAGGCCGATGCGGCCCCAGCCGGGGTCCTCCAGGGCGCCATTGCTCGCAGGGGGAGAAAAGATGTGGCAGATCTGAAGATTTTGGAAGCAGGGGGGTGAAGAGCAAGAAAGGGGATCTGGAGCAAGGAGAGCAAGAGTAATGAAGGTAAGGCTAACCCCGAATCAACCTTCTGTCAGTCGAGCGGTTGCCGAGGCAACGTGGGGAAGCGGAGACGCCCACGTCCAATCAACCGCCACGCGGCTCCCAAGGCCGCAGGCTGATGGGGCCCGCGGCGCTCCGCACTTGCCCCTTCGCTTCTCCGCTAAGCCAAGTCCGAGCGCGCCTTGGGCCCGGGGCCTACTGTCGGCGTTCTGGGAACAGGGGTCCCCAGACTTGCCTGCCTGCGGCTTGCGGCGTGGCTCAAGTGGTGGCCTAGTACGGCCCATTTTTGTCAGCACAAGATTCAAGACCCTCGCGAGGGGCCAAGCCTCAGGGGCGGACGACGCAAGGCTTCTTCAGGAATGGCCTCGCCAGGCAGGCTCGTGAGGAGGCGGAGAGATCAAGGCAGGGTACCTCGCGAGGTGCTCGTGACGCAAGCCATAACGATCGAGACCAGGTGGGCGCCAGGCGGGCACCGGCCTGCGCAATGTCCTTGTTTCCTCTTTGGTGCAAAGGGAGAAAGCAAATGGGTGACACAGTGGTTTTAGCGAGTTCGGGCCTCTCACGGTGGAGATAACAACCCTACGTCTTGTGCTCCAGAGAGGCTTTGTTTTATCTGAGTATGTATCTGGAGATTACATTGTCTGTGTGAGCGAGAGAAATGGATCCCCATGCCTGAGCTAAGTCCAAAGACTAGAGAGGGAGAGAGAGGTAGGAGGAGAAGAATGAGGGCCTGCCCCCCTAGTCTAGTGGTGGGGAGGCTTATATAGAGTACGCCACCCCCTTAGCCCTTATGTTACACGGTAGAGCATCAATGCCATAATGCCTACCCACTACAAAACTATCATGCTGACTATTGGTCTTCGCATATCCGAGTGAGTTACAAGGCCGAGTGGAATGAGCTCGTCGAGTGGAGTGCCGTGCTTTGAGTGGTTGTTGCCGTCCAAGTGACTTTCAAGTTGCGGTACATCTGGACGGCGATCTGGCCCTGGGGCCTAGTACAAAGTGTATGGTGTCCCTGGGTAGGGTCTTTAGGTCAGAGCCTGTTACCCTACCCCCAATACATGTCCTTGTCATTAGCCCCCGAACCGGTCGAGGTTGAGCGGGTCGAGTCAAGGTGAATCCCAAATGAGTCGAGTGCTACGGAGGCACTTATGAACTCCCTCTAGTCACCCGGCGGTCTTATCTCCGTGTGTTGCCTTGACGGATTCTGGATTGCATGGTGTCCTAGTGAAATGAGCTCAAACGGGTCCGCGGAGGAGTGTTAAACTCACCTTATAGCATTTTTTTGGATTTGGTCCTACATCGAGTAACTGATTACTCAGAATTTCTTCACATCTGGAACGTGTCTTTTTTTGTTGTTTGGCTGTCACTCGGACCGGGCGGACCATTCCAAGTGGATACCACTACAGTGGGGGCACGCTGAGTGCACCCACTGGGTGTAGTCCTTGAGACTGCCGTCGACTGCAGGCAGTCGGCGGGAGTCTTAGAGCCTGTCTATTTTGTTGTTGTTTGGTCGTCACTCGGACCGGGCGGATCGTACCGAGTGGATACCAACAGTCAGCGGGAGTCTTGGAGCCTGTCTTTTTTGTTGTTGTTCATCACTCGGACTGGTCAAGCCGTACCGAGTGGAGATTACTCTAGTGAGGGCATGCTGAATGCACCCACTGGGTGTAGTCCCCGAGACCGCCATCGACTGATCTGAGAGAACTAAAAATCTTCTTAGCTGGTACTGATCGAACTTGTTCTTCTATGACTCAAAGGTCAAGCAATTCTGGAGCTGGTTTTGCATCGAGCAAAATGTTTCTTACCGAGTTCTCTTCCAGTGGGGGCACGCTGAGTGCACCCACTAGGTATAGTCCCCGAGCCTCTGTCGGACTAGATGAGCCTGGTAGCGGGTTTAATTCGACTGGTAAACCTCCACGCATTCGACACGGTAAATATCTTTTTAGACTGAAATTGAGTCAATCGGATGCATCTTCAGGCACTTGACATGGTAAATAAGCTCAGCCTGGAGCTGAGTCAGTTGGACTGATCTTTGTGCACTCGTCACGGTAAATAAATTCAGCCTGGAACTCGGTCAAGCAGGTGAATCTTTGTGCTCTCGGCACAGTGAATGAATTAGGCTTTGAAACTTCCGACTGTAGAAAAAAGCCGGACACTCTAGGGAGTAATCGTTCCAGTAGTACTTCTTATATTGACCATTAGATTTGGCATGAAAGGGGTATTTGCAAGAGTACATTGTATCCGTAGAGGAGCTTCGTTTTCACCCATTTGCATGAAAGGGGTATTTGTCCGAGTGGACGTGCTTCCCGACTGATCGGGGTATGCTGACTGCAAGGAAAAACTTGGTGGCACTCATATGTCTCCTGGAGGAGATAGACTAGTGGTCTAACATGGACGTGCTATGAAACCCGAGTGGCGAGGCTAGTGTGTGGGCTGACTCTCCGGAGAGAGGTCACTCATTATCCCGGGGGAACACCAGCACATGCCATCTCTGAGTCGAAGTTTGGGAAACTGACGCCTTGGAGCCTAGGATAAGGGTCAAGTGTATCCGTAGAGGGGCGTCGTTTTCACCCTTTGCAGTCTTGAAGATGACTTCAGGTAACGATTTGGGCGATCGTCCGAGTGGACAGTACTACCCTTATAGATTTTCGGCGGACCGAGCATGCATGGTCAGAATGATATTCCTAATGTGATCAATGGGTTGATCGAATGGGCGTAACCCCTGAGGGAGACATGGCCAATGGCTATGCGTAGCCCCTGAGTGATGCTCGATGGAGGTAAGCTTGATAAAGAGTGTGATATGAGGCTTGATCATATGAGTAACTTAGTCGTTCCCTTGTTGAGGTTGTAGAGGTAAAGACTTGTCCATCTGATGGTGACGTGCAAGGCGGCTGAGGGGCGATGATGTGTACAACCGAGTGACGACACGCGGGGCGGCCGAGTGGTGAAGACATGTGCAACCGAGTGGCGACGCGCAGAGCGACCGAGTAGTGAAGACGTGCCCAACCGAGTGGCGACACGCGGGGCGGCTGAGTCACGATGTGCGAGGTGGTCGAATGATGAAGAAGTGCACAACTGAGTGGCAACGCGTAGGGCGGGAAAAACGAGTGGTGAAGACATGCACAACCGAGTGGCAGAACACGGGGCGGCCGAATGGTGATGACGTGCGAGGTGGTCGAATGTAGGAGTACATATCCAGCCAAGTGGAGATGCGTGGGGCAGCCGAATGGTGAAGACGTGCACAACCGAGTGGCGGCGCGCGGGGCGGCTAAGGCGAAGTCGTGTGCCACCAGATGGTGAAAATGATCCTCGGAGGAGTTAGTCGAATGCTTACGAAGCTAATGTAGTGACGAGGTCAATGTAACGTGATTGCGGTGCAAGAAGACTGGTGTGCCAACTGATTCTGAGTAGGAGCGAAGATGGCGCGCAGAGCGTCTGAGTGATCATGCAACTTAACGAAGTGGCGGGTCCGAGTGCACTCGTTGAAGTGAAGGATCTAACTGGTGTTGAAGTACTCGACCACTTAGGAGAGTGTGATTCTAGCTGCAGCCCCCGAGTGCGACGTACCCCCAGAGTGTGGCGTAGCTCCCGAGCATACTATAGGCTTTGTCTGCAGTCCTGTCAGAACACGATCAATATAGTTTTGAATGGATAAATTGTAATTCATCGAGTCGGAATCGGGTAAAGATGAGGAGAAGCTTCCAAGTGATGCTCGAAAGAGGCAAACTTGCAAAAGAGTGAAGTGTGAAGTTTAATTAATAAAAGGGACTTATCTGTCTCATGCCTGACGAGGTTTATATCATTGATACGATGAAGAGGATTCCATAGAGGGGTTGGCCGGATGTGTGTGATGTCAATAGAGCAACAAGGTCGGTGTTGTGGTGCGCTGAGACCCGTATGGTCACCGAGTCTGAGCAGAGATGAAGTTGGTGCATAGGGTCGTCGAGTGATCACATAACTTGTGTAAAAAATGGCACAAGCCAACGAAATAATTTCTCGAGGAAATTTGATGTGTGATGTAATGATTTGTGTGAATAACACCCATAGACACCTGTTGGGAGTGCAAGGGGCTTGCTGGTTAACCAGCAAGAGTCTGAAAGAGTGAACGATCCGTTTGAACTTGTCGAAGCGATGGATCCGACTGAACTCATTGGAATACTGGCTCAAATAAAACAGAAGTGTAGTGTTTCGACTGAGTTGCAGCCCCGGAGGACCAATGCAAAGTTGAAATGAAGAACGACACATGGTGTTCGTGAATGATGTATACGAAAAAATGGAAGTCGGACTCGGGAGTCACATAACCGTTACTAAGCAAGTATGTGAAAATAAGAAGCCGAGCGTAGAGGTACACTCGGTGGCGTGGCCTTTCAGTGAACGTGATGTGTGAATTACGAGATACTCAGGAAGACGGAAATAACAGAATGTAAAATGACTTAGCTATCTGAAGGTGCACGAGCAGCCGAGTGGTGATGAGGTGACCAATCGAGTGGCAACGCACGGGGCGGCCGAGTGGTGATGAGGTGACCAACCGATGGCAACGCGCGGGGCGAACGAGTGGTTATGAGGTTACCAACTGAGTGGCGACGTGCGGGGCGGCCGAGTGGTGATGAGGTGACCAACGGATAGCGATGCGCGGGGCGGCCGAGTGGTGATGAGTTGGGCAACCGATGACGACGCGTGGGATGGCTGAGTGATGGTGATGTGA
>NC_041381.1:299381614-299405898 GCF_002162155.2 Triticum dicoccoides
CAGGGCGACCGAGTGGTTATGAGGTGACCAACCGATGGCGTCGCGGGGCGGCTGAGTGGTGATGAGGTGGCCAATCAATGGCGATGCGCGGGGCGGATGAGTGATTATGAGGTGACCAACCGAGTGGCGACGCGCGGGGCTGCCGAGTGGTGATGAGGTGACCAACCGATGGCGACGCGCGGCCCGTCCGTGAAGTAGATAGATCTCGCGGAGTGACGACACGCAGGGCGTCCAAGTAAAGCAAACGCGTCCCGCGTAGTGGCGACGCGCGTGGTGTCCGACAGAAGCAGATGAGTCCCGCGGACTTGCGACACTCGGGACATCTGAGTGATGTAGACGCGTCCCGCGGACTGGATACGCTCGGGGCGTCCGAGTGATGTAGACGCGTCCCACGGACTGGCGACGCTCGGGGCGTCAGTGTGATGTAGACGCGTCCTGCGGACTGGCGACGCTTAGGGCGTCCGAATGATGTAGACGCGTCCTGCGGGGTGATAATGCGCAGGACGTCGAGTGACGATGCAAGCGCGACCGAGTGATGCTGGCGTGACTAGTTGAGCGATGGTGTCCAGGCGCCGAGTCACTGCATGTTAGTCATATACAAAATGCATCTGAAGAGATCTGGACGTTCAGTAATCCAAATGAAAAACTCATTTTCCTGTCGTCGTGTTATTCGCCTAAATGAAACGTCCGTCCGAGTGAACTGTAGTCGGTGGACGACGACCGGACAAGTGTCCCTGCAAGTTAGTAGCAAGTATAGTTACAAATATTATCTTTTTGATCCCAATGCTCCTGCAAGTTAGCCAGTTAACAAGCATAGCCACGAAATTAATGGCCGGGTGGTTTCACATGCATGCATGCACCAATTACAGGCCCGTGAATAGCAGGAGTTTTGGCTGCAGTAATTAGGAATCTGGCGCAGGAAATACTCACCTGATGAGCCACTTAATGACGCAATTACCTTAGCGAAATGGCCACACCGCGGTCTTCTGTTTCCTTTGCGCGACAAGGAGGTGGGCTACGCCGCGCGCGGCTAATGTACTAAACGGGCGACAGGGTTGGTCCCTTGCTCCCGAACGACGGCTCAGCGACGGGGCATGGAAACGCCGCCAGAGGGGCCGTTCCGGCGCGGATGGACGCGCCAAAGGCCTGGGGGTTGTGCAGCAACCGAGCGTCCGTGTCACCGGAGTGACTGCTGAACGCCTGCAGTCGCCGCAGCTAGCAAATGGGTGTGTTGGGCTTGACGGAGAAGACGGAGAAGACGAAGCGGGAGGCACGCTGGAGGCCGCCCCGGCCGGTCTGGTCGAGCGGGCGATTCGCCTCGCGCTCGGAGTCCTTGGTGGCATCGGGGTCATCGCCCATGGACCCGAGGTAGCGGCGCAGGTCATTGGCAAACATGGAAGTGGCACCGCCGGAGTGCTTGGTGAAGAGGAGCCGCACGCCGCCCGACGATGGCGCGTCCGTCCAGCGGTGTCGGCACTCGAAAATGAGGCTTACAGTGTAGAAAGAAATCACCATCTGCATCATGGCTCGATAAGCGCCATTCCACAAGGTGGGTGCCAACTTTCGTGGGAATGATTCCGACAATAATAAGGGATAGGGTAGAGGAGCATGATCTATCGAGATGCAAATGGGTGACACAGTGGTTTTAGCGAGTTCAGGCCTCTCATGGTGGAGATAACAACCCTATGTCTCGTGCTCCGGAGAGGCTTTGTTTTATCTGAGTATATATCCGGAGAATACAATGTGTGTGTGTGAGAGAGGAATGGATCCCCATGCCTGAGCTAAGTCCGGAGACTAGAGAGGGAGAGTAAGGTAGGAGGAGAAGAATGAGGGCCTGCCCACCTAGTCTAATGGTGGGGGTGGCTTATATAGAGTGCACCACCCCCTCAGCCCTTATGTTACACGGTAGAGCATCAATGCCATAATGCCTGCCCACTACAAAACCATCATGCTGACTATTGGTCTTCGCATATCCGAGTGAGTTACAGGCCGAGTGGAATGAGCTCGTCGAGTGGAGTGCCGTGCTCCGAGTGCTTGTTGCTATCTGAGTGACTTTCAAGTTGCGGTACATCTGGACGGCAAACTGGCCCAGGGGCCTAGTACAAAGTGTACAGTGTCCATGGGTAGGGTATTTAGGTCAGGCCTGTTACCCTACCCGCAATACATGTCCTCGTCATGCGCCTCTCATGGTATAGTAATTATTATGCCTCCTCAATCGTCCCGCATGCTGTTTCACTATTCCATCTTTTCCCTTATAAATAGGCATGGGGGCCTTGCCTTTTCACTTTTTACCCCTGTCACCTCTTCTTCTTCTTCTTCCTCCTCGCGTCGTCCGTCGCAACTGGAGCTCCGCCGCCTAGCCAAACTTCACCAGGAACTCCGTCAAGGCCGCTGCATCGACCTGTGGGGACTAGAGATCTACGGCGCTCGTTGCTCTTCATCAACACCGTCAGATACCTCTCTTCTCCTTTCCCAGATCCACATTAGGGTACACGAGTTCATCAGTGTTATTTGAGTTCTTCCATCTCTTGCGCATAGTAGCCATATTTCAAACAAAAAATTCCGTGAGGGTAGCGTGGTAGCGGTTTGGCCTTCATCTTGTATCCAGATAGATCCCTTCTTTTTCAAAATCCATACACAGCTTGCCAGTTCTTCCACTGCTGCGCTCCAGGTTTAATAATTTTTCACCTTTTCTAAATTGTTGTAGATCCGTGAATATAGCTGCAATTTGTGAAACTTGTTTGCCCCACACTTAGCAAAAATTTAGCAACCTTGAATCCGTAGATAATTGACCCGCCCTTCATTGTTCGGGTGACTTAATAATGAATTTGTAACCCGCCAAGAATTCCAAATAAGCTTCTTTTAGTTAACCCACAAACATGCTGCCGGCTCATACCTTCATAACTTAACCCGCCATATTCTTATGGCCTGATAATTACTCCACCCCGTGGGTAGGGCGGCTCATAATTCCTTAATGATTCATCATAATATGTAGTTTTTTAACCACAACTACCCAGTATTGATGAAATATCATATAATCACTTAGGCGGCTTACCATTGCAATTTTAATCCGCCATACTCTTACTCCTTGGTCACAGCCTTTTAACCCAGTCAATCATGACTAAGGCTCCGACTTCTTGCAATTCAGTTGCTTCCAGAGTCTCCGAGCTCTCACTGAATGAGTATGTGGACATGGGGGTCTTGCCAGCTAAAGAGGTTATATACTGGCGGGTTCCAGGTCCAGAAACTACTCCTCAACCTAAAGAGGGTGACGTTTTCATTTTTGCAGGTCATCTTCTCCATGGCTTTTCACTGCCCGGGTCAAAATTCCTCCGAGATGCTCTGCATTTTTACAACCTTTACCCCAAGACATTGGTCCCATCTCCGTCTCCAATCTATGCCACTTTCAAGTGTTTTGCAAAGTGTGTATTCAATAAGAACCCACCGTTGACCTCTTCCGAAATTACTTTTATATTAACCGCCAGACTGAAATGTCAGACGGGCCCAGTCTTGAGCTTGGAGGCGTTTCTATCCAGAGGCGGACATTCGTAACCTTTCCCTCAGCCGCACTGCCCAGCCATCCCAAGGACTAGAACTACACCTGGTTCTATTGCATGGACTCCTCCCCAGCTGGAGAAAACCCCTTGGTGGGTTACCGCCCCTAATGGCTCACCACCAATGGTGTGTTTCCAGGTCGATTAACTGCCACAGAGCGTGCCCAGAATGCCTCCACTTTTTGAAAGATACTAGCTTTGATTGCCAATGTTTTAACTGGAGTTGATTTGGTCTGCTGCTGGTTCGCATGGAGAATTTTACCATTGAGCCGGTGCAACGGCTTAATATGCCAATATACCAGTGATACAAAGGACTCACATCATTACAACCAAACATGTCTGACTGATAAATAGATCAACGACACATTTAAAATGCTCCTTGGTGACTCTCTGGAAAACTGCAACAAAACATGATTGAATCCTTTCTGTACCCTTAAGCCATCTCATGCTATAAGTATGTTGAACAAAACTTCATATTTGTTTGTCTATCTCTTATACTTCATATCCTTGAAATTATTGCTCATGTACGTATATAGGCCAACTCTCCTTTCTGGAGGAGACAACTAACAACCGCCCGCCCACTAAGAAGCCTAGGGGAGTAAAGTATCGTGGCATGGGTCGTCGTAAACAACAAGCAGCACAAGAGCTTTTCGAGCTAGATGACTCGGGGGTAAAACTTTATGTCGGTGTCAAAACCGGCGGATCTCAGGTAGGGGGTCCCAAACTGTGCGTGTAAGGCTAATGGTAGAAGGAGGCGGGGACATGATGTTTACCCAGGTTCAGGCCCTCTCTATGGAGGTAATACCCTACTTCCTGCTTGATTGATCTTGATGAATATGAGTATTACAAGAGTTGATCTACCACGAGATCGTAATGGCTAAACCCTTGAAGTCTAGCCTATGAGGTCATGATGATTGTCGCTCTAACCCTAGAAGTCTAAACCCTCCGGTTTATATAGACATCGGGAGGGACTAGGGTTGTACAAAGTCGGTTACACAGAAAGGAATCTACATATCCAAATCGCCAAGCTTGCCTTCCACGCAAAGGAGAGTTCCAACTGGACACGAGATGAAGTCTTCTATCTTGTATCTTCATAGCACAACAGTCCGGCCAAAGTATATAGTCCGGATGTCCGAGGACCCCTTAGTCGACGACTCCCTCAGTAGCCCCTGAACCAGGTTTCAATGACGATGAGTCCGACGCGCATATTGTGTTCGTCATTGCAAGGCGGGTTCCTTCTCCGAATACTCCAACATAGTCTTCCGAACATAGAAAACGTGTCCGGCTCTGCAAAACAAACACCACACACCACCGTAGAGAGTATAATATTTCACGAGTCCAATCCGCTGACAACTTTTTGTAGCGTGACATCACGCCACTGCCCGGTCATTATTTGAACCATTTTTAGCCTGTCGCTCCATATTTCGAGGTGCGGTTGCACTGGCACGTCTTGTCGAAGCAGAGATCATGTCCCCTTATCACGGGATTCTCATCAATACGGGCATGGGTAACCCAACCGTGTCATCTGCACGGCGCTTGGGGAATAGGCGGATTTTAAGGTGAGCATGGAGGCACATAACTTTTACTGCCTATATAAGGGGATAAGGATTCATCCTTGTACACCCACACCTTCTCCTTCCTCTGCCCATCCATTCTTGAGCTCCAGCGCCCAAGCTCTAGCTTTCTTTGCCCACAAATGCACTCCAAGCATGTCCGGATCCGGAGCTGGAGGCAAGTGGATGGCCTCTTCTGTCAAGAAGAAGGACATCAAGGAGCTCCGGGAGGCCGGTTACCGGGCCAAGGAAATCGTTCATCGACTTCCGGCCAAGGGATAGATCGTCCCTACCCCAGAGCCCCATGAGAGGGTTGTGTTTCTCACACACTTTGTCCGTGGGCTGGGATTCCCTCTCCACCCGTTTGTCCGCGTACTGATGTTTTACTACGGGCTGGACTTCCACGATTTGGCGCCCAACTCTATCCTTAACATCTCGGCATTCATTGTCGTGTGCAAGGCCTTTCTCCGCATCCCACCTCACTTTGGCCTATGGCTGAAGACCTTCAATGTGAAGCCCAAGGTGGTGAGCGGCCAACAAGCTGAGTACGAGGGCGCCATGGTGGGCAAGATGCCCAACGTCACCTGGCCCGAGGGCTCCTTTGTGGAGATGGTGAAGGGGTGGCAGTCGGGGTGGTTCTACATCACCGAGCCGTGCGACACCAACTGGGCGGCAGCCCTCGAATTCCGATTCGTTGTCCCGATGAGGCTGACCTCCTGGCAAGAGAAGTGCCTGCCCTGGGGCTCTCTGCATGAGCTAACAGTGCTCCAGACACGCGTCCAGAATATGATAATCAAGAAAGTCAAGCTCGTCGACATGGTCCAGGTTATGCTCGTCCGCCGGATTCTTCCATGCCAACACCGGACTTGCCACCTGTGGGAGTACGACCCGGCCAAGCACCAGACTCTGTTAGAACTCTTCGGCATGACGCATGAAGATATATGGAAGGTGCTCTTGAAGGCCAACATGGTGCCGCCGGCCACGGACGAGGATCGTGGGCACGACCTGACCCATCCTGCAAATCCGGTAAGTCCTTTCACGTTTTCAAGGTGTTCCCTTTACTCACATATTAGAGGAAGGCATCTAAGTCTCCCTATCGATTATTTCAGGATTGGACAGAGATAGCGAAACAGATTGACTGCCCGGCCCCGCTGCCCGAAGGCCCAGAGACCCCGCTCCTGACGAAGATGTTGTTTGCGGCGCCTTACAAGGTGCCGGAGAAGAATGCCAAGAAGAAGGCCAAGGGGACCGGAAGTGGTCTCCGCCATAGGGGTACTTCGGACATGACGTCCGAAGATGCCAAGGCGCGCTCCTCTGCCGAAGACGACGAAGAAGAGGAGGAAGAAGAAGAAATTCACTCCCCTCTCATAGGAAAAAAAAAGAAAAGGACGGCCCCCACACAACCGGAGGCCGAGGCATCCAAGAAAGCGAAAGCTTCCTTTCCGTACAGCTCCACAGCAGCCACCAACAGCAGCTGGGAGTGGGAGCTCAGGGAGAAGCCCCTGGCCGAATCATAAATGTCCGAACACGTATTTGTATCTCGATTCCTTACTCCATTTATTTTAACGTGCTTACATTATGCACTTGCAGTCCGACTCAGTCCCGCCTCGAGCGGTCCTCATCAGAGGATTCGCTGGACCTAGCTGCGATGAACAGCGAGACCCTTCAGTCGGCCACCTCTCCACAGGACCCGGATGGGGCAGAAGCATCATCCTGAAGGATCCCCGTCCCGGGAGAGAATCCGGCGGCCGTACAGGATGCGCCAGAGGGTGAAGCCACAGCTGCCAGACACATGGGGGAGCAGACCCCCATGGATAATGACGATGGGGCCGTATTCTATTCGGCCCTCATCCGAATACAATTCCGGAGACCCCTATGGTTCTGGAATCAGGCGAGCAACCCCCTTCGAAGGGAAGGGGCGCGCCTATGCCGCCGGTGACCTCTGCCCAACCAGAGGCACTGGACAGGTTGCTGGAAGCGCTGAAAGGCAGTTCCATGGTTGACGAACACCATACCCTCATGGGTGCAGTGATTGGGAAGGTCCAGGCCGCGAAAAGCGGTTTGACCGAAGCCTGCACTAGCCTTCTAAAAGTAATATAATTGCAAGAGAATGTCACCGTATAGACAGTAGCCCCTGATGCTCTGTTCGGTGTTCGGAAAGAAAAGCCGAACAAAGGATCAACCAATTTTCGCAGGAGTCTAATATAGTCTGTCTATGCAAACAAGCAGGCGTTGCTGCTGGCTGCTGCCGGTCATACTGCGGAAGTCTCCGGACTGAAGTAGAATCAAGAGCGGGCCGAGCAAGAGCTCGGCCTCTTGAAGAAGCAGCTAGAGGAAAGCAAATGAGGGAGTCCTGGACTAGGGGGTGTCCGGATAGTCGGACTATCATCATCGGCCGGACTCCAAGACTATGAAGATACAAGATTGAAGACTTCATCCCGTGTCCAGATGTGACTTTCCTTGGCGTGGAAGGCAAGCTTGGTGATACGGATGTGTAGATCTCCTACCATTGTAACCGACTCTGTGTAACCCTAGCCCTCTCCGGTGCCTATATAAACCGGAGGGTTTTAGTCCGTAGGACGAACAACCATTACAACAATCATACCATACGCTAGCTTCTAGGGTTTAGCCTCCTTGATCTCGTGGTAGATCCACTCTTGTACTACCCATATCATCAATATCAATCAAGCAGGAGTAGGGTTTTACCTCCATCGAGAGGGCCCGAACCTGGGTAAAAACATCGTGTCCCTTGTCTCCTGTTACCATCCGCCTAGACGCACAGTTCAGGACCCCCTACCCGAGATCCGCCGGTTTTGACACCGACATTGGTGCGTTCATTGAGAGTTCCGCTGTGTCCTCACCGATAGGCTTGATGGCTTCTTCAATCAACAACAACGCAGTCCAGGGTGAGACTTTTCTCCCCGGATAGATCTTCGTGTTCGGCGGCTTTGCACTGCGGGCCAATTCGCTTGGCCATCTGGAGCAGATCGAAAGCTACGCCCCTGGCCATCAGGTCAGGTTTGGAAGCCTAAACTTCACGGCTGACATCCGCGGAGACTTGATCTTCGATGGATTCGAGCCACAGCCGAGCGCTCCGCACTGTCACAATGGGCATGATTTAGCTCTGCCACCGGACAGTACCCTGGAGGCCGCACATGAGTCTTCTCTGACCCATAGTTCGGAGGCGACCGTGCAGATCGAGGACAGGTGGCTGGACACCGCCTCGGAGGCTGCAACTTCTACGGTGATGGAGCCGAATACTGACCTTGTCCTTTGCAAAGCTCGTGACTCCAAGGTGCCGGACTCCTTGCCGGACTCCGAACCTCCTGCGCCCCTGCCAATCGAATCCGATTGGGCGCCGATCATGGAGTTCACCGCTGCGGACATCTTTCAGCACTCACCCTTTGGTGACATCCTGAATTCGCTAAAGTATCTCTCATTATCAGGAGAGCCCTGGCCGGACTGCGGTCAGGATGGTTGGGATGCGGACGACGAAGAAATTCAAAGCCCACCCACCACCCACTTTGTAGCCACTGTCGACGATCTAACCGACATGCTAGACTACGACTCCGAAGACATCGACGATATGGACGACGATGCCGGAGACGACCAAGAACCAGCGCCTACGGGGAACTGGAAGACCACCTCGTCATACGACATATACATGGTGGACATCCCAAAGGATGGGAACGGCGAAGAAGCAGCGGAGGCAGATTCCTCTAAGAAGCCGCTCTAAATCCCGCCACAGCAAGAATGGAGATTCTGGCACCGGAGATAATAACACCCTAGAGAGTGCCGAAGACAACCCCCTCTAGCAAGACTCAACACATGAGGACGGAGAAGCTAGCCCTCAAGAGAGAGCGGCAGACGAGGAGATAGAGGATGACAATTACATGCCTCCCTCCGGAGACGAGGCAAGCCTCAACGACGACGAATTCGTCGTGCCCGAGGATCCCGTCGAACAAGAGCGTTTTAAACGCAGGCTAATGGCCACGGCGAACTGCCTAAAAAAAAGCAGCAACAGCGTCGAGCTGATCAAGACCTGTTGGCCGACAGATGGACCGAGGTCCTCGCGGCCAAAGAGCATGAACTCGAACGCCCCTCCAAAAGCTAGCCAAAACGCAAGTTGCTCCCCTGATTAGAGGAGGAGGCATATAAACCTTCATCACCAGTGCATAATACGGCAGACCGACCACCTCGTGGCCGCGACAGAGAGGCATCTAGGCCCTCCACCAGAGCCGTACCCCGGCACCGCTCGAAAAGCGCGAAGCCACGGGGGAATGCGCCGAACTTGCAAGACATATTGGAGGACAAGGCAAAACAATCAAGATCTGTCTACGGATCACATGAGCGCCCCACGATCCACGATGACTACCGTCGCGCCGGATACAGCAACTCCAGCCGGGCCGAACACAGCAGACAAAGCTCTCTTGAGCTACGTCGTGATATTGCCCAGTATAGAGGCGCCGCACACCCACTATGCTTCACAGATGAAGTAATGGATCATCAAATCCCTGAAGGGTTTTAACCCGTGAACATTGAATCCTACGATGGCACAATAGACCCCGCAGTTTGGATCGAAGATTATCTCCTTCATATCCATATGGCCTGCGGTGAAGATCCCCATGCCATCAAGTATCTCCCACTCAAGCTTAAAGGACCAGCTCGGCATTGGCTTAACAGCTTGCCAGCAGAGTCAATTGGGTGTTGGGAGGACCTGGAAGCCGCATTTCTCGACAACTTCCAGGGCACATATGTGCGACCACCAGATATCGATGACCTAAGCCACATAATTCAGCAGCCAGACGAATCGGCCAGACAGTTCTGGACATGGTTCTTAACAAAGAAAAATCAAATCGTCGACTGTCCGGATGCAGAGGCCCTCGCAGCCTTCAAACATAACATCCGCGACGAGTGGCTGGCCCGGCACCTAGGACAGGAAAAGCCGAAATCCATGGCAGCCCTCACATCACTCATGACCCGCTTCTGTGCGGGGGAGAACAACTGGCTAGCCCGCAGTAACAACCTCAGCAAAAATTCTGGCAGTCCGGACAACAAGGACCGCAATGGCAGGTCGCGTCGTAACAAAAAAAAACGCCGCGTTAACGGCGATAACACTGAGGATACGGCAGTTAACGCCGGATTTAGAGGCTCTAAACCCGGTCAGCGGAAAAAGCCATTTAAAAGAACTACTCCGGGTTCGTCCAATTTGGACCGAATACTCGACCGCTCTTGCCAGATACATGGCACCCCCGAAAAGCCAGCTAATCACACCAACAGGGATTGTTGGGTATTCAAGCAGGCAGGCAAGTTAATTGCCGAAAACAATGATAAGGGGCTGCATAGCGATGACGAGGAGGAGACCCGGCCGCCGAAGAGCAGAGGACAGAAGGGTTTCCGCCCACAAGTGCGGACGGTAAACATGATATGCGCAACCCACATACCCAAGAGGGAGCGGAAGCGTGCACTTAGGGACATATATGCGATGGAGCCAGTCGCCCTGAAGTTCAATCCATGGTCCTCTTGCCCGATCACTTTCGATCGAAGGGACCACCCCACCAGTATCCGCCATGGCGGGTTTGCCGCATTGGTTTTAGACCCAATCGTCGATGGATTTCACCTCACTAGAGTCCTGATGGATGGCGGCAGCAGCGTGAACCTGCTTTCTCAGGATACAGTGCGCAAGATGGGCATAGACCCCTCAAGGATTAAACCTACAAAGACTACCTTCAAAGGCGTCATACCAGGAGTGGAGGCCAATTGTATAGGCTCAGTCACACAGGAAGTGGTCTTCGGATCCCCGGATAACTTCTGAAGCGAGGAGTTAATCTTCGACATAGTCCCGTTCTGCAGTGGCTATCACACTCTGCTCGGACGAACCGCGTTTCAAAGTTCAACGCGGTGCCGCATTATGCATACCTCAAGCTCAAGATGCCAGGCCCTCGTGGAGTCATCACGGTCAACGGAAACACGAAATGCTCCCTCCGAACGGAGGAACACATAGCAGTTCTCGCAGCGGAAGTACAGAGTAGCCTCTTAAGGCAATTTTCAAGCCCGGCCGTTAAACGACCGGACATGGCCAAACGCGCCCGGAGTAACATACATCAAGACCACTTGGCATGTTCCGAGCACGCGTAGCAATGCGGCCCCAACCCCAGCCCTTGCATGATTGCAAGACTAGCCCTTCGCGTACATCATTACACTCTGGAGATACCATGGGAAAAGGGGGAGGGGCACGACCACGACAGGCCCAGAGTGCGGCTCAACCACACCAGGGGATCCCAAGTGTGTCGCTCTTTTTTTTATCCACATGACTCCGTTCACCAGAGGCCCTGTCCGGCAGTGGATCTGCCGGACTCACGATGCAACAGCCAGGGAAGGACGAAGGCTATGACGAATACTCAGGTGGTCTCCATTATGAGCACTAAATCTGTTTAATACACCATTCCGCAGCCTACCCCTGGAGGGAGACATGTCTAATAGTCCAATCCCTTGCTTACCGCACTATTTGTATCATTCTGCACTCATGGCAGAATTCCTTGAATAAACAATGCATCACTTTTCGCTTATAATTGCATTCCATTCTTACATATATGTTCATTTATGACGTTTTGCATCCGTACACTTTGGTACGGCCGAATACACTAGGGGCTTATGTTCCCCGCATTATGGTGTGATAAGTCCGAACACTTTCACAAGTGCGGCACCCCGAACTTATAGAACTATATGCATCGACTCCGAATCATGTCTTGGGTCAATAGTTGGGTTTGCCCGGCTCCCATGTTTTGGTACCTTACGTTCCGTTCTATCGGCTAAGGTAGCACTAGGAGAACCACTTCGATTGCGCCCTGGTTGAGCTGGGCGAGCGCCTCAGTGGAGAAAGCTAAAACTGACCGTCATGATAAGGCGAGAGCTGGTCGCTGTTCGAGAGGTCTTTTCGAGTCCCTAAAGACTTATGCCGCTTAGAGCGAGGAACCAGCTTCGTCCGGCCCAGGCGTGGATAGCACCCCGAACTCGGTCTTCCGAACAATAGGGGCTTCGCCGAAATTTAAAATTATAGAATTCTATGGCTAAGTGAGAGTGTTCAAGCATTATAAGTCCGGTTGCCTTGTTCGTCGTGTTGAGCGCCTCCCTAGATGGACCCAAAAATGGGAACAAGAGAGCTCAAGTTTATCCCGAACACCCCAGCACTCGTGGCATGAGGGCTGAAGCCGATGACTAGCCATCTCTCAGATTTGATAAACGACCGCGCAGAAGGAAATATTTTAAATTAATAAGCGTTGCTTAGCGCATATGAACAAAGTTTTCAGCGCACAGGATAACACAGTGCGAGTCTACTCAAATATTACATCTTTGGAGCACTCATCCGCAATCTTGCGGGCACCCTTCAGGACACTCTTATAATACATTTCGGGCGTGCGATACTCCTTGCCCGCCGGCGGCGCGTCCGTCAGAAGCTTCTCAGCATCCAGCCTGCCCTAGTGCACTTTTGCACGGGCAAGGGCCTGACGGGCACCTTCAATGCAGGTGGGGCGCTTGATGACCTCCACCCAGGGACACGCATCCACCAGCCGCCGCACCAGGCCGAAGTAGCTCCCAGGCATGGCCTCTTCGGGCCACAGCCGAACTATGAGGCCCTTCATGGCCTGCTCGGCTACCTTGTGGAGCTCGACCAGCTGCTTCAGCTGGTCGCTAAGGGGCACCGGATGTCCGGCCTCAGCATACTGAGACCAGAAGACCTTCTCTGTCGAGCTCCCCTCCTCGGCCCGCTAGAATGCGGCAGCATCGGACATGCTGCGAGGCAGATCTGCAAAGACTCCTGGAGAGCTCCGAATTCGGGTAAGTAACAGGTAATGTCAGGACCCCGACTCAATGCCACATCGATCTAGCATGTAACACCTCATATCACTTTGCGGCCTCACGCACGGTATTCCCACGGGTGTCACCATACCTTAGCCCGGGACCGTTTGCACCTTTTGGCACACGTATATGACAGTGTCGCTAGCATCCATATGATAAGGAGCCCGGGCTGACATGCCTAGTCGTAAACCCAAAGTGGCACAGACTTACAGGGACAGGCATCCATGACCCAGCATCGAACGTGTCGGTCATCAGCGAGTGAATCCAGGCTGTAGCACTGGGCTAGCAGGACTCCGGTGAACCGGGCTGTAGCAGGCTAACAGGACTCCGGTATTCATCGCGTGAAATTTCCCTGAAGGGACAGACACAGGAACGAAGAAGGACACATGCCGGCCAGCCTAAGTGTTCCGGAGCGGTAGCGAGCTACCATGGCTCGGTGGAAACACTAGGAGACATTTCCCGGTAAGAGAGGCTACTAAAGATAAACAACTAGATGGTCAGATCCCACACATACCAAGCATTTCAATAACATACACACAATATGCTCGATATGTGCAAATACAACATGGCATCACAACATGACTCTATGACTCAAGTAATATATCAATAGGCTCCGAGGAGCAAGATATTACAAACATGGGTCTCATGACCCAACATTCAGAGCATACAAAACAAAGCACAAGCGGAAGCTATCATGTCTGAGTACAGACATCTATAAATGAAAAAGGCTAAGAAGCCTGACTATCTACCAAATCCTGCCGAGGCAAAAGATCGTAGCTGAGGTAACAAGCTAAACGTCGAAGACCACGCGGAAATACTAGTGAGACTGAAGTCTCTCTGCAAAAACATAAAATAGGCAAACGTGAGTACAAATGTACCCAGCAAGACTTACATCAGAACTATCTACATATGCATCATTATCAACAAAGGGATGGTGGGGTTTAACTGCAGCAAGCCAGCTTTAACTCGGTGGCTATCCTAAACTACGACTGCAAGTAACTCTTTTGAGGTGGCGCACACGAGTCCACATATTCACCATATCAATACACCACTATGGATCCGCTCCCGTCTCCCTACGAGAACGCCATCCATAGCACTCACGCTTATCTTGCGTATTTTAGAGTATCCACTTTCACTTGTCTATGAACTGATATAAGCAACCCAGAAGTCCTTTTCCGCGGACACGGCTATTCGAATAGATGATGATAACCCTACAGGGGTGTACTTCTTCACACACGCTCTCACCACTCACCGCCGTTTACACGACATGTACTCGGCAACCTTCAAGCGGAAGCCCAACGTGGGTGTCGGCCACGGCCTACCTAAACACTCGAGTCTCTAGTCCAGGTTTATCGCCTATTCGGGTTCCATCCATGAGGAGATCCAGCCGGAGTTTCGCTCACAGCCCCAAACGATGTGAACAGGGTTCCGCGACACCAAACGGGCGCCCGGTATACCCGGCCACGTGCCTACCGCATCACAGCCCACCCCTCCGGTCAGCGCTGCCCACGGCCTCCAGCATACTACAAACACCAGAAACTACTTGCAACTCCTGGACAGAGGATAAGGGTGATCAAGAAGCCGAGAGGGTCCATTGGTTTCGGGCCCAATGCGTGGTAGTAGCTGAATCATGGATCACAAACACAGAACTCAGTTCCTGAGGACGGCTGCAATGAGACAACCCACCATGTACTCCTACATGGCCTCTCACCGCTACCTTTACCAAATCATGTTCACACGCTTAGCTCACACACTGTAGGACATGTTCACACACCTCTGATTCATCCCGGATGAATCAGACCTGACTCGACTCTAAGCAGTAGCAGGCATGACAAACAAGCATGAATGAGTAGGCACAACAGGGCTCAAACAACTCCTACTCATGCTAGTGGGTTTCATCTATTTACTGTGGCAATGACAGGTCATGCAAAGGATAAAGGGGTTCAGCTACCGCAGCAGGTAACAGATGAATCGTTGTTGTCCTAATGCAGTAAAAGAGAGCAGGAGCGAGAGAGTGGGATTGTATCGGCATGAACAAGGGGGTTTTGCTTGCCTGGCACTTCTGAAGATAACATTGAGTCTTCATCAGTGTCAACGATCACATCATCGGTATCACGTCTATCGAGAGGGGACAAATACCGGCAACACAGAAGGGAACACAATCAATGCAATGCACAATATGATGCATGATCATGACATGCCAATATGAATGTGTTTTGATCTAATGCAACTAGCAACAGATTAAATGAAGTTGGTTTGAATACAAGATTCAAATTCAAACTCCATATGTGATTATTCAAATGCCATTTAATTGATTTGTGCTAAACAGCAGCTATAAGTTGTTCTAACATGCATGAAAATGGTACAGATGGATTCCTTGAATTTTTTTGATAATTTTTCATATATAATTTATTTAATTTGGAGTTATGGTTAATTTTCTATGATTTATTGAAGTTTTAGTTATTTTCTGAAATTCCTGAAATAATAATAAATCCAGAAATGATTTATGGCGTCAGCACCACGTCACGGTGACGTCAGCAGGGTCAACTGGGCTGGTCCAGTCAAACCTGACGTGTGGGGGCCACACGTCAGTGACACAGGACCTAATCCCGGTCAAACCCAGCGCTGACTGGGGTTTGACCAGGGGTGGGGCCCACTGTCAGTGGCTGTGGGTTTAAATAGTTGGGTCATTAACACTAATTCAGCGTGCCACGTCGGCAGTCGCCGGAGTATCGCCGGCGGCGACCATTCCGCACGGCGGCGCGGCTCGGATTTGAGCTAGGGGCGATGGTTTGGCGCGCGGTTTGGCTCATTGGAACGTCCGCGACGCGGCGCATCCAGCGGTGGCTGTGGCCGCGGCTGGGGTGGCCGGTAGCAGCAACTACGGCGAGCGAGGCGGCGGCCGGAGCTCGGGCCAGTACGACGCGGTGGCTGCAGCGCGTTAGCCGGAGAGTAGAGGAGCGCGTCGGGACCCTGGGAACCTGGAGAGCACGCGGGAGCTACTGGAGCGAGCGGAAGAGCTCTGGGGCGCGAGGTTCGCCGGCCATGGCAATGGCTGGAGCTCGGTGCTTGCGGGGACGGCAGCTACGGCACGAGAACGAGCAGGGGGTCAGAGGGGAAACAGAGAGGAGCTCACGGGGGTTGCGACGGTGGCCTCGGGGAGCTCGGGGAGGCGTCAGGGAGGGCACACGGTCGCCGGCGATCTCGGCGGCCGAAGCTTGAAGAAGAGGTCGGGGAAGCCGCTGCAGGGCGCGTCCGCTCGTGTGGCTTGGCGGGGACGGTGTAGAGGTCAGCGGCGGAGCTTCTGGAACTAGCGGAGGGGCGAGGGAGGGCTGGTGGCTGCGGCTATGGCGAACAGCGGCGACGGCTGCGCGCGGGGATCACAGGGAAGAGAGGGAAAGAGAGAGCCAGAGGAGGGGGAGCGGTCCAGAGGGAGAGGAAAGTGAGAGGGGGGGTCGAGGAGGCGCGTGGCGTCTCCGGGGTGTCGAGGAGGAAGCAGGAGGTGGCCAGGGGGAAGCAGGAGGTGGCCGAGGCCTCTCGGGCGCGCGCCACGCCTCGCCTCTGTTCGTCCTCCTGGCAGAGGAGGAAGATGACAAGGGGGAGGAGGTGGGCTGGGCCGGCCAGATGGAATGGCCAGCTGGGCCAGGTAAGTGGCGCCAGGTAGTCCTTCTCTCTCTTTCTATTATTTCTGTTCTGTTTCTCTTTTCTATTTCTGCAATTTGTTTTTGATTTGATTTAAAATATCAAATCATTTTATAAAATCCTGGAAATAATTATGTGGCTAGAGTTAAAATATACCAAACCACATAAAATGTTCCAGTAATTATTGGACATATATTATTTATATATCAAATATATATCCAATGCAAATAGCTATTTATTTAATTCAAAGGCCCAAAATAATTAACTCTGAGATACCAAAAATATTGTTTTGAGTTTTACCTCTTTGCAATATTTTCAGAGACTAAGAGGAACATTTTCTTGGACTTCTTTGAGGAAATTTTAATGTTGATCATTTTTAGAAGGTTTCTGAGGCTTTGAGAATTCCTCAATTCAAATTTGATTTGAAATAAAACATGATGCTCACATGAGGTCTAGCCTAGTGCATAACAGGACCAGGGATGTGACAACTCACCCCCACTAAACAAAAATCTCGTCCCGAGATTCGAGCGTAGGGTAAGGTGAAGGGGGAACGCAACTAGTACAATCTTCACGATCCAGGTTGCACTTCATAGGAACGTTGATTCGATCACCATCATTGTCTCGAAGTCTTGCCTTGAGAACTCCAACTAACATGACAACGAGAGGAAAGGAAAGACCCTAAAAGAATCGTTCTTCTCGATGGTTGAACAACTCAGGATTAACTCACGGAATGGGACATAGCAACATCTCTCGAGCTGAGAGACGAAGCACACCTCTAGAGGAATGGAGTGGAACAGATGACGAAGGTTCACTAGGTAGACAACGATTCCACACCTAAGAAGGTGGTAAATGATTGTCAATGTAGTGAGGAGTTGAGTTACCATGATACCGCAACGAGGCACCTTAGTGATGGTGACTCGTAGAAATATCCCCTTAAGTGGCAAAAAGAATTACCTTCGATATAGAGATCATTGAGACTCTCTATATCAGCCTAAGGCAAATCACAGCAATCGATTTGCGGGGGTCGGTAGAATGGCATACTCGGACTTGGATGATGTGGATTACCTTGTTGAAGACAACGCAATGGATGAATTTGCTTATCACCGGAAATGGAAGAGACCCATGGTAGAATGGCACATTGGTGGTGCAAGCTGGGAACAAAATGCAAATGCTGGGAATGATTCTGGTAACTGGGGAAGAACCCAACAATAGAGAGTGAATTCACTGTTTGAATAGGTCATAGCATTGCCGAGGAAACTGAGAGCAAACCCAGTTAGTGCCGATGATAACACGTAGCGCTTGAGCGTGCTCTCAAGAACTTGAGCATTTCCACAATCATCAAGGTTTTACCAATATCCGTGTCAAGGATCCTGGCAACACAACTTGCTACCATTATGGCTAATGATGGATGATGCAGATGCAAAGGAAGATAACACCTTCTCAGATTTCACCTTAGCGAGGCCAAGGAAATAAAAATCTGGATGATCGACGGAGAGACATTTAGCACTCCACTTCTAATGTTCTCCTTGATGTGCCAGTGTAACCCATTCATAGATATGGTTTGATATCTAGAACATCAAGTAAAAAGGTCGGACTTCGGGATCTCAGCAATCCATAGGGGCAACTAGGGAGTAAATCCTACGAAATCCCTATGGGGAGGTGGCCAACTTCTTCAATCAAGATATTATAATAACAGGTCTTCCGGCTGGGTGTGTTGGCCACAACATCCACTTTACCGGTTTCCAAGGGATCGATATTATAGTTCTTGGAAAATGTTCCAAACCATCATATCTGCCTGAGATTCAGATCTGGTTGGTGTCAGGATATTCCAGACTCATCGAGTCTAGGAAGAAAAACGAAAGTTTGCAACACAAATCGACGAGATGACGTTGCGAGATTCTAGGGGAATGAACTACGATAGTAAGCTCCAAAACATGAGCTGGTTCTGCTACACACATGTGAACACGTTGTTCCAGACAAGCATGACTACAAAGTAGTCTTATAATAAAACACTACCGAGTTCAGGAGGGGGAACCATCAACGAGGGTATCGAAGTCCTTACATAAGTCCGGATTAGCTCTTATGAAGAAACTCCTTCTCCTTGAACAAATCAATCAGTGGCTTGGTGTGCTAGGGATACATATACATTGAAGGTTGCAAGTCTTCAAACCACAGCATTCTTCGCACGTGTGCATGACTGATTTGGAATGATTCCAAAGAAAGCAACATTGACTTTCTCGAATCCACGGCGGCAGCTTGCATCAGATGCACATGAACTGGAGGAAGTCACTTCTTACATCCGAACATATGCTTCATGAACTAGCATGAACAAATGCTTTCAAAAGTTTCCAACACTAGCTTAATGTTCAACAAAATCATGGAGGAGATAAGGATGTTGTCAATGGGCTCAACAACAATTCATCTGGGTTTCCTTTTAAAAGGAATTCCATAGTTAAGTGAACACGGTGATAGCATTGGTCAGACCAAAGATGTAATGGTGTATGCTCGAGGGATCAACCACGAATAAGACAACATTACGAGCATCGTTGGTACTGATTTGATTTGACGATAGCCCACACTCAAATCAAAGGATTGATAAGACAATAGGTCCAGCAACTGATCACAAGGACCAATCGATGAAGATATCATCTTTCTTCAACACACACTACACAAGAATATCCCTTTGGAACGAACTAAGTCAGGCAAGATTTTATCTTCCAACTCTCCAAGTTGTTGTCTAGCTTAACCAACTAGCTCAGGGATATCTAACACCGATCTTGGAGAGAGGGTGGTTCACAAGAAACCAACTTGATCACGAGCTCAACATAACAGTCAGGGAACAACCTGGTAATACTTCCGAGAAGATATTCGGAAAATCACGAACCACCGGTATGTTACTAAGCTCGAGAACAATCTCGCTTTTGAGGGCAAGACGATATGATCAAATGAGTGAGGACTTGACAAGATCCTAACTCATCAATCGAATGGTGCACCGAAATAAGGACTAGGTAGCACGATCAGTCTTAGAAGGATGATTCAAAAACCAACACGCTAAGAATGAAATTATTATCCTTTAACTACCAAGCAACAAGGTTGCTGGGAGTATTGATTTCACACATCACAATTCATTTGTCGGTATTCCGGTTGCATCAACACGAGGGCCGAGGAATGACTAATGATGGTGAGAAGTATCACTACGTCAAAATTCATGAGAGTTGGTGCAGTTCTCATGACAATTCTGACATAAAGGGGGTAATACTCCAAGGTAGAACAGAACAAAAGCTGGATTAGCAATTTGATCTGCGGAGCACAACTTCTTTGACCCAATCCTGGATATGGAAGAGGTACTGGAGTTTGTTTCTCCTAGTCATTCCGAACTAGAACGGCTTGACGGACCACAAGAATAACGAGCATCGGTGAACACGAATGCACGACATCAACTTGACTATCAACTGATAGACGAAGGTCAGTAGACAACTAAAGAGGGACAACTCAAAGGAACATATAACTTTCTGAGTTGTGGATACATGGGTTGGTATGCTGAACAAAGTTCAACATAATTCTTCCGGATAACCCCTGCAGAAAGGTTGAGCTGGCAGAGTCACAATATAGCATGGAGAACTCATAGAGGGCCTGTTGTGATCTTTTGATCCAACAAACTTCTGCCATAATGGTTCATGGTATTTGGAAGAACGATATACCACGGACCTCGAGGACTATCGCAAAGGTTACTAATATACTAAAGGAACTAGCAACACTATCAACATGATGTAAGTAGGGTGAATATCGGGTTTAAGAACCCAGGAATAGATTACGTACTAACTAAATGGCATCACAGGATGCTTTCGATAATAAAGGCCAGAATCTTCACACTAGGACACAAATCATGGTTAGACCACTAGATGATCCCCTAAGCACTTAGGGTCATAATAATAATTCCAACATATATGTCGAGGCAATAATTACCTCAACACACCGATTAGTGTGGTTAATCTGGCCCAAAGGAACATCGAAGCGGGAGGAAGGAATTTGCAAATTGCTTCAAACTATTTAGAAACCTGGGATGACTCGGACAGCATAACGGCTGTAAATGCTTAGAAAAGATTTGAGACATTCACAAAAATGGTGGCATAACCACTCAGAAGCACAATATCAAGGTCTCGAGATCAATAATTAACATACAGAAGTAGTAGGAACTGAAACGAGGCTTAAGTCCAACAATCTATAAGTGTACGGATTAGTAACACGTGATCCTGATAGAAAGAAGAGATAGCCTAGTTCTTAATCCCCGCAGGAAAGATAAGATGACTCAGATCAGAAGGCATGAGGTATAAGGAGTAAAAAGAGCCTTACGTTCCATCCCACAATCAATTCCCTTATATAACTAAGAATTTCTAGACTCAACTTCGACCAGTTTGGCTTGGTAATCCTACAGGCAGTCAGGCTCTGATACCAACGCTGTCAGGACTCCGACTCAATGCCACATCGATCTAGCATGTAACACCTCATATCACTTTGCGGCCTCACGCACGGTATTCCCACGGGTGTCACCTTACCTTAGCCCGGGACCGTTTGCGCCTTTTGGCACACGTATATGACAGTGTCGCTAGCATCCATATGATAAGGAGCCCGGGCTGACATGGCTAGTCGTAAACCCAAAGTGGCACAGACTTACAGGGACAGGCATCCATGACCCAACATCGAACGTGTCGGTCATCAGCGAGTGAATCTAGACTATAGCACTGGGCTAGCAGGACTCCGGTGAACCGGGCTGTAGCAGGCTAACAGGACTCCGGTATTCATCGCGTGACATTTCCCCGAAGGGACAGACACAGGAACGAAGAAGGACACATGCCGGCCAGCCTAAGTGTTCCGGAGCGGTAGCGAGCTACCATGGCTCGGTGGAAACACTAGGAGACATTTCCCGGTAAGAGAGGCTACTAAAGATAAACAACTAGATGGTCAGATCCCACACATACCAAGCATTTCAATAACATACACACAATATGCTCGATATGTGCAAATACAACATGGCATCACAACATGACTCTATGACTCAAGTAATTTATCAATAGGCTCCGAGGAGCGAGATATTACAAACATGGGTCTCATGACCCAACATTCAGAGCATACAAAACAAAGCACAAGCGGAAGCTATCATGTCTGAGTACAGACATCTATAAATGAAAAAGGCTGAGAAGCCTGACTATCTACCAAATTCTGCCGAGGCACAAGATCGTAGCTGAGGTAACAAGCTAAACGTCGAAGACCACGCGGAAATACTAGTGAGACTGAAGTCTCTCTGCAAAAACATAAAATAGGCAAACGTGAGTACAAATGTACCCAGCAAGACTTACATCAGAACTATCTACATATGCATCATTATCAACAAAGGGATGGTGGGGTTTAACTGCAGCAAGCCAGCTTTAACTCGGTGGCTATCCTAAACTACGACTGCAAGTAACTCTTTTGAGGTGGCGCACACGAGTCCACATATTCACCATATCAATACACCACTATGGATCCGCTCCCGTCTCCCTACGAGAACGCCATCCATAGCACTCACGCTTATCTTGCGTATTTTAGAGTATCCACTTTCACTTGTCTATGAACTGATATAAGCAACCCAGAAGTCCTTTTCCGCGGACACGGCTATTCGAATAGATGATGATAACCCTACAGGGGTGTACTTCTTCACACACGCTCTCACCACTCACCGCCGTTTACACGACATGTACTCGGCAACCTTCAAGCGGAAGCCCAACGTGGGTGTCGGCCACGGCCTACCTAAACACTCGAGTCTCTAGTCCAGGTTTATCGCCTATTCGGGTTCCATCCATGAGGAGATCCGGCCGGAGTTTCGCTCACAGCCCCAAACGATGTGAACAGGGTTCCGTGACACCAAATGGGCGCCCGGTATACCCAGCCACGTGCCTACCGCATCACAGCCCACCCCTCCGGTCAGCGCTGCCCACGGCCTCCAGCATACTACAAACAACAGAAACTACTTGCAACTCCTGGACAGAGGACAAGGGTGATCAAGAAGCCGAGAGGGTCCATTGGTTTCGGGCCCAATGCGTGGTAGTAGCTGAATCATGGATCACAAATACAGAACTCAGTTCCTGAGGACGGCTGCAATGAGACAACCCACCATGTACTCCTACATGGCCTCTCACCGCTACCTTTACCAAATCGTGTTCACACGCTTAGCTCACACACCGTAGGACATGTTCACACACCTCTGATTCATCCCGGATGAATCAGACCTGACTCGACTCTAAGCAGTAGCAGGCATGACAAACAAGCATGAATGAGTAGGCACAATAGGGCTCAAACAACTCCTACTCATGCTAGTGGGTTTCATCTATTTACTGTGGCAATGACAGGTCATGCAAAGGATAAAGGGGTTCAGCTACCGCAGCAGGTAACAGATGAATCGTTGTTGTCCTAATGCAGTAAAAGAGAGCAGGAGCGAGAGAGTGGGATTGTATCGGAATGAACAAGGGGGTTTTGCTTGCCTGGCACTTCTGAAGATAACATTGAGTCTTCATCAGTGTCAACGATCACATCATCGGTATCACGTCTATCGAGAGGGGACAAATACCGGCAACACAGAAGGGAACACAATCAATGCAATGCACAATATGATGCATGATCATGACATGCCAATATGAATGTGTTTTGAGCTAATGCAACTAGCAACAGATTAAATGAAGTTGGTTTGAATACAAGATTCAAATTCAAACTCCATATGTGATTATTCAAATGCCATTTAATTGATTAGTGCTAAACAGCAGCTATAATTGGTTCTAACATGCATGAAAATGGTACAGATGGATTCCATGAATTTTTCTGATAATTTTTCATATATAATTTATTTAATTTGGAGTTACGGTTAATTTTCTATGATTTATTGAAGTTTTAGTTATTTTCTGAAATTCCTGAAATAATAATAAATCCAGAAATGATTTATGGCGTCAGCACCACGTCACGGTGACGTCAGCAGGGTCAACTGGGCTGGTCCAGTCAAACCTGACGTGTGGGGGCCACACGTCAGTGACACAGGAGCTAATCCCGGTCAAACCCAGCGCTGACTGGGGTTTGACCAGGGGTGGGGCCCACTGTCAGTGGCTGTGGGTTTAAATAGTTGGGTCATTAACACTAATTAAGCGTGCCACGTCGGCAGTCGCCGGAGTATCGCCGGCGGCGACCATTCCGCACGGCGGCGCGGCTCGGATTTGAGCTAGGGGCGATGGTTTGGCGCGCGGTTTGGCTCATTGGAACGTCCGTGACGCGGCGCATCCAGCGGTGGCTGTGGCCGCGGCTGGGGTGGCCGGTAGCAGCAACTACGGCGAGCGAGGCGGCGGCCGGAGCTCGGGCCAGCATGACGCGGTGGCTGCAGCGCGTTAGCCGGAGAGCAGAGGAGCGCGTCGGGACCCTGGGAACCTGGAGAGCACGCGGGAGCTACTGGAGCGAGCGGAAGAGCTCCGGGGCGCGAGGTTCGCCGGCCATGGCGATGGCCGGAGCTCGGTGCTTGCGGGGACGGCAGCTACGGCACGAGAACGAGCAGGGGGTCAGAGGGGAAACAGAGAGGAGCTCACGGGGGTTGCGACGGTGGCCTCGGGGAGCTCGGGGAGGCGTCAGGGAGGGCACACGGTCGCCGGCGATCTCGGCG
>NC_041381.1:299406813-299436723 GCF_002162155.2 Triticum dicoccoides
CCGCTCGTGTGGCTTGGCGGGGACGGTGTAGAGGTCAGCGGCGGAGCTTCTGGAACTGGCGGAGGGGCGAGGGAGGGCTGGTGGCTGCGGCTATGGCGAACGGCGGCGACGGCTGCGCGCGGGGATCACAGGGAAGAGAGGGAAAGAGAGAGCCAGAGGAGGGGGAGCAGTCTAGAGGGAGAGGAAAGTGAGAGGGGGGGTCGAGGAGGCACGTGGCGTCTCCGGGGCGTCGAGGAGGAAGCAGGAGGTGGCCAGGGGGAAGCAGGAGGTGGCCGAGGCCTCTCGGGCGCGCGCCACGCCTCGCCTCTGTTCGTCCTCCTGGCAGAGGAGGAAGATGACAAGGGGGAGGAGGTGGGCTGGGCCGGCCAGATGGGCTGGCCAGCTGGGCCAGGTAAGTGGCGCCAGGTAGTCCTTCTCTCTCGTTCTATTATTTCTGTTCTGTTTCTCTTTTCTATTTCTGCAATTTGTTTTTGATTTGATTTAAAATATCAAATCATTTTATAAAATCCTGGAAATAATTATGTGGCTAGAGTTAAAATATACCAAACCACATAAAATGTTCCAGTAATTATTGGACATATATTATTTATATATCAAATATATATCCAATGCAAATAGCTATTTATTTAATTCAAAGGCCCAAAATAATTAACTCTGAGATACCAAAAATATTGTTTTGAGTTTTACCTCTTTGCAATATTTTCAGAGACTAAGAGGAACATTTTCTTGGACTTCTTTGAGGAAATTTTAATGTTGATCATTTTTAGAAGGTTTCTGAGGCTTTGAGAATTCCTCAATTCAAATTTCATTTGAATTAAAACATGATGCTCACATGAGGTCTAGCCTAGTGCATAACAGGACCAGGGATGTGACAGGTAATTCACATTCACATGCTTGCTTTGCATGAAAAATGCCTTACCCGCCGCTATTTTCTTCACCGCCTCAATCTCCTGGAGGGCCTTATGGGCCTCGGCCTTAGCGGCTTTGGCATTCTCAAGAGCCGAGGCAAGCTCGGACTCTCGAGTCTTCGAGTCGCGCTCCAAACTCTCATGCTTTTCCACGAGAGCCTGGAGCTCTTGCTGCACCTCCGCCACCCGCGCCTCCTGCTTCTCTCGCTCAGCTCGTTCCGCGGCCGCATTATGCTCGGCCGCGGACACGGCCTCCTTCAGGGTCGCCACCTCGTTCGTGGCCCCTGCAGTGCCCACGTTATCCTTGTTATTTCTCTCGCAACCAAAATCCTTTTCTGTAAGGTACAAATTTAATACGGTGTTACTCACCTTCTTTGTCCTCGAGCTGCTTCTTGGCAAGGCCGAGCTCATTCTCGGACCACTCGAGGTTCTGCTTCAAAGCATCGACCTCCGCAGTCAGTGCGGCAGAGGTCAGCAGCGCAGCCTGCAATCCCACATTGACATAATTTTTAGAACTCCTGCGTATATCTTTTTAGATCCCCAGTCCGGCTTTTCTTTCCGAACACCGAACCGAGCATCAGGGGCTACTGTCTATGCGGTATTACATTACATATTTTAAAATTTCTTACCTCAAAGCCTGTTAGAAGGCTGCTACAGGCTTCGGTCAGCCCGCTCTTGGCGAGCTGAACCTTCTGAATCACCGCACTCATGACAGTGTGGTGTTCTTCCTCGATGGAAGCGCCATTGAGCGCCTCCAACAAGTTGTCCGACGCTTCTGGTTGGACGGAGGCCGCCGGTGTCACGGTCTTGCCCTTCTTACGAAGGGGCCGCCTGCCAGACTACGGAACCACTGCGGGTTCCGGGGCGGAGTCGGGTGCGAAGTACGGGAGGTTGCCCTATGGCACCTCCGGAGCCTCCCCCTCCTGGTGGGTCCCCTCCTGGGATCCCACCTCGGCGTCCTCAGCGTCACGAGGGGTGGAGGCGGTCGGAATGGAATCCAAATCCGACGGAGCCAAGGACCCGCTTGAAGAAGCGGAAAGATCATCCTCGGCCGGACTACAGGTTGTATGCGGCATTAGAAGGACACCATGTGGCAAAAAAGAGAAATTATAAATCATTCAGGAATCCGGATACTTACGATCTTGCCGGGGGCTTGGCCCTTGAGGGCCACCCCTCGTCACCGTCGTCGGCATTGGCGAAGCAGTCCAGAGGAAGGGTCCTTCCCTTCTTGGACCCTTTGGCCTCCCTTGTTGGGGAAGCCTTCCTCTTCTTCTCTCCCCTCTCCTGGGGAGAGTCCTCTTTCTCCTCCTCGTCTTCGGGGGAGGAGTCCGCCTCGGAGCCATCGGACGATGAGTTCGATACCACCTGGCACCGGGAACTCCTTCGGGTTCCCGTGGCCTTCTTCTTGGCCTTCTTCAATGGCACAATGTAAAGGGCCAGAACCAGCAGCCCCGTCAAATGGGTGTCCGCTGGGTCTTCAGGAAGGGGAGCCGGACAGTTAACCTGTCCGGACGTCTTCTGCTAGTCCTGTTAAAGGCATTGGGAGTTTTAGATCCCACATAGAGTCAAACTATGAAAGAAATAAATGTCCCATAAAGGATAGCAAAGCTTACCTCGCCGGCCGGGCTCTTCATGCTGAATCCGCGATCTTCAGTTGTGGATGCGGGGGCTTCTCCGCCCTTGAACAGCACCCTCTAGGCAGCTTTGTACGTCGTGTCGAAGAGCCCGCTCAGGGTCCGGTGCTGTGCCGGATCAAACTCCCACAATTTGAAGGCCCGTTGCTGGCAGGGGAGAATCCGGCGGACGAGCATGACCTGGATCACGTTGACAAGCTTAAGCTTCTTGTTCACTAGGGTCTGGAGACAGGACTGGAGTCCTGTCAGCTCCTCCGAACTACCCCATAGCAAGCCCTTCTCTTTCCAGGAGGTGAGCTGCATGGGGATACCAGATCTGAACTCAGGGGCTGCTGCCCATTTAGGGTCATGCGGCTTGGTGATGTAGAACCACCCCGATTGCCACCCTTTGACGGACTCCACGAAGGCACCCTCGAGCCAGATGACGTTGGGCATTTTTCCCACCATGACGCCTCCGCACTCCGCTTGGACGCCCTTCACCACCTTCGGCTTGACATTGAAGGTTTTTAGCCACAAGCCGAAGTGGGGCTGGATGCAGAGGAAGGCCTCACACACGACGATAAACGCCGAGATGTTGAGGATGAAGTTTGGTGCCAGATCGTGTAAGTCCAGGCCGTAGTAGTACATGAGCCCCCGGACGAAGGGACGAAGTGGGAAGCCCAGTCCGCGGAGGAAGTGGGGAAGGAATACGACCCTCTCATGAGGCCTGGGGGTGGGGATGATCTGCCCCTCGTCGGGCAGCCGGTGCACGATGTCGCTGGATAGGTATCCGGCGCTGCGCAGCTTCTCAATGCGCCCCTCCATAATGGAGGAGGCCATCCACTTGCCTCCCGCTCCGGACATGGCTGGAGAAGGTTGAGACGAGATGTGCGGACTTGGGCGTTGGAGCTCGAGTGCGCTGAGATGGATAAGCAAAGGAGGAAGAAGGCGTAGGTAAAAAAAGGTGGATCCTTATCCCCTTATATATGGGCGGACGAAGACTATGCGTCCCCACTGGCCTAGTAAAACTCGCTTATCTCCCAAGCGCCACAATCAATGGCGCGGTTGGGTTACTCACATCCGTATTGATGAGAATCCCGGAATAAGGGGAACACGATCCCTGCTTCGACAAGACGTGCCAAGGAAACCGCTTCGCTAAACGTGCTGAGGTGGTATAATAAAAACGATTCAAGTAAAGGCTTGGTAGTGGCGTGACGTCATGCCACGAAATACGTCAGCAGGTTGAACTTGTGTACATATTAGTCTCTCTACGGTGGTATGTCGAATTTATTTTGCAGAGCCGGACACTATCCTGGTGTTCACAATCTTCTATGAATTATTCGGAGGAGGAACCCGCCTTGCAATGCCGAACAATATGCGCGCCGGACTCATCTTCATTGAAGCCTGGCTTAGGGGCTACTGAGGGAGTACTGGACTAGGGGGTGTCCGGATGGCCGGACTATCATCATCGGCCGGACTCCAAGACTATGAAGATACAAGATTGAAGACTTCGTCCCGTGTCCGGATGGGACTTTCCTTGGCGTGGAAGGCAAGCTTGGTGATACGGATGTGTAGATCTCCTACCATTGTAACCGACTCTGTGTAACCCTAGCCCTCTCCGGTGCCTATATAAACCGGAGGGTTTTAGTCCGTAGGACGAACAACCATTACAACAATCATACCATAGGCTAGCTTCTAGGGTTTAGCCGCCTTGATCTCGTGGTAGATCCACTCTTGTACTACCCATATCATCAATATCAATCAAGAAGGAGTAGGGTTTTACCTCCATCGAGAGGACCCGAACCTGGGTAAAAACATCGTGTCCCTTGTCTCCTGTTACCATTCGCCTAGATGCACAGTTCGGGACCCCCTACCCGAGATCCGCCGGTTTTGACACCGACAAAAGGTATGTAGTAACCTGCGCTTATATTTAGGAAGGATGAATGGTTCATACTAACTAAAATGTCATGAACTTTATTAGGGGCCACGACCGAGTTGGAGGCCCTCAAGAAGGTGTTAGCCGAGGCTGAGGACAAGCGGCCAAGGAACTCGCCGCTCGTGAAAAGCAGGAGGCCCGGGTCAGCGAGGTCCAGCAGGAGCTCCAGGACGCCGTCAAGAAGTACGAGTCCTGGGAGCGTGATTTGAAGACTCAAGAGTCCAAACTTGCCAAAGCCCGCCAGAGCGCACAAGATACCCGTGCCGAAGCCCAGGTCGCCCTCCAGGAAATCCAGGCGACCAAGAAGATTACAGTGGGTAAGGTGTTCATTATGCAAATCATATATGTGAAGGAAACATTCCTTTTACTTACCCGAATTTGGAGCTCTCCAGGGGCGTTTGCGGATCTGCTACACAGCATATCAGATGCTGCAGAATTTTATCGAGCGGAAGAAGGGAGCTCTATGGAAAAGCTATTCTGGTCCCAATGCCTCAGACCAGAACTTCCAGTGCCCTTTAGCGACCAGCTAAAACAGCTGGTCGAGATGCATAAGGCGGCCGAACTGGCCATGAAGGACTTAATAGTCCGGTTGTGGCCTGCCGAGCCCATGCCCAGCAGCTACTTCGGACTCGTCAAGCGGCTTGTGAGTGTCTGCCCGCGGCTTGAAGCCATCAAGCAAACGGTCTGCATCGAAGGTGCACGGATGGCCTTTGCCCGCGCCAAGGTGCACTGGGCGAAGCTGGATGCCAAGAAGCTGATGACCGAGGGGCCACCTAAGGGCAAGGAGCACCACCAACCTGAGCTATATTTTGATAGTGTTCTGGAGGGATCCCGCCTTGTGGCGGAGCAATGTGCCAAGGATATCATATTCCCGTGAAAACATTAAAGTTATCATGTCTTGTAATGTTTAAACAGATCTGTTACGTAATATAATGTCTGTTAGTTTAAAATTTTACCTCCTGTGCGGCCGTTTATGAAAATCTGAGGGTTGGCCAGTCGTCGGCTTCTGCCCCCACGTATATAGTACGGGGGTGTTCGGGATAAATCTAAACACTCTTTACTCCACCTTTTGGTCCTTGAAGGATGTGTTTAGCGCAACGAACATGGCAATCGGATTATACAGCTTTATCACCCTCACTTAGCCATAGGAGTTTGACAATGAAATTTTTTGGTGAAGCCCCTGGTATTCAGAAGACCAAAGTTGGGGCGTTATACACGCCTAATCAGATAAAAACCAATTCCTCGCATAAAGCGGAAAAAATCTCTAAGGATTTGAAAACCTCTCGAACAGCTGACCAGCTCTCACCGCATCATGATAGTTAGTTTTTGGCTTTCTCTACTGAGGTGCTCGTCCGGAAGAACCGGGACACAATCGCAGTAGTTCTCCCTTTACTACCCTAGCCGATATAGCAGAACATAAGGTAGTAAGCACAGGAGCCGGGCAACCCAACTATTGACCAAAGACATGATTCGGAGCCGATGCATATAATGCTATAAGTTCGGGGTGCCGAACTATACTGTAAAAGTGCTGGGACTTTATTGCCGTGTTATGGGGCGTGATGAAGCCCCTGGCGAAGTAATACATACCAGAGTGTACGGGCACAATTGATAAAACATACAAAGACAAGGAAAAATCAAGTAATAAGCTGACGCCAAGAATATTGAACCGCAAACTATTTCCATTGTAATTTGATTGATACGTCGAGGCGTACTTGTACAAATAATGCGATAAGAAAGTAAGGCTGTTTAACATGCCATGACCAAGGGCGAGCTGCGTGCGGGTATTTAAAACAGGTATAACAATCATTAGAGAGACCACCTAGGAATTCCCTTGTACGTCAAAGCCCCTTTCCTTCTTGGTGTGTCCGTCCCGCGATGAGTCCGGTGATCAGATTATCAGAAAAGCCTCGAGAAGGGAAAAACCTGAAATGAAAAAAGGAAAAGGTGAAGGAATGCGGATCCAAAGGCGGTTGAGCCGCATTATGGATCATGGTCTAGCTACGCCTCCGTCCATGCCCATGGTATTTTGAGTGCGTAGTTATGTACGCGCGACACAAATTTCACCGCTTGATTGGGACTGGGATGGGGGCCAAATTGCTAGTTGAGCTTTGGACGAGCTGGACGGTCCTGCTGTAGAGTAGTTCGGACTCGCTTGACAGTGTCCGGGGTCTTCATTGCCGAATTGAGGCTCTGCCTAAGAAAGACTCTGTACTTCTGCTGCAAGGGTCGCGGTCTGCTCCTCAGTACGGAGGGAGCGCTCCGTATTTCCATTGACTATTATAACACCGCGAGGTCCGGGCATCTTGAGCTTGAGGTAGGCATCGTGCGGCACCACATTGAATCGAGCAAATGCGGTTTGTCCGAGTAGTGCATGATAACCACTGTGGAAGGGGACGATATCGAAGATTAACTCTTCGCTTCAGAAATTATCCGGGGACCCGAAGACCACTTCTAGTGTGATTGAGCCTGTACAACAGGCCTCTACACTTGGTATGACACCTTTAAAGGTGGTTTTGGTGGGCTTGATCCTTGAGGGATCGATACCCATTTTGCGCATTGTATCCTGATAGAGCAGGTTCAGGCTGCTGCAACCATCCATGAGGACTCGTGTGAGGTGGAACCCATCAATAACTGGGTCAAGGACCAGTGCGGCTGAACCACCATGACGGATACTGGTCGGATGGTCCCTGTGATCGAATGTGATTGGACAGGAGGACCATGGGTTGAACGTTGGGGTGACTGGCTCCATTGCGTAGACGTCCCTGAGTGCACGCTTGCGCTCCCTCTTGGGGATATGGGTGGCGTATATCATGTTCACTATTTTGACTTGGGGGGGGGGGATTTGTTCTGTCCCCCTGCATTCGGTGGTCGGGGTTCCTCGTCATCATCCTCGCTTTGTGACCCTTTCTCCTTATTCTCGATATTTAACTTGCCGGCCTGTTTGAAAACCCAACATTCCCTATTGGTACGATTGGCTGGTTTATCCGGAATGCCATGGATTTGGCATGGTGGATCGAGTATGCGGTCTAGACTGGACGGGCCCGGATTGTTCCTTTTAAATGGCTTCTTCCACTGACCGGACTTAGAGCTGCTGAATCCGGCATTGACCGCCGTGTCTTCGGTACCATCACTGTTGTTTCGACGCTTATGTCTATTGCATCGGGGCTTGCCGTTGCTCTTTCTGGCTTCAGAAGTGCTAGGTTCGCTTGTATTGTTGTTGCTACGGGCTAGCCAGCTGTCTTCGCCCGCACAGAAGCGGGTCATGAGTGCCGTATGGGCTAACATGGACTTCGGTTTTTCCTGGCCGAGGTGTCTGGCCAGCCATTTATCGCGGATGTTGTGCTTAAAGGCCGCTAGGGCATCGGCGTCCGGACAGTCGACGATCTGGCTTTTTTAGTTAGGAACCGAGTCTAGAATTTCCTGGCTGACTCTCCAGGCTGTTGGATTATATGACTCGGGTCATCGGCATCCGGAGGTCGGACCTATGTGCCTTGGAAGTTGTCGAGGAAGGCGCCCTCCAATTCCTCCCAGCTGTCAATGCTGTTTTCGGGCAAACTATTTAACCAGTACCTAGCTGGTTACTTTAGTTTGAGCAGGAGGTATTTGATGGCGTGAAGATCATCGCCGCAGGCCATATGAATGTGGAGAAGAAAATCCTCAATCCACACCGCGGGGTGTGTTGTGCCATCATATGATTCGATGTTTACGGGTTTCAACCCTTCTCGGAAGTCATGTCCCATTACTTCGTCAGTGAAGCAAAGGGGGTTTGCGGCGCATCTATATCGGGCCAAGTCGTGACGTATCTCGGATGGAGCTCGTCTGCGGTTTTCGGCCCGGACGTGGTTGTGTTTGTCGCGTTCAGCCAGATGGCCATCCTCGCGCGTCAAGGCACACCCCCGTGATCCATAGATTGATCTTGTCTGACCTGCTCTCTTTTCCAAGTCGTGTCACAGGCCATGTGTATACCCCCGAGCTGTTGCATTTCTGTTTGTTCTGCGAGGTAATGTGGATTGGTATTCGGCTTGAGGTGCCGTTTTGTCCCGGCCACGTGGTGGTCGGTCAGCCGTATTGTGCCTTGGTAGGACGGGCTCCAGCACCTCGTCATTGAACTGTGGTAACAGTTTGTGCTTTGGGTAGCTTTTGGTTGGGCGCTCGAGGCCATATTTCTCGGCTACCAGGACATCAGTCCATCTTTCATTGAGCAGATCTTGATCAGCTTGAAGCTGCTGCTGCTTATTTTTCGGGCTTCTTGCAGTGGCAATTAGCTAACGCTTAAAGCGTTCCTATTTGGCGAGCTCTTCAGGCACGATGAAATCTTCGTCACCGAGGCTAACCTCGTCCTCAGAGAGCGGAAGGTAGTTGCTATCCTCCGAGTCTTCGTTCATGGCCTGTTCGCCAGGGCCAACTCGCCCATCATCCCGTTCCTCCTGTTCGGAGGTCGTCTCAACAGGGTCTTCATTGTTTTCGGTATCGTCAGGAGTGTTGTCCTCTTCTGTGATGGTATTGCTATTTTTACTACAGCGTGGTTTAGAGTGCGCTGCTGACGTTGGTGCTTCGGCTGTATCTCAGGAGGTTTATCCTTGACTGGATTTTCATCGTCGCTGTTGTTTTCTTTGGGTGTATCCACCATATATACGTCGTATGAGGAGGTGGCTGTCCAATGCCCTATAGGCATTGGTTCTTGCTCCTCTCCGGCATCGTCGTCCATACCGTCAATGTCTTCGGAGTCGCAATCAAGCATGTCAGTTAAGTCATTGACAGTGGCTATAAAGTGGGTGGTGGGTGGGAAATGAAGTTCTTCGTCATCCGCTTCCCATTCGAACCGAACATAGTTCGGTCGAGAACCCCCTGACAGGGAGAGGGATTTTAATGAATTTAACACCTCACCAAAAGGCGAGTGCTAGGAGATGTCCGCGGAGCTGAACTCCAAGACCGGCGCCCAATTAGGTTCGATGGACGCGGATGCACGCGGTCCGGAATCCATGGTCGGAGACGAGTCCAAGGTTCCGGTAACACAAGCCCAGCCTGATGTTGGGTCTGTGTGTGGCTCGAGCACCGCTGAGTCTGCGGCCTCCTCAGCGGGGTTGAGCTTCCCGTCCTCAGGTGATGCAGTATGCTCCTACTCTAGGGCCGGGACGGTCACAGGTGCTATCTCCTATATGCCGCCAGATGACAGATCAAGGTCATGTTCATCGTAGTTGCCGAGGACAGCCATCATGGGCTCAAATCTGTCGGAGATCAAGTCTCCGCAGCTATTGGCCACAAAATTCAGGCTTCCAAATCTGACCTGGTGGCCAGGGGCGTAGCTGTCGATCTACTCTAGATGACCAAGCGAGTTGGCGCACAGTGCGAAGTCGCTAAATATGAAGATCTGTCCGGGGAGGAAGATCTACCCATAGACTGCATTGTTGTAGACGATTGATGGATCCATCAAGCCTATCTTCGATGACGCAGCGCAACTCTCAATGAAAGCACCAATGTCGGTGTCAAAACTGGCGGATCTCGGGTAGGGGGTCCCGAACTGTGCGTCTAAGGCTAATGGTAACAGGAGGAGGGCGACACGTTGTTTACCCAGGTTCAGGCCCTCTCTATGGAGGTAATACCCTACTTCCTGCTTGACTGATCTTGATGAATATGAGTATTACAAGAGTTGATCTACCATGAGATCGTAATGGCTAAACCCTAGAAGTCTAGCCTATGAGGTTGTGATGATTGTCGCTCTAACTCTAGAAGTCTAAACCCTCCGGTTTATATAGACACCAGGAGGGACTAGGCTTGTACAAAGTCGGTTACAGAGAAAGGAATCTACATATCCGAATTGCCAAGCTTGCCTTCCACGCAAAGGAGAGTCCCATCCGGACACGGGATGAAGTCTTCTATCTTGTATGTTCATAGCCCAACAGTACGGCCAAAGTATATAGTCCCTCTGTCCGAGGACCCCTTAGTCCAGGACTCCCTCACTTGACTCCCTTGGTCTTCTCTTTATGCAACTTATTGATGTTGATTCCTCTCAGGATGAAGCGGAGACAAGCCAGACTCATGAAGCAGAGGTAACTACTATCTCCTCTGACTTAGAACCCTTGCCAAGAAAGAAACACGTTGGTCATCCAAAAAGTAAGATTTTATCATCCTCTTGCTCATTTGGACACCAATTTTCTTTTGAAGAAATAGCAGCACGAATCAAGGCGTTAGACCCAGAGCGGCAGCACTGAAGACCTAATGGCCAACTTATCCAACACGCCGGCTCCCCGGAAACGTCGTAATGAGGTGCCTCACAGCCCGACTCTATCCCTTCCAAAGGCTGGTCTCATGCATCAACCTCTTAATCCTTCTGATTCAAACTATCAAAGAATGCCTCCATGCTTTGGCAACTCAACCGGAACACAACTTCCTATCTTTGTTATCGCCCAGGGGTAAGCACTTTCATCTATTGATAAACACCTTGTGGTTATATACGCATAAACTCTTGTATTCTTGTCACAGGGGCAAAGCAAATGCAGGTAAGAAACAAAAGGTGGGCAGCTATTCCAAACATCCCAAGGCTTCTGAGCTAGAGAAGCAGGTGCCAGAGGCCCCTGAGGCCTCAAGCCAAAATCCTGAAGATCCCATGAACCAACAAGATGACTCGCCTCCAAGGACTGATGCTTCAACCTTTGAGCCTATGGACACTGAGGTTAACCTAGCAATCAGCCTTGACCCGCCAAGTCCTAAACTGCCCTCTCCTGCGAAATCAACTGAAAATATCCCTCCTGAGAAGAATTCTGATGATATTACTATCACTGGGATGGCTTATACAGCGCCAGGAGCCTCCACTGTGCTAACCAAGCATAGTACCAAAGAAGAATCACCTTCATTGGAGAAAGGCAAGGCCAAGTTGGATCTAGAGATCTATTCCTCATTCAATGTAGGTGAGGTGCACGCGGGCTAATTGAGACGCCTTCACACAAGCTGGGATATGGAAGCCGAATTAGTCCATCTTATGAAGCAGAAATATGAGGTATGAATATATCAAACTCCACTTTAATCTTGTATATATATACCCATACTAGCCCCCAAGTCTTAAGTATAGGAGTAATATTGAGTATGCTTGAGACTTGTGAAATTTTCCAAAGTGTAGCCCCCAAGGGCCGGCTTATCTTGATAAGATGAGCCGGGTCTTTTTAATGATTTGTGAGAGCCAAATATGTAGCCCCCAAGGGCCGGCTTATCTTGACAAGATGAGCCAAGTCTTGTAACCACTTATGAGAACCAAATATGTAGCCCCCAAGGGCCGGCTTATCTGGAGCCAGGTCATAATATAAATGGAAATGACCTACATTAGCTCCCAACTGACAAGTATATTGCCTGCAATGTGCTTGGACTTGAAAATCATTGTTAAATGTGAACTTTACCATCTTACCATTGCTTGTTACCCATGGCAGGAGGCTTTGAGTTTGGGCAAGTCAAGCTTTGCCGAGTTGAAGAAAAATCTGAAGACGTAGCAAAGCGAACGCGCCAAGGCTAAATTAAGCCTAAAATCATCATTGGAAAAATATTGAGAGGATTAAGGCAGGCTTTGATGCTGAGAGAACCTCCTGGGACACTGCCAAAACTGCACTGTTGAAAAGAGCAGAAGAGGCTGAGAAGCAACTTAAGCCGGTCACTGGCGAGCTTGCCGGCTTAAAACAACATATATCCCAAAGGATACCCACCATCTTTGGTAAGTTAAAACTTGTATTCAATTGAAGCTACTCATACATCAATGCAAATGTTGTAACCCACCTGGCTACTCAAAAGACTTGATTGCTTAACTCAACTGACTTGTTTTGCAATTGTATAATAGGCGCCAGGAGTGCCAACCTTGGCCAAAACATGCTGTTGTAACTTAAAGTTGTTTGCTCATTAACGGAGCAACTTTAGTTTGGGAGCCTGTCAACCCTTGTCACCGTAGCAAGTTTTAAGAAACCTCGAACTACTATCAAGACTGTGCTGGAACATCTATCAACTGTGCCATCACAGATTTAAGAAATAAAGCTATCAACCGCCCGCACAGTAGCCCTTAATGCATTAAGCCGGGCTAAGGCTTGGCAATAAGAGCTAGACCCGGCAGAAATGGCCAGCGGGTGTACAGAGTTCAATGACGATGGCTCGGTCTTCAAAGAAGAATATTTTGCCAAATATGCTAGGCAGATGCAGCTTCTAGGGTGTCAACTTGCGCAAGATGTGGATCTATCCAAATATCAGGCGGGTTATGACAACAACAACACCTATATCAAGCCGTCGTCTCATGAAATTGTGGATTTAACTCCTCCAAGGCGTAACCACAATTCTGCCCCTGACCTTGATCCTTCTCTTATTCTTAACAATGAAGCTACCTTTGAGGATTTAACCGGCATCGACTGGACATTGGCTAATCTTTAGATGGTAGACAAGGCAGAGCCGTCACGGGATGAGCCAAAGGCCTCTACATCAAGGCACCAGGATGACAATAACCCGCCAGGCCAGAACCCGGACAACGCTGATGCCAGCTCAACAAAGTGATGTAACTCCAGAAATACTTGGTCAAAAACTTTTGGGCTCAGCTGTAGCCTTGTAATAGGTAGCTGAAAAACAATTATCTGCTCAGCCATGCCTTCTTTCATGTTTTTCCAACTATGCTTTAGCAACACAATCTTTTTGATCATGTATTATATTTAATTTTTCAACTTTGCCAAAGTTTCTTGAAAGCTTGATATAATATGTAAAAGATCCAACAGTGTCTTGCACTAGCGACTTATGGTCACAATCCAAGGCGAGTCAAATAACCCAACAATCCAAGGCGACTTAGAGCCATATCCCGACTTTGAGAAGATCACCCCGACGGCTTATAACCTCAGTAAGCCCAATGTAGAGCAATATAACCTGGATCTTATATGACCCAACAAATTTTCATCTACAAAATAGAAACAAAGCATGTATGACTCAAATATATATTAGGCCGGCTTATAAAGCATGACCAAAATAGCTTGGTTTTAAAAAAACTCAATTTGTTGCTTCAAAGAAGCTTGGCATGAAAGCCTATCATCCCATAAGCCGGCTCTACATGACATAAATCTGTCATTTAAACTTTAACTAGTTCAGGGTCTTATTGACAATATTGACTAGTAAGAGTATGAACGGGCCACGTAGTGGAGAGACTGCAGCAGACATGTGGGTTTTTCCTAGGTCACTGTAAGCCGTCTCTCACGTGGCATAAGCCACCATTTTAACCTTGACGAGTTCAGGGTCTTATATAAAAGATTGACTGTCAAGAGTACGGCGGGTCACCTCGTGGAGTAGCAAGTTGCAAACACGAAGGTTTAACCCAATCATGGCATGAAAGCCGGTCAAGTGGGTTATAAAAGCTATGCTGATGGAGCAGGAAGCCCCCAAGCGTCCTATGGCATGAAAGCCGATCAAGAGGGTTATAAAAGCTATGCTCATAGAGTAGGAAGCCCCAAAATGATCTATAACATGGCATAAAAGCCCATCAAGAGGGTTATGAAGCTATGCTCATAGGCAGGAAGCGCCCAAATGACCTATAACATGGCATAAAAGCCGATCAAGAGGGTTATGAAGCTATGCTCATAGAGCAGGAAGCCCCCAAATGACCTATAACATGGCATAAAAGTCGATCAAGAGGGTTATAAAGCTATGCTCATAGAGCAGGAAGCCCCCAAGCGTCCTATGGCATGAAAGACAATCAAGAGGGCTATAAAAGCTATGCTCATAAAGTAGGAAGTCCCAAAATGACCTATAATATGTCATAATAGCCCATCAAGAAGGTTATGAAGCTATGCTCATAGAGTAGGAAGCCCCCAAGCGACCTATAACATGGCATAAAGCCGATCAAGAGGGTTATGAAGCTATGCGCATAGAGCAGGAAGCCCACAAATGACCTATAACACAGCATAAAAGCCGATCAAGAGGGTTATAAATTTATGCTCATAGAGCATGAAGCCCCCAAATGACCTGATGATTAATCAATAATGACTCTTGCTCAGAAAATTTGAGATGAAACGATAGAGGCCTCAAAACTTTGGGATGTCGGCTTTATTATACTGCTCATAAAAAGCTATGTACATCGATGAAGGTATATACAATGATGAGAGCCAAGGACTCAAGTGTAGTAAGGCCGAAGATGAGCAATGTTCCAAGCCTTGTTGGTCTCCTTCTCAGACGGGCGGGAATCTTTGTTCTCTTGTATGTCAATGAGGTAGTAGGACCCGTTGTTGAGATTTTTTCTGACCACAAAACGTCCTTCCCAAGGTGGTGAAAGTTTAAGCATCCCTGTCTGATCTTGAATCAAACAGAGCACTAAGTTGCCCTCTTGAAAAGTCCAGCTTCGAACCCTATGACTGTGATAGCAATGTAGGTTTTGCTGATAGATTGCTGAATGAGACACCGCAAGATCACGCTCTTCATCCAAAGCATCAAAGTGCATTCTGACATGCCGTCTCATTATCAGCTTCAATGTAAGCCGCCACCCTAGGCAAGTCATGACGAATATCGCTTGGGAGAACTAGCTCTGCGCCATAAACCATGAAGAAAGACGTATAGCCTATTGATTTGTCAGGGGTGGTTTTGATACTCCAAAGGACGGAAGGGAGCTCTTCAACCCAACAACCCGGCATTCTCCAAAGGAACCATAAACCGTGGCTTAATGCCTCTCAAAATCTCTTGGTTAGCCCATTCTGCTTGACCATTAGAGTACGGATGAGCGAGGAAACATTAATATGGATATGCTCTCTTTGACAGAACTCTTTCATAGCACCCTTAGACAGATTAGTGCCATTATCGATGATGATACTATGAGGATAACCAAAATGCAAGATCAACTTTTTAACAAACTGAACCATAGTCGCCGCGTCACAATTCCTAACTGGCACTTCCTCAATCCACCTGGTAAACTTGTCAACCGCCACCAGAAGATGGGTCTTGTTATCCTTAGATCTCTTGATGGTCCAACCATATCTAGACCCCAGTCTGTAAACGACCAAGTTATTGTGATCATATCCAATTCCTGAGCTGGCACATGAGCTTGTCTGGAAAATTTCTCACACCCATCGCACTTGCTTACAATATCATCTGCATCAGCATGAGCCGTTAACTAATAAAACCCATCACGAAAAGCTTTTGCCACCAAATATTTTGAGCCAGCGTGATGACCACAATCGCCTTCATGAATCTCTCATAAAATTTCATGGCCCTCCTCAGGAGAAATATAGCGTTGGAACACGCCTGTCACACTGCATCGATGTAACTCGCCGTTGACAATAGTCATAGACTTAGACCTACACGTGATCTATCCTGCCAACGTTTCATCTTCGGGTAACTCGCCCCGGGCCATATAAGCTAGATAAGGCAACGTCCAGTCAGGAATAGCATGAAGAGCCACCACCAACTACGCCTTCGGGTCAGGGAGAACAAGGTCTTCTCCAGATGGTATCTTGACCGAAGGATTGTGTAACACATCAAGGAATACATTAGGTGGCACCGGCTTACGTTGAGACCCATGCCAGGACAGTGCATTAGCCGCCTCATTTTCCATCGATTAAGGCGGTCCACCTGATAACCCTTAAAGTCACAAGCAATATTATCAACCGCCTGGCGATAAGCCGCCATGAGTGGGTCTTTAGAGTCCCACTTGCCAGAGACTTGCTGCGCCACAAGGTCTGAGTCGCCCAAGCACCTGACCCAGCTTAAATTCCTTTCCTTAGCCATACGAAGGCCACGGAGCAAGCCTTCATACTCAGCTGCATTGTTACTACAAGGAAACATTAATCCTAAGACATAACAGAATTTGTCACCTCGTGGGGAAGTCAAAACAACTCCAGCCCCCGAGCCCTCCAATTGCTTGGACCCATCAAGGTGGATTGTCCAATATGTGTTGTCGGGCCTCTCCTCAGGTGTCTGGAACTCTGTCCAATCATTGATGAAATCCACCAAATCTTGAGACTTGATGTCTGTTCTTGGCACATACTTCAAATTATGAGGTCCAAGTTCAATTGCCCACTTAGCAACCTGGCCCGTGGCTTCTCTGTTCTGAATAATATTTCCTAAAGGAGCTGAGCTGACCACAGTAATAGGATGTCCAAGTAAGTAATGCTTCAGCTTGCGACTCGCCATGAACACCCCAAACACCAGTTTCTGCCAATGTGGATATTATTGCTTGGACTCAGTCGACACCTCACTGACAAAGTAAGCCGACCGCTGAACTGGGTACTCCTTACCCGCCTCCTTACACTCCACAACAACTGCCATGCTGACTTCCTTGTTATTAGCAGCCACGTACAGGAGCAAAGGCTCTTTTTTAGTGGGAGCAACAAGGATGGGCTACTCAACTAATTGTTTCTTGAGCGCTTCAAATTCCTCCTTGGCAGCATCACTCCAAACAAAGTGATCTGTCTTCTTCATCATCTGATATAAAGGAATTGCCTTCTCTTCCAGGCAACTTATGAACCGGCTTAAAGCCGTGAGCGACCCGCCAAACATTGGACGTCATTGACACACGCCAGCTTAGAAAGCGAAGTGATGGCCTTTATCTTCTCCGGGTTAGCCTCAATGCCCCGCTCTAAGATAGGAACCCCAACAGTTTACCTGCAGGCACACCAAAAACACATTTGGCTGGGTTAAGCATCATTTTGTAGACCCGGTGATTGTCAAAAGTTTTTGCTAGATCATCCAGGAGAGTCTTCTTCTTCCTAGACTTAACCACAATATCATCCACATAAGCATGAACGTTGCACCCAATCTAACTATGAAAACAATTCTGAACACATCGTTGGTTAGTTGCCTAAGCACTCTTGAGCCCAAAAGGCATAGAAACATAGCAGAAAGCTCCAAAAGGTGTGATGAAAGCCGTCTTCTCTTGGTCTTTGACTACCATCTTGATCTGATGATAACTAGAATAAGCATCCAGGAAGCATAAGCTCTCACAACCCGCCGTTGCATCAATTATTTGGTCAATATGGGGGAGAGCAAACGGATCAGCTGGACAAGCTTTGTTGAGATCTGTATAGTCAACACACATACGCCGTGTACCGTTCTTCTTGAGTACAAGCACAAGGTTTGCCAACCACTCGGGGTGAAAAACTTCCACGATAAACCCAACCGCTAGGAGTCGGGCCACCTCTTCTCCAATAGCCTTACATCACTTTTCATTGAAACGATGGAGGAACTGTTTGACCGGCTTAAACTTAGGATCCAGATTAAGAGTGTGCTCAACGAATTCTCTCGGCACACCCGACATGTGAGAAGGTTTCCATGCAAAGATGTCCCGATTCTCACAGATGAACTCGACGAGCGCGCTTTCGTATTTAGGATCCATATTAGCCCCCACAATGAACTACTTAGATGAGTCGCCAGGGACAAAATCAACTTCCTTAGTATCATCAGCGACTTAAATTTGAACAAAGGGTCTTACTCAGTGGTGGGCTTCTTCGGAGGGGTCATATCAGCCGGGTCAACATTATCCTTGTAAAACTTAAACTCCTCTGTAGCACAAGCTAACTCTGCATAACCACGTCCCCTTGCTCACATTCCAAGGCAACTTTTCAATCACCATGGACCGTAATTGTGCCCTTTCGCACTGGCATCTTGAGGTGTAAATAGACATAGAAAGGGCGAGCCATAAACTTAGCGCGAGCCAGCTGTCCGAACAAATCATGATACAGACTCTTGATTTTGACCACTTTGAACCACAGTGTCTATACTCTGTAATCATAGTCATCACCAAAGGCTACTTCCAGGGCAATTTTTCGGCACGATACGCCGACTTACCAGGCACCACACCGTGGAAGACTATGGAAGACAGCTTAAGATCCTTGTTAGTTAAATTCATCGAACGGAAAGTGTCATAGTGTAGGATGTTGATGCTGCTACCACCGTCCATAAGCACCTTAGTAAACTTATAACCACCAACTTGAGGGGACACCAGAAGGGCTAAATGACCCGGGTTATCAACCTGCGGCGAGTGATCTACCCTGCTCCATGATATCGTGTGCTCAGACCATCTCAAATAATGTGGAACAGCCAGCTCTATTGCATGAACCGCCCGCTTATGAACCTTTTTGATCTCGTTTGCAATGTCTTGTGATGAAAACATGGTACTGGCCACCATTGAGCTGCTTTGGATTACTCTGATACCCTGACTGATTACCTTGCTGCTGGTTACCCTGACCAGACAATTGGTTATTGATACGTCTCCAACGTATCTATAATTTTTTATTGTTCCATGCTATTATATTATCATTCTTGGATGTTTTATAATCATTTTATAGTCATTTATATTATTTTTTGGTACTAACCTATTGACATAGTGCCAAGTGCCAGTTGCTGTTTTTTGCATATCTTTTACATCGCAAGAAATCAATACAAAATGGAGTCCAAACGCAACGATACTTTTTGAGGATTTTTTTGGACTAGGAGACATCCAGTGGTCCGGAGAATCGCCTGGGGGGTGCTCCGAGGGGAGCACAACCCACCAGGGCATGCTTGGAGGCCCAGGCGTGCCCCTGGTGAGTTGTGCCCACCTCGGGTGCCCCCTGAACCGACTCTTTGCTCTATAAATACCCCAATATTCCAGAAACCCTAGGGGAGTCGACGAAAATCAATTCCTGCCGCCGTAGAGTCCAGAACCACCAGATCCAATCTAGACACCATCACGGAGGGGTGCATCATGTTCATTGGTGCCTCTCCAATGATGCGTGAGTAGTCTCTTGTAGACCTTTGGGTCCGTAGTTATTAGCTAGATGGCTTCCTCTCTCTCGTTTGATGCTCAATACAATGGTCTCTTGGAGATCCATATGATTTAACTCTTTTTGCGGTGTGTTTGTTGGGATCGGATGAACTTTGAGTTTATGATCGGATCTATCTTTTTATCCATGAAAGTTATTTGAGTCTTCTTTGATCTCTTCTATGCATGATTGCTTATAGCCTCATATGTATTCTCTGATATTTGGGTATTGTTTGGCCAACTTGATCCATTTATCTTGCAATGGGAAGAGGTGCTTTGTATGAAGAGGTGCTTTGTAGTGGGTTCAATCTTACGGTGCTTGATCCTAGTGACAGAAGGCAAACCGACACGTTGCTACTAAGGATAAAATGATGGGTTCTATTTCTACATAAATATATCTTTTCTACATCATGTCATCGTTCTTATTGCATTACTCGGTTTCTCCATTAACTTAATAGACTAGATGCATGTTGGATAGCGGTCGATGTGTGGAGTAATAGTAGTAGATGCAGGCAGGAGTTGGTCTACTAATCTTGGAAATGATGCCTATATAATGATCATTGCCTGGATATCGTCATGATTATTGGAAGTTCTATCAATTGCCCAACAGTAATTTATTCACCCACCATTTGTTATTTTTGTCGAGAGAAGCCACTAGTGAGATCTACGGCCGCCGGGTCTCTTGCCCAAATTATTTGCCTTTGCGATCTATTTTCCTTTGATTTTATTTTCAGATCTATTAAACCAAAAATACAAAAATACCTTGCTGCAATTAATTTATTTGGCGTTCGACCTGTCAATATTTACAACTCTCTCACGTGTGTTTGCCAATTTCTGATGCCGTTACCTGAAAGGGATTAACAACCTCTTTAACACGTGGGTTGCGAGTATTTGTTATTTGTGTCCAGGTGCTGTTTATGTAGTGTTGCTTTATTCTCCTACTGGTTTGATAACCTTGGTCTCATCACTGAGGGAATTACCTACTATCAGTGTGCTGCATCATCCCTTTCTCTTTGGGGAAATACCGACGTAGTTCTAGCAGACATAAATTATAACCACCTTGGTTACCTTGATCTTGATAGCCATAATTTGAGTCGCCACCACCAAAGCCGGACCCCTGTGAACCGGATCCTGACCCACCGGGCGGCCCATTATTATTGCCGTGATTCTGACTGAGGCTATAATTCCTGAACTCTCGCATAACCCAACAATCCTTTCAAGCATGAGTGGATGGCTTGTTGGGAAGACTGTGCTTCGGGCATGGGTCATTAAGTGCCACCTTAAGATTAAAAGGCTTTGCACTGCCAAAGGGCGGCTTACCATTGCCATTGCGGCACTAATTCTTATACCCGATGTTGGTGTTAGACACTAGATATGACCCGCCGTTCGGGTGTCTGCGCTTACCACCGTTACCCTGGTTGTTGCCATTATGGCCTGCCATGTTCTACCACTGACCCTTACCATTGACACTCTCTTTACACCTGCTGGATTTCTTATCATTAAACTCGGGGTCCTTGGTGTTGTCAGAGTCTGCATACTTAATGAGAGCCGTCATGAGCTCACCCATGTTAGTGCAATGACGTTTAAGACGCCTGAGTTTTTGCTTAAGGGGGACAAATTGACAGTTCTTCTCCAAGACCAAAACCGCCTGACTCGTGGCAATACTATCTAACGAGTGAATAATTGCTAAGACTTGTCGGACGCAATGCTGAGCCGACTCTTCCTCATGCTGCACACAGTTACCTAGATCGATAATCGTTAGAGGTTGCTTGCATGTCCCTTGAATTTTTTTTCATGAACCGCACTTTCAACTCTGCCCATGAGTTGATGGAATTAGGAGGTAATCCTTTTAACCATGTACGAGCTGGCCCATCCAACATCATAATAAAGTACTTCACATAGACCGTGTCATTGACATCCAACATCTCCATGGCTAACTCATAACTCTCGATCCAGCCCTCTGGATGGAGATCATCTGTGTAGTTAGGCACTTTGCGAGGGCCCTTGAAATCATTAGGCAGATGTTCATTATGCAAAGCTGACACTAAACATGGTACTCCGGCCGTCCTGGAAGTTGTCCCAGCTCCTACTAAGGCCAAAGGAGTCACCGGAGGCTGCTGGTAAGCCCCTAGTTTTGCCGCCTCTGCCTCTCGGTGGGCTTTGGGCTCGTCCACAATCCCCTGAGCATGAGTAAGGGGCGTGTTGTTCCCATGGGGCGGGTTGTCCTGGGGCGGTCGACGATGTTGTTTACTGCTGGAAACCGCCGGCGACTCAACACGTTGGCTATAACTGTGGCTTGGGAGGGGGGTTGGGTGCACCTCATGGCAACTGTATGAATATTTCTCTTACTGTGCAACCGCTATTTGCAGGAGCTCAATTGTGTTCTGCTACCTCTTGAGCACTACATTGGTTTTCCCTTGAAGAGGAAAGGGTGATGCAGCAAAGGAGTGTAAGTATTTCCCTCAGTTTTTGAGAACCAAGGTATCAATCCAGTAGGAGGCTACACGCAAGTCCCTCGTACCTACACAAACAAACTAGAACCTCGCAACCAACGCGATAAAGGGGTCGTCAATGCCTTCACGGCCACTTGCGGAAGTGAGATCTGATAGAGATAATAAGATAAGATAAATATTTTTGGTATTTTTATGATATAGATTGAAAAGTAAAGGTAGCAAAATAAAGTAGATCGGAAACTTATATGATGGAAAATAGACCCGAGGGCCATAGGTTTCACTAGGGGCTTCTCTCAAGATAACATAAGTATTATGGTGGGTGAACAAATTACTGTCGAGCAATTGATAGAAAAGTGCATAGTTAAGAGAATATCTAGGCATGATCATGTATATAGGCATCACGTCCGCGACAAGTAGATCGAAACCATTCTGCATCTACTACTATTACTCCATACATTGACCACTATCCAGCATGCATCTAGAGTATTCATAAGAATGGAGTAACGCATTAGGCAAGATGACATGATGTAGAGGGATAAACTCAAGAAATATGATATAGGGACAATTGCATTTTTACCCCTAGTTGGTTCCTACCCACGGGTTTTGCCCTTACTTTTCGAGCTTGCTCAGTTTTGCCCTTACATTTTCTGTCGAGGTCCCTCGAATGCCATTTGACCGTTTGACTAAAACTTTGAAAATTCATAACTAATTCACAAGAACCCAGAAAAATGCAAATAAGATATCAAAATGTTCAGATAAACATTACCTGTATGAGCATATCATTTTCATTCAGGACAAAAGCACCATTTAAACCACCCAAGGTAATTAATATTATTACCATTATTAAAAATAACAATGTATAAACAATATTTTTTTCATGAATAAAAATTACATGCAAATGTAGGTGATGTTATCTGAACATCCTGATATCTTGTGAGTTCGTATCAACTTGTTATGAATGTTCTAATGACTTTGACCATTATTTGGAAGGCAGAAAGGACACCGCAAGATTGAACCCAAAGCTAAGCACTTCTCCCATTGCAAGAAAGATCAATCTAGTAAGCCAAACCAAACTGATAATTCGAAGAGACTTGCAAAGATAACCAATCATACATAAAGAATTCAGAGGAGATGCAAATATTTCTCATAGATAAACTTTATCCTAAACCCATAATTCATCGGATCTCGACAAACACACCGCAAAAAGAGTTACATCGAATAGATCTCCAAGAAGATCGAGGAGAACTTTGTACTGAGATTCAGAGAGAGAGAAGAAGCCATCTAGCTAATAACTATGGACCCGAAGGTCTGTGGTAAACTACTCAGAACTCATCGGAGAGGCTATGGTGTTGATGTAGAAGCCCTCCGTGATTGATTCCCCCTCTGGCGGAGCACCAAAAAAGGCTCCAAGATCGGATCTCACGGGTACAGAAGGTTGCGGCAGTGGAAATAGGGTTTCGTGGTACTCCTGGATGTTTTTGGGGTACGTAGATATATATAGGCGAAGGAAGTCGGTCAGGGGAGCCACGAGGGGCCGACGAGGGTGGGGGCGCGCCCACCCCCCTAGGGCGTGCCTTGGACCCTCGTGGCCGCCTCGTTTACTTCTTGACGTCCACTCCGAGTCTCCTAGATTGCGTTTGTTCCAAAAAGACCACTCCCGAAGGTTTCATTCCATTTGGACTCCATTTGATATTCCTTTTCTGCGAAACACTGAAATAGGCAAAAAAAATAGCAACTTGGGCTGGGCCTCCGGTTAATAGGTTAGTCCCAAAAATGATATAAAAGTGTATAGTAAAGCCCATAAACATCCAAAACGGGTAGTATAATAGCATGGAACAATAAAAAATTATAGATACGTTGGAGACGTATCAGGCATCCCCAAGCTTAATTCATGCTTGTCCTCGAGTAGGTAAATGATAAAAACAGAATTTTTGATGTGGAATGCTACCTAGCATATTTCTCAATGTAATTTTCTTTATTGTGGCATGAATGTTCAGATCCAAATGATTCAAGATAAAAGTTCATATTGACATAAGAGTAATAATACTTCAAGCATACTAACAAAGCAATCATGTCATCTCAAAATAACATGGCTAAAGAAAGATATCCCTACAAAATCATATAGTCTTGTTATGCTGTATCTTCATCACGCAAAATATTTAAATCATGCACAACCCCGATGACAAGCCAAGCAATTGTTTCATACTTTTGATGTTCTCAAACCTTTACAACTTTCACGCAATACATGAGCGTGAGCCATGGATATAGCACTATATGTGGAATATAATGGTGGTTGTGGAGAAGACAAAAAAGGAGAAGATAGTCTCACATCAACTTGGCATATCAAAGGGCTATGGAGATGCCCATTAATAGATATCAATGTGAGTGAGTAGGGATTGCCATGCAACGGATGCACTAGAGCTATAAGTGCATGAAAGCTCAACAAAAGAAACTAAGTGGGTGTGCATCCAACTTGCTTGCTCACGAAGACCTAGGGCATTTTGAGGAAGCCCATCATTGGAATATACAAGCCAAGTTCTATAATGAAAAATTCCCGCTAGTATATGAAAGTGACAACATAGGAGACTCTCTATCATAAACATCATGGTGCTACTTTGAAGCACAAATGTGGAAAAAGGATAGTAACATTGTCCCTTCTCTCCTTTTCTCTCTTTTTTTTATTTTGGTGGGCTTCTTTGGCCTCTTTTTTTATTTGGGCTTCTTTGGCCTCTTTTATTTTTGATAAAGTTCGGACTCTCATCCCGACTTCTGAGGGAATCATAGTCTCCATCATCCTTTCCTCACTTGGGACAATACTCTAATAATGAAGATCATCACACTTTTATTTACTTACAACTCAAGAATTACAACTCAATACTTAGAACAAAATATGACTCTATGTGGATGCCTCCGGCGGTGTACGAGGATATGTAATGAATCAATAGTGACATGTATGAAAGAATTATGAATGGTGGCTTTGCCACAAATACGATGTCAACTACATGATTGTGCAAAAGCAATATGACAATGATGATGCGTGTCATAAATAACAGAAAGGTGGAAAGTTGCATGGCAATATATCTCCGAATGGCTTATGGAAATGCCATAATAGGTAGGTATGTTGGCTGTTTTGAGGAAGGTATATGGTGGGTGTATGGTACTGGCGAAAGTTGCACGGCACAAGAGAGGCTAGCAATGGTGGAAGGGTGAGAGTGTGTATAATCCATGGACTCAACATTAGTCATAAAGAACTCATATACTTATTACAAAAATCTATTAGTCATCGAAACGAAGTACTACGCGCATGCTCCTAGGGGGATAGATTGGTAGGAAAAGACCATCGCTCGTCCCCAACCGCCACTCATAAGGAAGACAATAAAAAAATAAATCATGCTCCAACTTTATCACATAATGGTTCACCATACGTGCATGCTACGGGAATCACAACTTCAACACAAGTATTTCTCAAATTCACAACTACCCAACTAGCATGACTCTAATGTCACCATCCTCATATCTCAAAACAATCATCAAGCATCAAATTCATCATAGCGTTCAATGCACTCTATATGATAGTTTTTATTATACCCAACTTGGATGCCCATTATATTAGGACCAATTTTATAACCAAAGGAAATACCATGCTGTTCTAAAAGTCTCTCAAAATAATATAAGTGAAGCATGAGAGATTAGTAATTTCTACAAAATAAAACCACCGCTGTGCTCTAAAAAGATATAAGTGAAGCACTAGAGCAAAATTGTCTAGCTCAAAAGATATAAGTGAAGCACATAGAGTATTCTAATAAATTCCGAATCATGTGTGTCTCTCCCAAAATGTGTGTAAAGCAAGAATGATTGTGGTAAACTACAAAGCAAATACACATATCATACAATATGCTCCAAGCAAAACACATATCATGTGGTGAATAAAAATATAGCTCCAAGTAAAGTTACCGATAGACGAAGACGAAAGAGGGGATTCCTTCTGGGGAATCCCCAAGCTTAGGCTTTTGGTTGTCCTTGAATTACCTTGGGGTTCCTTGGGCATCCCCAAGCTTAGGCTCTTGCCACTCCTTATTCCATAGTCCATCAAATCTTTTCCCAAAAAATGGAAACCTGACAACACAAAACTCAACAGAAAATCTCATAAGCTCCGTTAGTGCAAGAAAGAAAACCACCACTTTAAGCTACTGTAATGAACTCATTATTTATTTATATTCGTGTTAAACCTACTGTATTCCAACTTCTCTATGGTTCATACCCCCCGATACTAGCCATAGATTCATCAAAATAAGCAAACAACACACGAAAAACAGAATCTGTCAAAAACAGAACAGTCTGTAGCAATCTGTAACTTTAGAATACTTCTGGAACTCTAAAACTCCTACGAAAATAGGAACTCCTCGAAAATTTGTCTGTTGATATACTGCAAAAATAATCAACTAAAAAGGACGTTCCTGTGATTTACTAAAATTATTCTCGCGCGCGCAAAAGTTTCTATTTTTCAGCAAGATCAAATTAACTATCACCATAGGTTATCCTATAGGTTCTACTTCGCACAAACACTAAATCAAACATGAAACCACATCTGAGTATAGGCTAGATTAATTATTTAACACTAAACAGGAACAAAAAGCAAGGAACAAAAATAAAATTGGGTTGCCTCCCAACAAGCGCTATCGTTTAACGCCCCTAGCTAGGCATAAAAGCGAGAATAGATCTAAGTATTGCCATCTTTGGTATTCAACTCTTCAATAGAGCACTTATAACCCTTAGGAGTTTCTCAAGAAATCAAGAGGTTCATTTGTAGCAAAAGGTTCCTTAATGAAAGTGAGAAAATTGGGGTGAACACTTATTGATTTGAGATCCACATTTTTCTTACTAGAAGATTCACCCTTATTTTTAGGAACATACATTAGTTTGGGAATATTGGTAGGAGGAGTTGGAGTATTTTTCACGGATGAAAAGGCAGACCCTAAGTTGGTAATAATATCCTCAAGTTTACCGATTCTTGTAGAATCTAGATCTATTCTTTCGTTAATTCTAGGTTCCTTTTCTTTAAAAAAATTCAGAGTAACTCAAACCCTAGATCCCTATTGGTTAATTTGGTTGTGGATCTTTTTATCCAAATTTTCAATTAACTCAACCGTGGAAACTTTATTTTCAATAATTTCAAGCCTTTGCATCACATGCTCTAAAGTTAAAACAGTTCCATTAACCAAAAGAGGTGGTGGACCAAACAAATATAACATAGCATTATAAGCACGTTTCTGCAAAAGTTTCTGTTTTTCAGCAAGATCAAATTAACTATCACCCAAGATGATCCTATAGGTTCTACTTGGCACAAACACTAATTAAACATAAAATGACATCTAAACAGAGGCTAGATGAATTATTTATTACTAAACAGAAGCAAAAAGCAAAGAACAAAAATAAAATTGGGTTGCCTCCCAACAAGCTCTATCGTTTAACGCCCTAGCTAGGCATAGATAATTTCAACGATGCTCACATGAAAGACAAGAATTGAAGCACAAAGAGAGCATCATAAAACATGTTAAAAACACATCTAAGTCTAACATAATTCCTATGCATAGGCATCTTATAGGCAAACAAATTATCAAGGCAAGCAAAAACTAGCATATGCAAGGAAAAACAAAGAGACGATATCAATCTCAACATGAAGAGAGGTAATTTAGTAACATGAAAATTTCTACGACCATATTTTCCTCTCTCATAATAATTACATGTAGGATCATAAGAAAATTCAACAATATAGCTATCAAAGAACATATTCTCAATATGATCCACATGCATGATAAGTTGACACTCTTCCAAAATAGTGGGATTAACATTAAATAATGTCGTGACATCTCCAAACCCACTTTTAATATTATTGCAAACATTGTTATCAATCTCATATTCATCATTCGGCTTAAATAAATTTTCAAGATCATAAGAAGAATCACTCCAATCATGATCATTGCAACAAATAGTAGACATAGCAGAACTAGCATCCCCAAGCTTAGGGTTATGCATATTTTTAGCATAATTGCCATAAATAGAATTTATAATAACATCATTGTCATCATGATTTTTATTCAAAGATCTATCGTGAATCACTTCATAAAGCACTTCATCACAATTTTTAGATTCACGGATTTCAAGCAAAACCTCATAAAGATAATCTAGTGAAAGTAATTGGATCTCTTAAAAAGATTCACGATAATTGGATCTCACTAGCAATAGGTTCATGATAATTGGATCTCTTAAAAAGATTAGCAAGTGGATGAGGATCCATAAACTTTTAGCAAGCAAAGATGCAAGCAAAAAGAAGGCACGTGATAACACAAGATTGAACGGAAGGAGGGCGAAGAAAAGGAAAAGGTGAAGTGGGAGAGGAAAACGAGAGGCAAATGGCAAATAATGTAATGTGAGGGAGAAAAAGTTTGTGATGGGTACTTGGTATGTCTTGACTTGTGCGAAGACCTCCCCGGCAACGGCGCTAGAAATCCTTCTTGCTACCTCTTGAGCACTGCGTTGGTTTTCCCTTGAAGAGGAAAGGGTGATGCAGCAAAGTAGCGTGAGAATTTCCCTCAGTTTTTGAGAACCAAGGTATCAATCTAGTAGGCGGCTACACACAAGTCCCTCGTACGTACACAAACAAACAAGAACCTCGCAACCAACGCGATAAAGGGGTTGTCAACCCCTTCACGGCCACTTGCGAAAGTGAGATCTGATAGAGATAATAAGATAAGATAAATATTTTTGGTATTTTTATGATATAGATTGAAAAATAAAGATTGCAAAATAAAGTAGATCGAAAACTTATATGATGGAAAATAGACCCGGGGCCATAGGTTTCACTAGTGGCTTCTCTGGAGATAGCCTCAGTATTACGGTGGGTGAACAAACTACTGTCGAGCAATTGATAGAAAAGTGCATAGTTATGAGAATATCTAGGCATGATCATATATATAGGCATCACGTCCGCGACAAGTAGATCGAAACGATTCTGCATCTACTACTATTACTCCACACATCGACCGCTATCCAGGATGCATTTGGAGTATTAAGTTCATAAGAACAGAGTGACACATTAGGCAAGATGACATGATGTAGAGGGATAAACTCAAGCAATATGATATAAACCCCATCTTTTTATCCTCGATGGCAACAATACAATACGTGCCTTGCTGCCCCTGCTGTCACGGGGAAAGGACACCGCAAGATTGAACCCAAAGCTAAGCACTTCTCCCATTGCAAGAAAGATCAATCTAGTAGCCCAAACCAAACTGATAATTCGAAGAGACTTGCAAAGATAACCAATCATACATAAAAGAATTCAGAGGAGATTCAAATATTTCTTATAGATAAACCTAATCATAAACCCACAATTCATCAGACCTCGACAAACACACCGCAAAAAGAGTTACATCGAATAGATCTCCAAGAAGATCGAGGAGAACTTTGTATTGAGATTCAAATAGAGAAGAAGCCATCTAGCTAATAACTATGGGCCCGAAGGTGTGTGGTAAACTACTCACAACTCATCAGAGAGGCTATGGTGTTGATGTAGAAGCCCTCCTTGATCGATTCCCCCTCCGTCGGAGCGCCGGAAAAGGCTCCTAGATGGGATCTCACCAGTACAGAAGGTTGAGGCGGTGGAAATAGGGTTTCGTGGTGCTCCTGGATATTTTCGCGGTACGTAGATATATATATATAGGCGAAGTAAGTCGTTAGGGGAGCCACGAGGGCCCCATGAGGGTTGGGGGCGCGCCCACCCCCCTAGGGCGCACCCTGGACCCTCGTGGCCGCCGCGTTTACTTCTTGACGTCTACTCCAAGTCTCTTGGATTGCATTTGTTCCAAAAAGATCTCTCCCGAAGGTTTCATTCCGTTTGGACTCCGTTTGGTTTTCCTTTTCTGCGAAACACTGAAATAGGCAAAAAAATAGCAATTTGGGCTGGGCCTCTAATTAATAAGTTAGTCACAAAAATGATATAAGACTGTATAGTAAAGCCCATAAACATCCAAAACGGGTAATATAATAGCATGGAACACTCAAAAATTATTGATACGTTGGAGATGTATCATCTTCCGAGCCTCAGCTGTGAAGGATGTCTCATCAGTAAGAGGGAGCGCGTTGACCCTGGCAGCCGCTGCTATCATGTTATCTACCGGGTTAGAATAATGGCCAGATGGTGTTAAAAAATGCCGAGGCAGGGTCTGATCCCTACCGGGCAGGTCTGACAAACGAGGCTGAGCCA
>NC_041381.1:299436851-299466052 GCF_002162155.2 Triticum dicoccoides
CATCCCGGGTTGTGCCTGGCGGATTACTTGGTCCTGCCCCGGGCATGTTAAAAAGATTTTGTGCCTCATACTGCAAAAGGCAGGCGGGTGTGGTGTCTCCTTCGAAACAACATTGGACACATTCTGATCCAGACTCAAACAAAAAGCCTCCGCCCTTAGACACTCTGACTCGGCATCCATCTGGGCCTTTTCTGTTGCCATCCTGACATTTTCTACGTTAAGATCCTCCTAGGCCTTAGCTACCTCATCTCGCATCTTTGCAATCTCTGCATTATGCTCTACTTGATTCGCTGCAGTATCCTCTGTTGCTAACAAGGTTGTCAAAGTGCCCAAGAGATCTGACAAAACCTAAGCCAGCAGCCTAACTGAACCGCCAGCCCCAGCCGCCACTGTCGCCAAACTAGACGTCATAGCTGTAGTTGTTCATGAATTGAGAGCCGGCCCTGGGCCATCCATAACGATAGCAGCCTGAAGCGGCAGCTCATAGGAGTCCGGAATACTGTCACCATCAGAATAGCCCCCAAGCCCGCAGTCTTAAAGCTGGTAAATCGACTCCGTGTCTCCGGTCGACGACTCATCACTTGAGTAGATGAGAGTCTCTCCTCCAGATACAGAATCCTCCGCAAGAACCGTGCCATGCGCGAATCCGGCGAAAACAGGCTTCTGGCCAGGTTGAACTGGCGGGTTGCTCAAGCTGATTTGGCTCGACAATGTCGGTGCAGATATCCGACTCAGGCTCTGATCCGCCAATCTTGCCGATGAAGATGTGAACCCTACTAAAGGGGACCTGGTACCCGTACTCGATTGAGTCGGCCTCGAGGCCCCAGCCAATGTCGTCGATGTAGAGCTTGCCGCGGTGACTCTTGGTCATCCTGCCAACAGCGTATCCCTTTATCCCTAGGAAAGAGCCCTTCAAGAACTTGATACCACCGTGCGCTGGCACCACGGTGGGCACCAACTGTCGTGGGTTTAACAGGGCATATCCTCTAGCGAAAGTACTTAGGTGTGGAGCCATCGCTATGATGATTAACTTGAAGGGGTTGAACAGGACGAGAGACACAAGTTTACCCAGGTTTGGCCCCTCACCAACGAGGTAATAGCCTACATCCTCCTTTGTGTTGTATTGATTTATTATCGATTACAAGGGAGCAGAATCACTTAACCTAGCTATCGATCAATTGTCACTTAAGTTTTACCCACCACAGGGACTCGCCTTTATATACACAAGTCAAGGCCCTGGGCTTACAAGAGTCCAGGTTGGGTCATTAAATGTGACCGACCCTGGTTCTAAGTCGCCTTGCCTTGCTAGGTAAGTCGCCGTTGGGCGGCTTATTCCTCCAGGTTACGCGCCACCTCCGGGTTTTGTGACTTCAGATGGCCCGCGTTGTAAGCTGCCTCCAGGCCTTCATGCTTTGGATCCTTGGGCCTTTCTAAGCCTCATAGTTGAGTCGCCAACAATGTAAACCGCCCCCTCCAAGGCAGGTTATATCGTGGTGTTATATCCCCAATAGGCTGCGAATGGCAATTTATCTGGGATTCTCCGATTGATGGTCTATGGCGACTCGGATCTGGTGGTCAACCAAGTCATGAAAGAATGGGATATCCGCAGCCCAGCGATGACTGGCTACTGCAATGCCGTCAGAAAGCTGGAGAAGCACTTTGAAGGACTAGGACTCTATCACGTGCCACGCCTCAAGAATCAAGCAGCTGATGATTTGGCCAAGATGGGTTCGACCCGGAAGATATTGCCCAAGAATGTGTACCTCAAACACTTACACTCGCCCATAATCAAGGAAGATCCTTTTGTGGAGGAGCCCCCGCGACCAGTTGGTCCTTCCAATCTGACTGAAGTAGACGTCCCTGCAATAATTGACATAGTTCAGGATATCCTCGTCATCATGCCCGAGTGGATTGAGCCATACGTGGCATACCTGCTTAGGCAGGAGCTCCTAAAGGATGAGGATGAGGCCCATCAAATCGTTCATTGATCTAAGGCCTTCATCGTCATGGGGGAACAACTATACAAGAAAAGCACGACTGGAGTCAAACAACAATGCATATCGCTAGAGGAAGGGCAACAGATTCATCATGAGATTCACTCGGGAACGTGTGGGCACCACGCGTCCTCTCAGACACTAGTCGCCAAGGCGTTCAAAGCTGGGATCTATTGTCCCCGAGCTAATGAAGCTGCTCGCAATATAGTGGACCAATGTGTTGGATGCCAATTTTATGCAAACCAATCACACAAGCCAGTATCTGCTGTAAAAACTATTCCGCTCACTTGGCCATTCGCCGTTTGGGGACTCAACATGATCAGCCCGCTGCGGACCGGGGCGAGTGGTTTCATGCATCTGTTGGTGGCCGTGGACAAGTTCACCAACTGGGTAGAGGCCAAGCCAATAAAGAAGTTGGACTCGACCACTTCCATTCAATTCATCAGGGAGGTAATCTTCAAATTTGGAGTCCCGCACAACATCATCGCCGACAACGGGTCTAACTACGACTCAGGAGAGTTTCGTGAGTTCTCCTACACCCAAGGCACTCGGGTCGATTACGCCTCCTTGGCACACACGCAGTCGAATGGGAAGGCCGAGTGAACGAATGGGCTCATACTCCAAGGATTGAAACATCGCCTCATGCGCGACCTAGCTCACGCGGTGGGGGCCTGGGTGACTGAGCTACCATTAGTCCTTTGGGTCCTGTGTACGACCCTGAATCGATCTACCAATCGCACCCAATTCTTTATGGTGTATGGGTCAGAAGCAGTCCTGCCGAGTGTTCTGCTCCACAACTCTCCTCGAGTGGATCTTAACTCGGAGGGTGAAGCTGAAGAGGAAAGGCAGGATGGCCTGGACCTTTAGGAGGAGGAACACGAGCTAGCACTCATACAATCAACATTGTACCAACAAGACTTGCGTCGCTACCACGACAAAGACGTCAGAGGACATGCCTTCCAGGAAGGAGACCTGGTCCTCTGAGTGGATCAACAGAAACCTCAAAAGCTGGCACCCACCTGGGAGGGGCTGTTCACCATATCGAAGGTCCTACAAAATGGAGCGTATATACTCTATTACTTCACCTAAGGAATAGAAGAGCCCAGAGCTTGGAACGCAGATCTGCTCCGCAAGTTATACACCTAGAATACAAATTTCTCCTTTGTAATAGTTAGTCCGAATGAACTCAGATGAACAGAAGTATTACTTTTCCCATATATCATCTAGTTCGGCCTATGGTTGCGTTTAACTCAGGTGACTAACTGTATTCGGATACTAACACACCTCCAATGGGTGTAGAAGGAGAAAGCTTAGCTGCGAACTATTTTTGCCTAAGTTAAAAAATGAACCGAGTGTGGATCTACTCCACACTCGGGGGCTTAGCTGTGAAACAACTTTCATCTAAGTTGAAAAATGAACCGAGTGTGGATTTGCTCCACACTCGGGGGCTTAGTTTCGAAACAGCTTTCGCCTAAGTTAAAATATGAACTGAGTGAGGATCTTCTCCACACTGGGGGGCTTAGCCGCGAACCAGATTTCGCCTAAGCTAAAATACGAACCGAGTAAGGATCTAGTCCGCACTCGGGAGCTTAGCTGCAAACTTGTTTTCACCTAAGTTAAAAAATGAACTGAGTGAGGATCTGCTCCACACTCGGGGGGCTTAGCTATGAACCAGTTTTCGCCTAAGTTAAAAAACAAACCGAGTGAGGTTCTGCTCCAAACTCGGGGGGCTTAGCTGTGAACTAGCTTTCACCTAAGGTAAAAATACAATCCGAGTGAGGATCTGCTGCACACTCGGGGGCTTAGCTACAAACTAGCTTTTGCCTAAGATTAGAAAATGAACCGAGTGAGGATCTTCTCCACACTCGGGGGCTTAGCTGCGAACCAGCTTTCGCCTAAGCCAAACAAAACAACAGAAGCAGATAGAAACTTCAAAGTTCTCAAACAAAAGATTCGATTTGTCCAAATGTTTCAAAAGTAAATGAGCCCCAGGCTCGATGAAGTGTTTCATTACATCAACCACTCGGCATTCCTGGGCAAATTTAACCAAGTGTTTTTCAAGCCTCAGGCGGAGGGCTAGCTTGGTCAACGAAGGTCTCCAGGTCAATCCCGTCAGCAATGCGGTTGGAAGCTTCAGTGAAGGTCTCCATGAAATCCTCAAACTTGAGGTTTTCTTGTTCATCACTCGGAGCTTCTTCAGCTTCTCCTCGTCCATGTTCTTGCAATGAATGCGGATGAGCGAAAGCGCCACTCCAAGATGCAGACTTCTTCCAAGCCTTTACCCAAGTAGGGACTTCCTTCAGCTTCTTCAGCACTGACACCAGATCCTTTTGAGTCTCCACATCTGGCTGCAACTCCTCGTTAATCCGACCCGCAACACTCTTTGACCGAGTGATATATTAAATGGTCTTCAAGCCGAAGGATGGCAAGGGCTGCATTGTCGGTGACGAGTGACCTGGAAGGGTCCAGATCCCTCTCAAGCCTCTCTAGCTCCAGTTCCTTGTTGTAACAATGCTCTGAGTCGAGACTTGAGAGAAACAGTCCATGAGCAGATAATTCAAGAAAATTTTGGCAACATATAGATTTCACTCAGCCAGAGGAGAACTTACCAACGAGCTTCTCATTTAATTCTTCACAAACCTCTTCCACATGCTTCTCCAGGATGTTCTTCTTGTCAGTCAGCTGCGTGACCTTCTCCTCCAACACCTGCTTCTCCTGAGTGAAGACGCGAACGATGGCCTTGAGGTCCTTGATTTCATCTTCCAACTTGCTGACTGAAGCCAGCTTCTAATCAGCAAGTTTTGTCTTGGTCCTGGCTTCCTTCTGGGCCAACGCCAGATCCTTGTCTTTGTTCTCTAGAGCTTGCTTCATGGTTTCTAAAGAAATAGAGGTCCCGAGCCTCGTTACGAGTTGGGTGTTCTTGCTACGAACATCTGTCGGAGCTGAGTAATTTGGATCAAAAGGGAAGAACGATATGAAGCTACCAGGCAGAGGAAATAGATTACCTCCCAAGGCTTTCTTTTCCTGCTCTAGTCGGGTGCTCTTGAGCCTCTCGGCTTCCAGATTAAGTCGAAGAGATGCCACCTCCTTCTCCATCGTAACATAGTGAGATCCCAACTCACAAGTCCTCTGCAACAGGCAAGAAACAATCAATTAGAAGACATAAAAGATAAACCAAGACATTAACTCACAAACATTCGGGCAAGCATCACTGGAAGGAACAAGTTAGAACAGTAGAAGATCCTAAAGTACCCTCTGACTACCGAGTGGATCAAATTGGGCCAGTACCAGATCCTAAAGTACCCTCTCATTACCGAGTGGATCACGCTGGACCAGTAACGGATCCTGAAGTACCCTTGGGCTACACACTCGGTCATACCGTCTAAGAGGAACAAGCTTGACCAATATCAAACTCTCAAGTACACTCTGGTTACTGGGTCGGCGAAGCACCCCAGGAGGAGCTTGCTCGATTAGTACTAGTTGAAGTACCCTCTGATCTACCCTCACTCAGCTACCCCTTGAGTTGATGACGAAGAAGATAGAGGACAACAATGCCAAACGATCTGCATCATTCGGCTGACTTTCGAGTCAGCTATGAAGTTATCTTACCCATTGTCTCACAAACACACGAGTGTCGTCGAGCGTCCTGCACGCCTAGCGAAATTTCCAAAGACTACCATCGTTCGTCCACGATCAATGGCAGCCTCGGGGACTACACCCAGTGGGTGCACTTAGCATGCCCCCACTAGAAAGTGACTCGTTGATGAGCGAAAAAATCCCATAAATAGCCTCAGGGTGAAACGACCACAAGTCCTATGACTACCGCCAACTATCCCAGTCAACAGTAGCCTTGGGGACAACACCTAGTGGGTGCACTCAGCATGCCCCCACTGGATCATGTCCACTCGACTACACTCCGGCTAGACTCTGAGTGAACACAAAGAAAATTCAACAAAAGTTCAAAGACTCCTGTCGACTGACTCCGGTTGACAGGAAAATCTCGGGGACTACACCTAGTGGCTGCACTCAACGTGCCCCCACTGGACAGTGAACACCGAGTGGGTGTGCCCTGCCCAAACCCACTAACAGAAATCTTACTACAAGAAAAGAAAAAATTCAACAAAAAATTGTACTCACAATGGTACTTACTCAGACATTGGTCTCCAACGCTGCGCTACTGTCATAAGCCTCCTTCTGTCGGCTGCACATCAACCCCTCATGGATCAGAGCCTCCTTGCTTGCCCCCACCTGATATTTGGGGACATGGTACAAGGGGAAGGAGGTAGCTGGGGCCGACGGAGTCGACGCTGGCCTCGGGGCTAGAGTCACCGCCGTGCCACCAGGAAGAGTTGGGCAGACCCTGCAAGCGGCACCACTACCGACACAGTCGCCGAACCACCCCGGGCCAGGGGGCCCGGCCACGCGGTCTTTGTGGCGGCCTTCAAAGGAGAAACGCGGGCACTTGGCAGGGAGAGGCATCTGCCATTGGCACGTCAACACTCGGCGCGCACTCCTTGATAGCATCAGGATTAGGCGAGTTGGTCCTCTCGTCGTCGTCGAGCTGAATAACTTCAGGCGGAGCTACATGAACCAAAGAGATCGATAAGGCTCAATTGGAGAAGGCCTAAACATCTGAGGCAGTCGGCATGGCATACGTTTGGAGGTGGTGGCATCTACCATGCCAGCATCACTCGGACCCGGCTAGCGAGCGTCTGGGTCCGCCGAAGTCATCAAGGTGTCATTGCTACAAGGTTCAAACAACACACAATCAGCAATCGAGTCAACACAAAAACAAACAAGGAATTGATGAAGAGCACTCACATCGTGGCCACGGGCACTGCCACCTTGATCCGAGGCACCGTGACCTTCCGGGGCTTAGAAGAGATCTGCTTGGGCAACTTGGGCTGCTTCTTCGCCGAGCTCTCAGCCTTGGCTCGAGCGCGCTTCGAGCTCCGAGTCACCCGACTAGAAACAGTTGGCTGTTGAGCCCCGCTCGCTTTCCCCTTCGGATCATGCAACTCCTTGGAGCGAGGTTCCTTGGTATCCTCATAAGATGGAGAGGACTTTGCCTCATCCACCTCCTCAGAGCTCCCCTCCTCGTCGCTCTACTCCTCATCATCACTCTCGTCGTTGTCAGACCCCTCTGAGTACTGCTGCTCGGTATCACTCAACACGTCTTCTGATGACTCGTCCACCACCGAGATCTTAGAAATCAAGTTCTGAAAATCCTGAATGGCAAACACATAACAGTACAAGGATTAGCTACACAAGAGACAACATATGATTAAATCGAGTGAACAATAAGTGATTACCTCAATTGGCGGCAAGTCTTTGTGGAAAGATGGCACCAGCTGAGCCCCCCGTGGGTTGTCTCGAGCACACGTGATGGACTTAATATTGGCCCCCACTTCCGTCTTGGTGAGCTCCTCAGGGTGCACTCCGGTTGGGTCACTCCGACCCTCATATGGCCACTTGGGATGTACCCGGCTTGGAGTGGCTAGCTGCGCCGAGTGAAGAAGGTTTCCAACAAATCCATGCCATTCACTCCAGCATTCACGACCCGAATCAACGCACTGGACAAGATATCCACACCCACCTTCTCCTCCTTCGCCACAGTAAGGGTCACCAGACCTCGTACTCTCTCAGACGAGTATGGTGGGAGGCCCAACTGATTGTTGGCACTGGGGACATCCTGATAGTAGAACTAGGTCCCCTGCCACCCCTTGACGAAGTCAAGGAAGCTCATCTTCGGCAATTACCTCCCCCCACGAACCTGGATGCCCAGGCCCCCGCATAGCTGGGTGACATTGGTTTTCTCACCAGTCGGTGAGTCCTTCTTCACAGTCATCGACTAATAGGTGAATATGTATTTGAATAGGCCTAAATGAGGGTGGCAACCCAAGAAGTAATTGCAAAGATAAATGAAGGCTAAGAGATAAATGACAGCATTGGGGGGAAGGTGATGGAGCTGAACACCGAAGTAATCAAGGAACGCTCAGAAGAAAGGGTAGGGAGACATCGCGAAACCCCGCTTGATGTGGGTGACGACCAGGACGTGCTCGTCCTCCTGAGGCGTCGGCTTGACCTCCCCCGCGCCCGGGAATGCCATCCTTCATGCGAGATCAGCCCCTCTTCTGCCAGCTCCTCCATTCGCCGAGTAGAGACATGCGACAAGATCCAGTCCCCCGCCGTGCCACTGGCCACCGCTCCAGAGCCAGAAGAGGTAGCCTTTCCCGCCTTCTTCGCCTACTTTGCCTTGGCCGTGGAGCCCTTCATCATTTCCGCACTCGAGAGGAGGGAGGAAGTAGAGGAGTCAGAGAGAGGAGAAGGGGATCTAAGGGCCGGACCTTTGTCTCTGGATCTTTTATATCACCAGACAAAATCTCCATCCGGATCTCCCACCACAAATCCCAAGATTTATGGCCCACACTAAGCGGCTTTGCACAGAGCAGGCACAACACGTGGCAGAGATCGTGTGCACAAATCAAGGATCCATGCCGCCACTTTCCCACTAACACACAACGTTAAAGCTTCAGCGCGAGAACACACAAATTCAAATCCCTAGATTTCTAGGGCAAATCAAGCCGATTGATTATCCGCGAACCCTTTCCTAAAGGGCGCATGTTAGTCCGACTGACTACCCTCCGCGAGGACCCATGCACTCGGTCATGTTAAACATCCGACTGAAGTCTTCTTTAGGATCATTATGTGACAAGCTTGACCCCCCTCCGCGGGTTCACTTGCCCCTCTCAGTAGGCTCCAAGGCGCATGAGTCGTAAACCTGGACCAGTAGGAGGCTTGCACTAGCATTCCCTTGGGATAATGAGTGGCATCTCTCCAGAGAGTCAGACCACGCGCCGACGTCTCCACTCGGGTTGTGATGGCATGCCAACACTCGAGCCTCAAGTCTACCTCCTCTGAGAGACCAAATGAAAAGATCCATGATTTGGAAACATATTCTGAGTGCCCCCGAAGCACTCGGACTTAACCGAAGGATCGGTATGTTTGTCCTATGAAATCTCAACCGATTCGGGGTCTAATGATGTGATCACCTATTATAGATAGGGTCAAAGACCTATCATTTGGATCACACATGGGACCCATCACCATCATGGGCAGGTCTCTGGACAGTGCCAATATTCAGATGCATACATCAGGAAGTTCACTCGGATGGTTCTGTAGCACTCGGACAACCACATGTCACTCGGCTAATGGACCACCACTCGGACATAGAGGACAAGAGGATGTCATGGAAGCTGCAATGGTTAAGGAATCCTAAGTCATCCACTAAATAGAGTTATAGCTACCGTTACCTGTAACTGCTGCAGTAAGGACTCACTGCACTAGTAACTAATTCATTCAATGACATTCAATGCCCCGGCAGCATGGGAGACATGGGGCTGCAGCGCACTCTATATAAGGTGCACCCCTCTCCATAGCCGGGCATGTTCAATCTTTGTAACCATACCCATCCAATCAAAGCAAGCCTTCAGGCACGAGACGTAGGGTTGTTACCTCCGCCGAGAGTGGCCCGAACTCGTTAAACACCGAGTATTACACCTGCACCGTAGCTAGGCTCTACCCCTTGTTCATACCCCTAGTACTCATTGTGAGGATCATAATCCCAACAAGGAGCTCGGCCAGCGTTGCATTTAATGCCGACCCTCTCATGAATGGACGTGTGGCCGGAGTGGGTTTCTCGGCTTCAGTGCCGGTTTCATGGAGGCAATTGAATGCGGCGAGGAGGCATGTTCACCTGAGCATGCAGCGGGCCGCACCCTCAACCAGATCGTCAGACGTACGACACTGTGACGTTCCTCATTTGATGTGTGGGCCCGTTGGGTATGTGCCCGGTATGTCAGTGACCCAACATAGGTAGCGCATGGCAGAGGAGTCAGTTCCACATGAATACGGCAGCTAGCGCCAGGCACGAAATGCACGTAGGTGGGATGAGGGGGTTTTGGTGGGCCAGGGTGGTGAGAAGCGGCCATTTCATAAACTGATGATTGTTTATTGAGTGTCACGTCATCTAATTCATGTATGTTGATTAGCCTACTATAAAATGCAAGAGATTTTTTTTCATATATACGTTGATAGCCTGTTCGATACATTATGATTCAAAAAGAGCACCACGAACATCAATCCTCTGCTTATCATAAATATGGTTAATACTTGTAACAGTCCTTAACAAAGGATGCAATTATGACTCTACCTTATCACTTCTGGATGACCCGACTATTTAAGCTGGTCGGCCAGTTCCTCACGCGGGGAGGAGGGATTGAACATCCCAAACCCGCTAGCCCAATACGGATGTGAAAATCATAATGACAAATTACACTTAGTGGAGCGGTCAAAATGTCTACATGGAACTTTGTTGACTGGTCAAATCGGCCATGCGGCTTGTGGGTCCCACCTGTCAGTTGGTAGACTAAAATTTACGCAGGCGCGGAAGGAGTCGACTTGAGACCCCATGGAACTGGTCCTTGCGCGCGAACCACCTTGGTTGTGTGTATGTGTGCATGCACGTATAGGTTGAGCACTTGAGCGTGAGCGTGTGTGTTGCATCGTGTGCTCTGTGCATGCATATGTGCATGTGCTCGTCCGAGTGTTGCGTGTGTTTATGTGTATGTGTGAGTGTTGAATGCATGTGTACATGTCAGTATTGCATGCATGCATGTGTATGTGTGTTCGTGCGTGCATCTGTATGTGTCAGTGTTGCATGGCTGCATGCATGCGTGTGTTCTTGCGAGTGGTGTGTGCGTGCATGTGTACGTTTGAGTATTACATGCATCATGCGTGAATGTCCAGCACATAATTTTAGAGGGCTGAGAGATATTTTGTGTGCGTACGTGAAATTGGTGTAGAGAGAGGGGATGTGTGGTGGATATAGAGATGTGCCCTTCGTTTCTCTTTACCGTAACTAATTTTATAGGATAAAAATATAAACATTCACAATATGGAAAAAATACCATTGGATGTCGCGTGCAATTAACTTTCATGTATAACTTTGTACTATTGTATATGCTTATTTTCTTAGTGGTAGAGGGTGTGTAAGCTGTGGTGGGCACATAATTTCTAGATGTGGTGGGTCGAGGTGAGGACTCATAGGTCAGTTTCGTCCTGCGCCATGATGACCCACAAGTATAGGGGATCAATTGTATCTCTTTTCAATAAGTAAGAGTGTCAAACCCAACAAGGAGCAGAAGGAAATGAAAAGTGGTTTTCAGCAAGGTAATCTCTGCAAGTGCTGAAATTGTGAGTAACAGGGTAATTTGATAGCAAGATAATTTGTAGCGGACAAGGAACAATAGTAGTAACAAAAGTGCAACAAGATAGCCCAATCCTTTTGAGGCAAAGGACAGGCCAAAACGGTCTCTTATGATAAGCAAAGTGTTCTTGAGGGTACACGGGATTTTCATCTAGTCACTTTCACCATGTTGGTTTGATTCCTGTACGCTACTTTGATAATTTGATATGTGGGTGGACCGGTGCTTAGGTGCTGTTCTTACTTGAACAAACCTCCTAGTTATTATTAACCCTCCCGCAAGCATCCGCAACTACGAGAGAAGTATTAAGAATAAATTCTAACCAAAGCATTAAACTTTTGGATCCAATCGGTCCATTACGGAATAGCGCATAAATTGGGGTTTAAGCTTCTATCACTCTCACAACCCATCATCTAATTGCTACTCCACAATGCATTCCCTTAGGCCCAAATATGGTGAAGTGTCATGTAGTCGACGTTCACATGACACCACTAGGGGAATCACAACATACATACTATCAAAATATCGAACACATATCAAGTTCACATGATTACTTGCAACATGATTTCTCCCTTGACCTCAAGAACAAAAGTAACTACTCACAAATCATAAACATGCTCAAGATCAGATGGATATTAAATAGCATATTGGATCTGAACATATAATCATCCACCAAATAAATATATAGTAATCAACTAAAAGATGTAATCAACACTACTAGTCACCCACAAGCACCAATCTATAGTTCTGGTAACAAGATTGAACACAAGAGATGAACTAGGGTTTGAGATGAGATGGTGCCGTTGAAGATGTTGATGGAGATTGCCCTCCCCAAGATGGGAGAGTTGTTGGTGATGATGATGATGATGATTTCCCCCTCCGGGAGGGAAGTTCCCCCGGCGGAATCACTCCGCCGGAGGGTGAAAGTGCTCCTCCCCAAGTTCCGCCTCGAGACGGCGGTGCTCCATCCCAAAAGTCCTCCCCTTATTTTTTCTAGGTCAAAGTGACTTATATACCAGAAGATGGGCACCGGAGGTGGGCCTGGGTGAGCACAACCCACCAGGGCTCGCCTGGGCTCCCTGGCGCGCCCAGGTGGGTTGTGCCCACCTGGTGGGCCTCCTCTGGTAGTTATTTGCTCCAATATTCATCATATATTTGATAAAAAAATCCATGAAGTTTCAGCTCATTTGTAGTTGTGTAGAATAGGTGGCCTGACGTAGCTTTTCCAGGTACAGATTTCCAGCTACCAGAATTCTCCCTCTTTGTGTATACCTTGCCTATTATGAGAGAAAAGGCATTAGAATTACAACAAAAGGCATTATTAAGGATAAAAACATCATAAATAACAGTAAGAAAACATTATGCAAAAGGGACGTATCAACTCCCCCAAGCTTAGACCTCGCTTGCCCTCAAGCGAAAACCAAAATCAAAAAACATGTCCACATGCTTAGAGAGAGAGGTGTCGATAAAAAAACGGACATAGCAGCATCATGTTCATTATTATGACAGCAACAAACTTAAACATAAATCTTTTATCAAGGAACTTTTATCATAGACTTCTGATGAATAAGCGACAATTCATCACACTATTGAAGTATAAAGAAAAAACTCTATTCAAAACCAATAAACTATGTTCTCAGTCAGCTTTGCAACTAACATTCATCATCTTTTCAGGAAGGGTCATGTATCGAAGTCTTTAGGAAAGTCCACATACTCAACCATCATATAGTCTTCTATGACTGCTAACACTCACCGCGTACACATGAGCAAAACGTTTCAACCGTACACATAGAAAGATAGGGGCTTATAGTTTTGCCTCCCAACGTATTCACCTCAAGGGTGATGTCAACAATAATAACCTCATGTTATCTATGTTCAACTGGACATATGTGCCTAGATCTTTCCTCGCTGCAAGATGCTTGCCAAAGGAGAAAAATAAAAAGGAATAGAAGGAAAACTTTGACTCTTTGCATAAAAGTAAATAGATAAAAGTAAAAGATATTCCCTTTGGGCACGCGGGGTCGAGTTTTCCGCAGTAACTCCCTCGCCAGTTGTGCTGCCCAGGACATGCGTTGAATGCGTGACGTGGGGGTCGTGCGTGGGGTGACCGCAACATGCTTGTGTCACCCCACGGTTAATAGTAAAGAGGCGGTCCACATCCTCCCCATAAAAACAGAGGAAGCCGTAGGAGCGCATCTCATTTACTAAGTGGACTCGGGTCGTGGCCATCATGGCACCCGCTCCCCATGATCACTGGGCGCAAAATGGTCGTTCCACTTGCCATCTGAATCCTGGCTCGCCCGCCACGTGTCCCCATGCCCCGGGGGAGGGCAGGCAATGGACGCAGAGGGTACGGGCTTTAATGCCGGGGCAGGGGGCCAGGCGCCGCTGATTGGAGCGATGGGTCGGTCCTGTCTCCTCGCGCTCCCGGTGGCTGGATTGATTGATTGGGGCGGCAGCCGTTCGGCTCGCTCGGTCCCATCCCCTTATAAAAAGGGGAGAGGGATAGCATCTTCCTGCATTCATCTTCCTCCAGTCTGATCCCTTCCCTTGTCATGGTGAGAGGGCGCGGTCGTGGCCGTCCTTCCATGGAGGCGACCAGGTCTTCCTCCCGCCAGAGAGCTGCGGCGGTTAAGGAAGAGCCTGACATCCAAAGCAAAGGCCACGCTCGAGGTAGAGGCGCCGGACGGGGCCGTGGTCGGCGAGGCGGTCGAGGCAGAGGTGGGCGCGGACGGGGGACACCTGCGTCGTCATCGTCTCCATCACCATCTCCTCCTGCTTCGTCGAGCGGCCATGTCGGGGACATGGCGCTGGAGTTTATTCTGCAGTTGCGCGAGCCGCCACACAGCCGCCTTTGTCTTCCAGAGGCATTTGCGAGGGTGCTGGAGATTGACCAGCCACCGAGGTTGAGGCTTCACATGAAGGGGTGTTGCAACGACGACATGTGGGCGAACACAAGGTTCCCCATCCCTCATGTGATGCTTCTTCGTCAGGGTTGGAAGACCTTCGCACGCGCTCACTGCTTGATGAAGGGGCACGTTCTCTACTTCAAATTAGCGGAGAGCGATCTGCTCTCCGTCAAGGTCTTCGGGCACTCGGGAATCAGGTTAGGGTGCTGCGCGGAGAGCTCGACTGATGACGAAAGCTCCTCCTCGAGCGACAGTGATGAGGAGGACACCGGTGGGGAGGACGACGAGGACGGGTCCGACTAGGCATCAGACACACCGTCCTCGAGCGATGCCGGCAGCACCATCATCTGCACCTGGCCTTTCCCTTAGCAGAGCGATTTTCCAGGGGTGGGGCCAGCTCCTTGAACTTCTCGAGGTCGCCTCCTTGGGCGTCTCGCGTGGGAAGGCCGGAGAACACGAAGAAGGCGGGTGGTGGGCTGCCAAGTCGGAGTACGATGGCACCGACACCTTCGTCTCATATTGCCGACCCGTTGCCTCATCTTTCGGCTCTTCTCCCTGTGCCATCATCACCAGCCCTCTTCTGGATGGCCACCGGGATGTTCTCTTGGTGTCTTCTGCTGCTCGTACCTCGCCTAGGCACTCCTTTTGACCTTCTACCATCTTAGTCTGTTTCCTGAGGAGAGGGACAAGAAATGGATTACAGGCATCTTATCTCATTTTAGATTTTAATCCTGCGGGCACCTGTCAGATTTAAACATTGTAATCCCCTTGCTCATGTATACATTCCGTATGAATTGTACTTGTGAAAAACATATTAATGAAAAACAGGGTGTCTACCGGGTTCTTTTGTGCGCGAGCGAGGCTCACACCAAGGAACGAATCCTTGTTATCTTTAAGATAAACATTGTCACCCGGCAACAGACCTTGCCGTCATCCTGTTCTATAGCTCGACTACACTCACACCCTTGGCGGAGGTAGGGGCAAAGTAGGATTAGGCCCTTCATTTGTTCCCTTTCCATCGCACTACAACCAAGTTCCAGCCCAAAGAAAGGTTTTTGGACACGGGAAAGAGGGAGCACGACGGCATAAGAGTGTGCGAAGTTTCGTACGTTCAAGTTCCATACAGAAGTGTAGAGTGGGGGATAAAAGACTTATATGATTCTTTAGCCCCGACAACCTTGGATTGCTGTGGTCGGATCTCTGGATATGCAGCCCCCGGCAACCTTGGCTTGCCAGGGTTGGTGTGTCGGCCTGTTTCCTTTCCTCCAAACAGCGCCTGCGCATCCTGCAAACCAAAAGAAAGGACGGGAAGGAACAGAGAGATGCACACTCGACCTCTATGCTAGGGGTTAGTCGCCGCTAAGCACTACCAACCCTAACAAAGAGAGAGACTCAACCTAGCATGCATGTTAAAACTTTGGGCACCAGCGCTTCATTTATTTATGCTCAGGGTCTATGCCTGGCTTTGTACAAAAGGGTTACATGCCTGGCCGGCAAGGCTTGTACAAAGAGTGGTCTGTCAGGGGGCCCGGCAACCACGCCTTACGGGTAAAACTTGCGAAGATGTTCGATGTTCCAGGAATTACTCACTGGAATACCATCTTCGATCTCCAGGCGGACTGTGCCGGGCCTGGTGACTCGTATTACCCGATAAGGGCCTGCCCACTTTGGCGTCAACTTGTTGGAATTCTTGGCCGATTGAACACGCCGAAGAACAAGGTCGCCTTCCTCAAAGCTTCGGGCATGAACCTTGCGGCTATGGTAGCGGCGCAAGGCTTGCTGGTAGCGTGCTACTCGCACAGCTGCCCGAAGACGATCTTCCTCAAGGAGCATTGCATCATCTTGCCGCAATTGCTCTTGCTCAAGCTCATCATAAGCGAGCACTCAGGGTGACCCGTATGTGAGTTCCGTGGAGAGAACTGCTTCTGCCCCGTAAATGAGGGAGAAGGGTGTCTGGCCGGTGGCTTGAATTGGTGTCGTTCTGATCGACCAAAGAACCGTCGGCAACTCATCAATCCAGCGTCTCCTGCACTTGTGCAGCCTATCGAAAGTTTTCGTTCTGAGGCCTTGTAGTAATTCAGCATTTGCCCTGTCCGCCTGGCCGTTGCTTCGTGGATGTGCAATAGAAGCAAATCAGACCTTGCTGCCGAGGTCTTGAATGTACTGCATGAAGGTGCGGCTTGTGAACTATGTTCCATTGTCGGTGATGACTCTGTTTGGCACACCAAAACGGTAAACTAACCCTTTGAAGAACTTGACGGCTGATTGTGCTGTCACCTTTCTCACTGCCTCCACTTCCGGCCACTTTGTGAACTGATACGTCTCCAACGTATCTATAATTTTTGATTGCTCCATGCTACTTTATCTACTGTTTTGGACTATATTGGGCTTTATTTTCCACTTTTATATTATTTTTGGGACTAACCTATTAACCGGAGGCCCAGCCCAGAATTGCTGTTTTTGCCAATTTCAGTATTTCGAAGAAACGGAATATCAAATGGAGTCCAAACGGAATGAAACCTTTGGGAACGTGATTTTCTCACCGAACGTGATCCTGGAGACTTGGACCCTGCTCCAAGAAGCTTCCGAGGAGGTCATGAGGGTGGAGGGCGCGCCCCCTACCTCGTGGGCCCCTCGAAGCTCCACCGATGTACTCCTTCCTCCTATATATACCTACGTATCCCCGTATGATCAGAGGAGGAGCCAAAAACCTAATTCCACCGCCGCAACCTTCTGTATCCACGAGATCCCATCTTGGGGCCTGTTCCGGAGCTCCGCCGGAGGGGCATCCACCATGGAGGGATTCTACATCATCACCATAGCCCCTCTGATGAAGTGTGAGTAGTTAACTTCAGACCTTTGGGTCCATAGCTAGTAGCTAGATGGCTTTTTCTCTCTTTTTGGATCTCAATACAATGTTCTCCCCCTCTCTCGTGGAGATCTATTCGATGTAATCTTCTTTTTGCGGTGAGTTTGTTGAGACCGATGAATTGTGGGTTTATGATCCAACTTATCTATGGAAAATATTTGATTCTTCTCTGAATTCTTTTATGTATGATTGAGTTATCTTCGCAAGTCTCTTCGAATTATCCGTTTGGTTTGGCCAACTAGATTGGTAGTTCTTGCAATGGGAGAAGTGCATGGCTTTGGGTTCAATCTTGCGGTGTCCTTACTCAGTGACAGAAAGAGTTGCAAGGCACGTATTGTATTGTTGCCATCGAGGATAACAAGATGGGGTATTTATCATATTGCATGAATTTATTCCTCTACATCATGTCATCTTGCTTAAGGCGTTACTCTGTTTTTAACTTAATACTCTAGATGCATGCTGGATAGCGGTCGATGAGTGGAGTAATAGTAGTAGATGCATAATCGTTTCGATCTACTTGTCACGGACGTGATGCCTATATACATGATCATACCTAGATAACCTCATAACTATGCTCAATTCTATCAATTGCTCAACAATAATTTGTTCACCTTCCGTAGAATACTTATGCTCTTGAGAGAAGCCACTAGTGAAACCTATGGCCCCCGGGTCTAATCTCATCATATCAATCTATATCACTTTATTTACTTGCTTTGTTTTTACTTTGCCTTTACTTTTTACTTTGCATCTATCTATGAAAAATACCAAAAATATTATCTCTATCAGATCTCACTCTCGTAAGTGACCGTGAAGGGATTGACAACCCCTAAGCGTTGGTTGCGAGTTGTTATCGTGTTGTGCAGGTACGAGGGACTTGCGCGTGACCTCCTACTGGATTGATACCTTGGTTCTCAAAAACTGAGGGAAATACTTACGCTACTGTACTGCATCATCCTCTCCTCTTCGGGGAAAACCAACACAAGCTCGAGACGTAGCAAGAAGAATTTCTGGCGCCATTGCCGGGGAGTCTTACGCAAAAGTCAACATACCAAGTACCCATCACAATCCCTATCTCTCGCATTACATTATTTGCCATTTGCCTCTCGTTTTCCTCTCCCCCACTTCACCCTTGCAATTTTATTCGCCCTCCCTTTCCCATTTGCCTTTTTCCCTTTGCCTTTCTGCTTGCTTGTGTGTTGGATTACTTGTTGCCATGGCGCAAGATAATACCAAATTGTGTGATTTCTTGAATACCAATAATAATGATTTCCTTAGTACTCCGATTGCTCCGCTTAATAATGATGAGTCTTGTGAAATCAATACCGCTTTGCTGAATCTTGTTATGAAAGATCAATTCGCCGGCCTTCCTAGTGAAGATGCCGCTACTCATCTAAACAATTTTGTTGATTTGTGTGATATGCAAAAGAAAAATAATACGGATAACGATATTGTCAAATTGAAGTTATTTCCGTTTTCACTTAGAGATCGTGCTAAAGTTTGGTTTTCGTCTTTGCCTAAAAATAGTATTGATTCTTGGAACAAGTGCAAAGATGCTTTTATCTCTAAGTATTTTCCTCCCGCTAAGATCATCACTCTTAGGAACGATATTATGAATTTTAAACAACTTGATCATGAGCATGTTGCCCAATCTTGGGAAAGAATGAAATTGATGCTTCGCAATTGTCCTACTCATGGTTTGAATTTATGGATGATCCTACAAAAATTTTATGCCGGATTGAATTTTTCTTCTAGAAATCTTTTAGATTCGGCCGCGGGAGGCACGTTTATGGAAATTACGTTAGGAGATGCTACAAAATTGCTTGATAATATTATGGCTAATTATTCTCAATGGCATACCGAAAGATCTTCTAGTAAAAAAGTGCATGCTATAGAAGAAATCAATGTTTTGAGTGAAAAGATGGATGAACTTATGAAGATGTTTGCTCCTAAAAATACTCCTCTTGATCCTAATGATATGACTTTATCTACTTTGCTTGAAAATAATAATGAATCTATGGATGTGAATTTTGTTGGTAGGAATAGTTTTGGTAACAACGCTTATAGAGGGAATTTTAATCCTAGACCTTTTTCTAGCAATCCTTCTAACAATTATGGAAATTCCTACAACAACTCTTATGGAAATTTTAATAAGATGCCCTCTGAATTTGAGAGTAGTGTTAAAGAGTTTATGAATTCATAAAAGAATTTTAATGCTTTACTTGAAGAGAGATTGCTTAAAGTTGATGATTTGGCTAGGAACGTTGATAGAATTTCTCTTGAAATTGATTCTTTAAAGCTTAGATCTATTCTTCCTAAGCATGATATCAATGAGTCTCTCAAAGCCATGAGAATTTCCATTGACGAGTGCAAATAAAGAACCGCTAGGATGCGTGCTTCCAAACATGCCTTTATTAAAGCATGTTCTTCTAACCCCTATGAAAATCAAGATGAAGATCTAAAAGTTATTGATGCGTCCTGATGCGGAGCATCCCATGATCATCCCCATGGACGCATCTACATCCCATAAAATACCACTTGGACCTATGACTCGAGCACGTGCAAGAGCCTTTGAAACCGAGGTGACATCACTCCTATCACAATTCCCTTTCGCTTCACATGAGACATGGTTACTACCTCAAACGGAAACGCTATACATACTCAGGTACCAAGGAGTTAACCGTGAAGAAGCTAGGAAGCAAGGAGAACCGGAAGCGGAAGACATGCGTGAAGACGGAGAGGAAAATCACCAAGTCCTAGACTGGCCGGACGATCCGGACAGCGGCGCGGACGATCTAGACAGAGCCCGGACGATCCGGACCACGACCCGGACGATCCGGCTAACTCACCCCGAAGGCACCCGAAGCTCCCACCTAAAGCCGGACCATCCGGACCCCGTCCCGAATCATCCGGACCCTGCCCGGACGTCTGGGCCCCCAGCCGGACATCCGGCCCTGCACCGCCACCAGCCGTGCCTCCAGCTCATCCGGGCCTCCACCCGGACCATCCGGACTAGCCCGGATCATCCGGCTCCACCCCCGGATCATCCGGCTAGCGCCTGCGCGCGCGTGTTGGGCTAAGCCCATGTACCCGTTCGCCCCCTAGCCTATATATAGGACTCCTCCTCCTCACTTTCAGACTTAGCAATGGATTAGCTCATATTTGTGTGAGAGCCTTTGCTCATCCACTTGGATACTTCTGCTCGGAGTTCACGACCTCTTCGGAGAAGATCCCCCAAGCGGATTCAAGACCCCTTTCTAGGGAAGAACATCAAGGCCTCCTCGCGGAGAAGAACGGTTGCTTTGTATCCTTACCTTTATTGATCTTGAACCTTGTGCTACCTTATGTGTGTGGTGATCTAGCACTTGTGTGATTGATTCCTTGTCGGTTTAGTGATTCTCTCTCTCGTTTTCCCTGTGTTTTCCCTTTGTGCTTCCGCGTGTTCTTCATGATTCCCCGTAGGATCCACTCCAAATGTGAAAGATCGTCGCTATAGGGTTCCACCCTACATCATCTTGGTATCATGAGCCACGTTGATCAAGTTTTTGGAGATCCTACCCCTCTTTTTCTAGCTTGATTTTGTTGATTTCGTCCTAATTCCGAAAATCCCCACCAAAAATAGCCCCCAAATTTTTTTGTGATTTGTTGGTTTGATGATGTTTTGTTGATTTTGATCCGTGGATTCGGTGTGTAACTTGTGGATCTTGCTTTTCCCCACCTTCTCCCCCTCGAAATCCATCCAAAATCCGCGGATTCATCGAAATTCTCGCCGTTTTCGAGTTCATCCCGAGCAGTTCCCGACCGCGATTGACCTGCCTGGATCATCCGGTCCCTGACCCGGATCATCCGGACACGTCCGGATCATCCGGCTCCTGGCCCGGATCATCCGGTTTCCTCTGCCGAAACTGCATTTTTGCAGATCTCCACCACCACCACCTACGTCTACATACTTCCCCACTTCAACCACCACCACTTCCACCTGCCAAAATCCCACGACACAACCTCCGTACCACCATTCGACTTTGGGTTCGAGAATTTGAGTTGTGATTTCCTGTGTCCTACTGTGTTTCGGCTATCTAGGTATGGTGCGACATCAACATAACCAACGCTCATCTTCGTCGACTACTCATCTTCGCTACGGACGGTAACTTCGACGACATCTTTGTCATACCTTGCAATTGCATTGATAACCATCATACCCCATCTTTTGCGTAGCTTACCCGTCAAGACTAGACATTGAGTATTGCCGGCAACATGACTTGTGCACATTAGTGATAATACTCCATATCATACATACCATACCATCGTGGTGCATATCTTGGAATCAACTTGTGTGTCACAAAGTTGTCATAGCACACAAAATTGCTATCTTGGTTCGTGAAGTATTGCATGAGAAAAGATCTCAAAAGTGAAAGAGCCACCCAAGCTTTTAAGCAAAGAGGAAAGATAAGCAAAGAGCTTATAAGCAAGAACCATAGCATCATACTACATTAAGATTGTCATATAAAATCATCTTGGATCATAGCAACGAAATACCATACATATAGCATACTTGGGATAGAGATCGTTGCATTTTTGCCTAGTAGGTTGTGCACAAGCTCCGTATCCGCCTATTGTGCAATCGTGCTAGCGTATCTCTAGTATTGTGCAACAAGAGCATTTTCGTGGATTCCACATTTTTGCTCATTTTTGGTTTGCACAATCCCATTATTCTATTTGCGTGTGTCTTTCCATGTTAAACTACTTGCTTGGTCTACTTGTTGCATTTGCGAATTTGCGAATCTTTTTCAACATCTTTGAGTCAAACTAACGATTACAATCAATTTTGTGCCACCATCCTAACCAAGCTCCACCATAAGCTTTTACTTGTGTAGGTGTGAGAACCGACAAGAATTGGTACCAATAGTGCTATTTCATTGTCCGCATTTGAGTGACCTTGATTCATCTTCAACATCGGTCAAAGGTACATTGGTATTAGTTCTTCTCATTCTACCACTCACAATTTGCTTGAAATGATGGATAGGACAAGTACTTCTACCAACCCACTCTTTGTCGAGCAAGACGACGTCATGTCATCATACATCACCAAGAGCCACCTCTTTGCTGCACAACGAGCATTGCATCAAGAGCAACAAGCAATGAACAACCGCATCGACAACCTCGCCACCGACTTACGACTCTCCGAGCAACGTACAAGAGACTACTTCGACAACAAGCTCGACGCGCACAAGCAAGAGAACAATGCAAGAATGGACAAAATCCACGCCTTGTTGGTGAACCGGCCTCCTTCTACATTGTCATACTCAAGACGGAGCCACTCAAGTCGACAATCCGACGACTCCTTCTCCGGCTCAAGTACACCGTCATCGAACACTCTTCGACGAGCCGCGTGTCAAGACCGTCATGCATCTCGCAACCCACTACATGTCAAGCATTCACAAGAGCAAGTCAATGAGCAAGTCCCTCGTCCTCAATCAAACCAAGTAGCGTTTGCTCAAGCTCAAGAACGACAACGTCTTCGTCGCCAAGAAGAAGAAGAAGAAAGAGCGCGTCTACACCAAGAGCAACAAGACGCCGAGGCTCAACGTCTTCAACAACAATAACGAGAAGCACAAGCTCTTGAGGCGGAACATGCCCTTCAAGCATCAAGTCGAGCTATCGCCAACCGCAATCGCGAACAGCGCAATCAAGAGGAAGCCCTTCGAGAAGAAATCCAAGAGAGGAACTACCATCCGCGTGTCCAACGTCAAGCTACACAAGCTCCCTCACAAGCTCATCAAGCTCAACCTCAACCTCAAGGTCAACAAGAGCAAGTTGATCATGGACTTCCTCCACGCCAAGAATAACATGAGGATGATTACCCTCCACGTCAAGGGCGTCATCATCACCATCGCCCACAAAACAATGAAGAGCAACGCTATGGCAAGCTCAAATTCACAATGCCCAAGTTCAATGGAAGCAATGATCCCGAAGAATACCTCTCATCGGCATTGAAGGTCGACAAAATCTTTCGTTTGCACAACTATGAGGAAGAGAAGAAGATCGCTATGGCATCACTTGAGTTCCAAGACGATGTGCTCATATGGTGGGAACAAATCCTTGAACGCCGACAAGCAAGAGGTGAACCTCCAATCACAACTTGGGCTCAAATGAAGGATGTCATGCGAGCACGTTTTGTACCAACCTACTACAACCGCGATCTCTTCAAGAAGCTACAACTCCGCAAGCAAGGAACAAAGAGTGTTGAAGAATACTACAAGGAAATGGAGATTTCCATGATTCGAGACAATGTAATGGAGGATGATGAGCAAACAATGGCACGATTCTTGAATGGACTCAATCATCCCATCAAGAAGATTGCCGACTTCCAACCCTACTCCAACCTCATTGAGCTCGTGCATCAAGCTACAAAGGCGGAACGCCAAGTGCAAGATGACTTCAAGTATGCCAAGTACTCCTCCAAGACCCACGGCTTCTCCAATAACCAAGCTTCAACAACTACTCCAACTTCGACATCAACCAAGCCTTCTCCAAGCAACGACGACAAGTCAAGTTACAAGAAAACTTCCACAAGTTCAAGTCATCTTCCTCCTACTACAAGCAACTTCAAGCCGTGTGCTTCGTCATCTACTCCAACCGATGAGACCGTCAAGACAAGCTCCTTCAAGTGTTTCACTTGCGGCGGCCGAGGCCACAAGTCCTATGAATGCACAAACAAGCGCACCATGATCCTCAACGACGATGGCACCTACGACTCAATGAGTGAAGATGAAATGGAAGCTATTGAGAAAGTGGCCATGCATAGGCGAGTGAATGAAGATGAAGATGACCAAGTCTTTTTTCATGAAGACACGAGCCCTGCTCTCGTTGTCTCCAAGGTCTTGACTCTTCAACATCAACAAGAAGAAGACCAACGATGCCACATCTTCCACACAAAGGCCGGCATCAATAGACGATCCGTCAAGGTCATCATCGACGGAGGTAGTTGCCACAACTTCGCAAGTGAAGAACTATGCTCCAAGCTTCAATTGGTAAAGAGGAAGCACCCGCACCCCTACAAGGTTCAATGGCTAAGTGACTTCGGCACTATATGAGTTGAGCATACGGTCCAAGTATCCTTCAAAATTGGTGCATATGAGGACACTTTGGAGTGTGATGTGGTCCCAATGACCGTTTGCCACCTCCTTCTTGGTCGACCATGGCAATTCGACCGTGGTGTCTTCCACAATGGGCGTACCAACCACTATAGCTTCAAGATGAAAGGGAAGGAATATGTGCTACGACCTATGTCTCCTAGTCAAGCGATAGCCCAAAAGCAAGCCAACCACCATAGAGAGAAGAGTCAAAAAGACATCCCCCAAAACGTGAGTGAGAGCCACAAGCCAAACTTGAGCGCCTCTTCTCCTAGAGAGAAAAACCTCATACTATTTGCCACAAAAAGTGAGATGAGAGAAGTGTGTGAGAACCCATCGAGTGTGATGCACTTTGTCCTTGTGTGCAAGGATGGAGAAACAAAAACTAACACCATTCACGAGCTACCTTTAGTGTTTCAATCTCTTTTGCAGGAATTTCAACATGTTTTCCCCGATGAGCTACCTCCAGGTCTACCTCCTCTACGAGGCATTGAGCATCGAATCGACCTCATCCCCGGAGCACCACTTCCAAACAAAGCTCCCTACCGTGTCAATCCCGAAGAAACCAAGGAGATTCAACGGCAAGTACAACAACTAATCAACAACGGTCATGTACGTGAAAGCTTAAGCCCTTGTGCCGTTCCGGTTATTCTTGTGCCTAAGCCCGATGGAAGTTTCCGCTTGTGTTCCGATTGTAGACCTATAAATGCTATCACCGTTCGATATAGGCATCCCATTCCTCGCTTAGATGATATGCTTGATGAACTTAGTGGAGCCAACTTTTTCTCAAAAATTGATCTTAAAAGTGGCTATTATCAAATACGCATTCACGAGGGTGATGAATGGAAAACTGCTTTCAAAACCAAATTTGGCTTATATGAGTGGTTAGTTATGCCTATGGGTTTATCGGAGGCTCCCGGTAATTTTGTGCGTCTCATGCATCATGTACTTCGACCTTATATTGGAGTCTTTGTTGTGGTTTACTTTGATGATATTCTTGTATTTAGCAAAACCATGAAAGAGCATCTTGATCATGTTAAGCTTGTTTTGCAAACACTTCGCAAGGAAAGTCTTTATGCCAACATGAAAAAGTGCACATTTGGTGTTGACAAAGTGGTTTTCTCGGGTTTCGTTGTCTCTTCCAAGGGTGTCCATGTTGATGAAACTAAAATTGAAGCAATTAAAACTTGGCCCCAACCCACCAATTTGCAACAAGTGCGTAGTTTTCTTGGTCTTGCAGGTTTTTATCACCACTTTGTGAAAGATTTTAGCACAATAGCCGCTCCTTTGCATGCTTTGAGTAAGAAGAATGCTCCTTTTGTTTGGGGATCTTTGCAATCCACCGCTTTTGATGAACTCAAATCTTTGCTTACTCATGCTCCGATTCTTGCTTTGCCTAATTTTGACAAAACTTTTGAGGTTCATTGTGATGCAAGTGGTACCGGAATTGGCGGAGTTTTGATGCAATAAAAACGAGACATTGCATATTTTAGTGAAAAACTATCTGGTGCTCAACTTAACTATCCCGTATATGACAAAGAATTGTATGCTTTAGTGCGTGTACTACATGTTTGGGAACATTATCTTAGACCTCATGAGTTTGTCATCCATACCGATCATGAAACACTTAAGTACTTGAAAGGTCAAACTAAGTTGAACAAGCGTCATGCCAAATGGAGTGAATTTATCGAATCTTTCCCGTATGTGATCAAATACATTAAGGGTAAGGAAAATGTAGTTGCGGATGCGCTTTCACGCATATGTACGCTTGTCACTAAACTTGAGTTGAATGTTATTGGTTTTGAGCACATCAAAGACTTGTATGCTAATGATCCATCTTTTGCTATTCCTTATGCTAAGTGTTTGTGACACTCTAAAATTTTTATTTGGTTTTTATCAAAAACTTTGTGGTTTTTGAGGAGAGGCTATTTAAAATTTTGCTTTTTCAAAAAGAAAAACCATCCACTTAGAAACTTCCTTTGCCTTGGCAAGGATTTTATTTTCTTCAAACCTTGGTGTTTGATTTTTTTGAAACTTCTTCTCTGTTGGTTCTCTCAAATTTAATTTTTGATTTTAAATTATTTTTTTCTTTTAAAATAAAGCTCTATGAAAATTTGGGATTTCCATATCTTGGAACCATCCTTGACTTGGCATTCTTGCCCATGTGATAAAACCTCTCCAAAACCTCCCCTAGACCTTGTGATCAACCCAAGTTCTCTGTCCCTACTAATCCAAACAAGTTTTGGATTTTATTCTAATTATTTTTCCCTCTCAAATCAATTCTAAAAATTATTTGGAGCCTTAGTGATTTTCAAAGCAAGTACCATATTGCATTTGAGTTTTGACATCAAACCAACTCCCCTGGATAGTCCTTTGTACCCACAACTCAGAACCATCTTGATCCACTCCTTCTCTTTTCAAATTTTTCAAAATTCAGTCTCTGCAAGTTTGGACCTGATTTGCCAAATTTGATGAAATTCATATCTACACTACTCCAAAAATTCCACCAAAATTCAGGCAACCTATTTGAGCAATGAGAAGCCACTCCACCAAGTATCAGCTCAAGGAAAAATCACCAGAGGCCAATTTCATTCTGTCGAACACCTTGCAAGCACTGCTGCTGTTCAAAATTCAGAAACATTCAGAGTTTAGTGTTGATCTTCGACAGAGTTTCAGTCACGCGGCCACAGTGCACTTGGCGCGTTGCACGCGGCTCTTTCTCCCTGGCCAGCACCCCCGCACGCGCGCTGGGCGTCTTCCCGGCGTCGGTGGCGCCCCTGGCCGCCCGCGCCGGCGTGTCTTGCGGCGGCCGAGACCCCGTTACAGCCGGCAGGGGGCAAGAACGGCGGCTCAACGCCGTTCCGCGCCGCCCATCGCTCCCTGGCTCTCCGCGTGGCCTCATGCACGCCAGCGCACGCCCGTGCACCGCCACCGCGATCGGCAAGCACAGGACGCGCTCCCTGCCGCCGACGGGCCCGCGCCGTCCCGTTCTGTCGAACTCCCTCCTAAGCACCAATCTCCAGCTCGATTAGCACCAAAACGGACCAAGTAGACTCCCACGACGGCGCTCGACTCCCTAATCACCCCCGACCGAGCACTGCGCCGCCGTAATCGCTCGCCGGAGACCCCGTTCACGGCAACTGCCTTGGGCCGCCTATAAAAAGGGCCCCCGAGCTCAACCTCGTGCACGCCTCATCCCCACACCTCACCAACGCCATGCCAGGCCACTTGGAGGACCTCGAGGAGGTCTCCTCCCCCAGCTCCGGCCGCCCCGATCCGCCTCGGCATCCACCTCGATTCACTCTGGTGAGGCCATCTCCGGTGCCCAAACCCCGTCCGTTACCCTCTCTAGCTACCAGGAGCATAACCCCCTCCTCAATTTGATCACTGCAGCTCTCTCCGACGAAGTCCTCGACCACCCGAGCCGCCGTCCGCCGGAGCAAAGCTCGCCGTCGACGTGGTGCTCGCCGACCGCCTCCACCACCATCAACCGACGCGGAAGGGTGCCCTGAGCACGAAGGTACCCTCCGATCTCTCTTCCTCGCCGTGGGTCGCCGCCGGTGACCACCGCGGCTCTCGGGCACCGGCGAACTCTGCCGCCCCGTTTGAACATTTGAACCTGACGAGTGGGACCCCACCGTCAGCCTCTCTGCCCTTTCTATCGAACCTTTTTCTGGAAGCGCCTTCGGGCAAATACGTCTTTCCTCTGGGCTGGCGTAGTCGCTACCGAAGCGCTTTCTGTTTTTATAAGCTAGCCCCTGGAAATCTTCTGTTTCATTACAGATGAGTCCCTGGACAAAAACCCTTATAACTTTTAAACAAAAAAGTATTTTTGATTGATTCTTCTTCTGTTCTCTTTAAAATTTTGTCTAGTTTTTTATCAGATTTATTTGGAAAATATTTGGTATACTTTCTGTGCACTCCTTGGTATTCACGATAGCGCATATATTTTCTTTATACCGTAGATACCGAAGGAGGTGACGGAGCCGTGAACTTCACCGAGCTAGGCTCCGACTACTCCGAACCAGGCAAGCATGTTTAAACTTTTGATATGATGAGTGTCTTGGCATGTTTTGCATTTAGTTAGTTTCATGGCATGTTGATAAGCATATCGATGAATGTTATTTTATGCGATAATGAGGTAAGTGAGTTCGATGATCCATAAGTGGATGGATGTGAGTATGAATGGCCATGTGTTGGCATGAGGATGGGTGAGATGGCAGTGTTGTAGCATGCCAGCCTCATGCCGGACTATGTGACTTCAGTGTCAAACCGTATCGGTCCAGTTCCTTTCATTTCCTTCCCTGTACTACCACATGTTTTCCGCAAGGAATATGGTTTAGTAAGTTGCAAACCGCTTTTCTGGTACACACCAAAAGGAGAGGCCGTGATGATGGTTCCATGGCCCTGGATTAAAGCCAGTCATCCGGTCCGGGGGCATGGGTGTTTCCGGTTGGGACCGAGAGGGGGCACCCCTTAGAGCGCGCGTATATAAATTTGATCCCATGCTATTCGAGATTGTGATCTCCCCGTCTCAAAAGTTTTTCTTGGACGATGTCTAGGGTGATTCCTAGCATCGAGAGGTATGATGGGTGTGTACTGGTTAGCTGTGTTTTCTTCCGAAATACCGTAAATGGAACTAGTCCTTCGTGACTACGGAAATCCGTTGGCTGTGGGAATAATTTTGTACAAAATCTGCAGAGTCATATATCCCTCCACGTCATCTATTCCATGTCCAAATTCGTATTATCTTGTCCTAACAATGACAGTGTTGATGACAGAGACTCCGGTGTTTCGCATGAGTGCTAATTCCCGAAATGATATTCCTGTGGATGGACTAACCCATTTATTCTTATGAATTAAAAGTTTATTATGATTATTATTTATCTGTCCATAAAAGCCCTTTCTGTGATGTCGCCCCGACGTCCGACTGTGGCATTTCTTTTCAAGCCCTTTCTGTTATGTCGCCCCGACGTCCGACTGTGGCATTTCTTTTCAAGCCCTTTCTGTGATGTCGCCCCGACGTCCGACTG
>NC_041381.1:299466386-299557938 GCF_002162155.2 Triticum dicoccoides
GGCATTTCTTTTCAAGCCCTTTCTGTGATGTTGCCCCGACGTCCGACTGTGGCATTTCTTTTCAAGCCCTTTCTGTGATGTCGCCCCGACGTCCGACTGTGGCATTTCTTTTCAAGCCCTTTCTGTGGTGTCGCTAAGATGCCCGACTGTGGCAGCTTTTTCTTATATTTATTTCAGACACCCGATCGGAAATTATTTATGTTCCGTTGGGATTTCAGGCGGACTACCGCCGTTTCCCTTTTGCTTACCTTGTTATGATAATTTTTGAATGAACATTGGTGAATTTATTCATGTCGCATCCATGCATGCATTTGTTATATCTTACGTCCGAACTGTCTTGCGAGTACTTTCAAAGTACTCACTGGCTTGTTGATTTGGCCAGATGCTGACGAAGGCGATTTCCTGGATGAAGAGTTCGATAGCGAGTCCGACACTTAGAGGAGTCCCAGTCAGTCTCGTGCGACCCTGGATTTGGTCACTGTTTTATATCCGCTTCCGCTACCAAATAAATTCATCGAGCCTCACCTCGACGCTCGATGAGATGATAGACTTAGAGTCTTGTATTTCTCTCCCCGCTGTGTTTTTCCACCACTGCCCTATCCTCGAGTCAGTAGTATGTCTCCACACCACTGTGTCATGTCCGCTATTATGTATAATTATTGGCGTGCTTGTAATAGTTTGGTTGAGCAACCGTAGTTCAACCCTGTAATATATTTTATGCTACTGGCTTATTGTATCAAGAAATTGTCTACCAGTGAGGAGAATTTCTCTCATACTGGACTCCAAAGATTGGTTTCTCAATAAATATTTTTTTTGGAAAACCGGTTGTGACAAGCTTGGTACCAGAGCCAGGCTGACTGTAGGAAGCCACTAGGTGCGATCGCTAATTGGTTATTACCATGATAGAGCTAATTTATATTTTTGCAATTGTAGTCATTTTCTGTAAGTCAGCATAAATTTATGATCTGACCATGCAGAATTTTTGCCTACTTTTGTAGATGGCCGACAACAGCTGCGAGTCTCAGACCTTCGCCAACGTGCCCGATGGGTTCGTCAAGCTTCTTTCTTTCATCGTTCAGGTCGCGATGGGGCCATCCGTGCGCCCAGTCTTCACACTCTGCCAGCACCGAGTCAACGACAGTCTGACCATGCACCAGGCCGCAGTGCAGTTCAAGGGAGGGCGTGGTGAGTTACGCCGCTTCCGGTTCGTGGGGAGAGCCATGCCTACGGAGAGGCATGCTATGCAGATGGCAGCCCGCGAGGCGATAGCTCGTCTCAGGGATGTCCTTCCCGTGATGAAGACTCGTCGTTACCGTTATCTTCCGTGCCATGTGCCTTACACCTGTCACTACGCATACTCCTGCCCCAGAGGAGAACGAGACGAGGCTTTTGAGATGCTCATTGAGTATCTCCGGGCCCTGGAGGCAGCCTTCGACAACCTGGCGGACGACTTCGTAGCTACCCGCATGGACTCAGTCCATGGCTTTGCCTCCAACAGGAGGGAGCTCCTACCAATCGCACCGCCACTGACTTTTGTCTCGTCATCAGCATCTTTTACGCCTGCTCGTCGCCTGCCTTCTACCGAAGAATTCAACCAAGTCATTGCGCCCACTCCAGCGCGCACTGCACCAACCTTCGCGCCCACTCCTGTACGTGTTGCTCCGCCCCTGGCAACCGCTCCGTCCGCTCTGCGCAATACTACACGTATGGAGCCCATTAGCGAGGAGCTAGTCGAGTCCCCAACCTCGCTACGCCTCGCCCTCGGCAGGGCAAAGGAGGTCGTCAACATCTCCGCCTGAGTACGCTTAGCTGCCGTGTATTGTACCGCTTTGTAAGATGTGTACATAGGTTGTGAGAAGTAGCCTGTTTGCGCATCATGTAGGATCTGGAGGAGTGCACTAGCCTAAATAACATGTCAGGATTATGTACGCATATCCTGAGTGATGTATTGTATAATTACCGCCCGCGTGTAAGATATGTAATGAGCAGTCCTTCTCCGTGCGCAAGTCGATTTGTTTTTCTTAAGTAAGCCGAGTTATTTAATTCTATCTGCCAGCTTTATGCATTTATGGTTTTGTTTTGCGACTCTTTCCGCTTTTCTTATGAGTTTTACAAAAAAATATATCCCCAGAGTGAAAAATGTCTCGTCCTTGGACACGCTCCATGCCAACTCCACCAGAGGAAAATTATGATACACAACCCAACAACGAGTTCACCCAGGGACAGTCAAGCCAACAGGGCAGTGAATTGGTACTTTCACAAATGTGCCGCCTTTATGAGCAGAGTCAGCAACAACATCGGGAGATGATGAACCAAGTCATCAACATGGGAAATCACCATGGACAGTATCAATAGCATTCCAAGTTATCTGAACTACAGAAGACACGTCCTCAAACATTTTCTCACACTGACAAGCCTCTTGAAGCCGAGGACTGGCTTCGAGATATGGAGAGGAAATTAATTATTGCAAAATGTTCAGATCTCGAGAAAATACTATATGCTCCACACTATCTCACAGGAGCAGCCGCATCGTGGTGGGAGAATTTTCTACACATGCATCCCAACGAAAATAACATAACCTGGGATGATTTCAAGGAAGGTTTCCGTGGTGCACATATTCCTAAGAGTATTATGAAAATCAAGAAGAGAGAATTCGATGACCTCAAACAAAGGAACATGACAGTGTCAGATTACAACAGTCAATTTACCCTATTATCCCGCTACGCCAATGAGGAACGTATGACTGAAATCAAGAAGATGGAGAAATTCCTTGACGGTCTGGCGCCCGCGCTTAAATGCCAACTGGTCGTGCACACTTTTCCTGATTTTAAAACACTGGTGGACAAAGCCATTATGAGAGACGCAGTCTGAAGATATCCGCAAGCGAAAAAGGGACCAGACTAATCACGCTCGCAATCGCCGAAGCAAGACAGATTTTCAATAGGGTGGGACACACAAATTCTCATCCAATGCCTCACGCCCAATCAAGAATTTTCATGCAAGGGACAAGGAATTCACCTATCGCCCCGGCGTTACTTGTTACGCTTGTGGAGAAGAAGGGCACTATGCCAAACAGTGCCCCAAGCCAAGGAGTTCAACCCCAAAGCCGAACAACGGCGGCAATAATTCAGCACCCAAGCGAAACAATTTCAATCCCAACAATAACCACAGGAAGGGTCATCTGAACCACCTAACCAAAGAGGAGGCACAAAATGCTCCGGATATCGTACTCGGTACGTTTCCTGTCAACACAATACCTGCAATGGTTTTGTTTGATTCTGGAGCTTCTCACTCTTTCATTTCGAAAAGTTTTGCTTTGCAAAATAAGTTTTCGATACTTCCTTTGGAGAAATCCATGATCATCAAGTCCCCTGGGATTCAGCAAGTTTCTCAGAATTACTGTCAGAATGTGGTCATTGAGTTCGAAGGATTGGAGTTTCACGCAAATCTTATTGTATTGGAAAACAAAGGACTGGATGTCATCCTAGGGATGGATTGGCTAACCACCAATAAATGTTTCATCGACTGTTTCAATAGGACCTGATTCTCACACACCACCAAGGGAAGACAATAAGAGTATCAGCCAAGGAAGGAAAAAGACCCCGACAACCGAGATCAAATAAGGTGGACGTTTCTGAGCTGAACAAGGTTCCAGTAGTGTGTGAATTTCCAGATGTATTCCCTGAAGAGCTGCCAGGCATGCCACCAGACCGAGAAATAGAATTCCGCATTGAGCTAGCGCCAGGAACCGCCCCCATATATAAGAAACCATACAGAATGGCACCATCCGAGTTGGTCGAGTTGAAGAAGCAAATAAAGGAATTACTGGAAAAAGGATACATTCGAGCCAGCTCCTCACCTTGGGGGTCACCAATTTTATTTGCCAAAAAGAAGGATGGAATGCTGAGATTGTGTATTGACTATCGAGCACTTAACATGGTCACAGTCAAAAAAACAAATACCCGATGCCAAGGATAAATGATTTGTTTGATCAACTTGCTCAGGCCAAGGTATTCTCAAAAATTGACTTAAGGTCAGGATACCATCAATTGAAGGTACGAACGGAAGATATCCCCAAAACGGCCTTCACCTCCAGATATGGACTGTACGAGTTCACAGTGATGCCATTTGGATTAACTAACGCCCCAGCATATTTTGTTCACCTCATGAACAAAGTATTTATGAAGTTTATGGACAAGTTCGTCGTGGTATTCATCGACGATATTTTGGTATACTCCAAGACACCAGAAGAGCATGCAGAACATCTCAGGATTGTGCTAGGAGAGCTAAGAAAACACCAATTGTATGCCAAGTTCAGCAAGTGCGAATTTTGGCTAAGACAAGTAAGTTTTCTAGGCCACGTGCTGACTCAAGATGGTATCGCAGTGGACCCAGAGAAAGTTAAGGCCTTACTTGACTGGAAATCACCAGCCAGTGTAACGGACATACGGAGTTTCTTGGGAATGGCAGGATATTACCGCTGATTTATTGAAGGATTTTCCACCATAGCCAAGCCTATGACACAGTTGCTCAAGAAAGATAAGAAGTTTGAGTGGACAGAAGCCTGCGAGAAAAGTTTCCAAGAGCTAAAGCAGAAATTAACAACAACACCGGTATTAATTGTACCCGACATACACAAGAATTTTGAAGTATATTGTGACGCGTCCAGAAAAGGTCTCGGATGCGTGTTGATGCAGGAAGGCATGGTTGTCGCCTACGCATCAAGGCAACTTCGCAAGCATGAGGAAAATTATCCCACTCATGACTTAGAAATGGCAGCAGTTATTCATGCACTCAAGGAATGGAGGCATTTCTTACTTGGGAATCGATGTGAAATATATACGGATCACAAAAGTCTCAAATATATTTTCACGCAGCCAGAACTAAATTTACGGCAACGACGCTGGTTGGAATTGGTAAAGGATTATGATGTTGGGATCCATTACCATCCAGGGAAAGCAAATGTAGTGGCCGATGCCCTGAGTCGGAACCCCAGCTCCGAAGAAAACTATCTGCACAGCTTGAGGCCCGAATTCCATCAAGAATTTGCCAAGCTCAACTTGATAATGGTAGCAGAAGGCACCATATCAAACTTGGAAATACAACCCAACCTTGTGGAGAAAATTAAAGAAGCTCAGCCCGGTCACCCCAGCATTGAAGGAATTAAAAGAAAGTTGAATATGGGCAAGGCCTCGAAATTCGTCATAGATAATGAAGGAATATTATGGTACGGAGAAAGGCTATGCGTGCCAAACATAGAAGACCTTAAACAGCAAATTTTAGCTGAAGCACACACCACTCCATATTCGATCCACCCTGGAGGAACCAAAATGTATAAGGATATTCAGGAAAGATTTTGGTGGCACGGTATGAAGAGGGACATAGCCGCCTTCATTGCATGTTGCGACTCATGTCAACGCATAAAAGCTGAACATCAGAGACCAGCCGGACTACTGCAACCAAACAAAATACCTAAGTGGAAATGGGACGAAATAGGGATGGATTTTATTGTCAGACTACCTCGGTCACGACACGGGAATGATGCCATATGGGTCATCACTGACAGGTTGACCAAAGTGGCACACTTTATTCCAGTGAAGACAACCTACACCACTCAGAGGCTTGCCAGGATTTATCTTTCCCGCATAGTTTGTCTGCACGGTGTCCCGAAGACTATAATATCCGACAGAGGCTCAGTTCGTCTCAAGATTTTGGGAGCATTTACAACAGGCTCTGGGAACCCAACTAGCCTTCAGTACCGCATACCATCCACAGACTGATGGACAAACTGAACGCGTAAACCAAATTTTAGAAGACATGCTGAGAGCATGTGTCCTCACATATGGAACCAGTTGGGAAGAAAGCCTGCCATACGCCGAGTTCGCGTATAACAATAGCTACCAGGCCAGCCTACAAATGGCACCATTTGAGGCTTTGTACGGACGGAGATGTCATACCCCGTTAAATTGGTCAGACACCGGAGGCAGCCGCATCTTCGGACCAGACATGCTCAGAGAAGCCGAGGAAAAGGTCAAGCTAATCAGAGACCGACTTTAAGACCGCTCAAAGTCGACAGAAGAGTTATTATGATCAGAAACATCGTAGGGTCAGCTTCGAACCCGGTGAGTTCGTATACCTGAGAGTATCCCCTATGAGAGGATTGCAACGATTCAGGATAAAAGGGAAGTTAGCACCAAGATTCATTGGACCATTTTGCATAGTGGCACGAAGAGGCACTGTAGCCTACCAGCTAGACTTACCCGAAGACTTGTCCGACATTCACGACGTGTTCCATGTCTCTCAATTAAGGAAGTATGTAAGCAACCCAGAGAAACAAGTATCCCATGAAAACATTGATATGCAGCCAGACCTCACTTATCGAGAACGTCCCGTAAGAATATTAGAGGAGTCTGAAAGGAGGACCCGACAGAAGACCATCAAGTTTTTCAAAGTCCAGTGGAGCAATCACACCGATAGTGAAGCAACTTGGGAAAGCGAGGATTTTTTTCGGACTGAGCATCCACACCTATTTAAGGATCAGCTGAAATCTCGGGGACGAGATTTTTCCTAAGGGGGTAGGTGTTGTGACACTCTAAAATTTTTATTTGGTTTTTATCAAAAACTTTGTGGTTTTTGAGGAGAGGCTATTTAAAATTTTGCTTTTTCAAAAAAAAAACCTTCCACTTAGAAACTTCCTTTGCCTTGGCAAGGATTTTATTTTCTTCAAACCTTGGTGTTTGATTTTTTTGAAACTTCTTCTCTGTTGGTTCTCTCAAATTTAATTTTTGAGTTTAAATTATTTTTTTCTTTTAAAATACAGCTCTATGAAAATTTGGGATTTCCATATCTTGGAACCATCCTTGACTTAGCATTCTTGCCCATGTGATAAAACCTCTCCAAAACCTCCCCTACACCTTGTGATCAACCCAAGTTCTCTGTCCCAACTAATCCAAACAAGTTTTGGATTTTATTCTAATTATTTTTCCCTCTCAAATCAATTCTGAAAATTATTTGGAGCCTTAGTGATTTTCAAAGCAAGTACCATATTGCATTTGAGTTTTGACGTCAAACCAACTCCCCTAGATAGTCCTTTGTACCCACAACTCAGAACCATCTTGATCCACTCCTTCTCTTTTCAAATTTTTCAAAATTCAGTCTCTGCAAGTTTGGACCAGATTTGCCAAATTTGATGAAATTCATATCTACACTGCTCCAAAAATTCCACCAAAATTCAGGCAACCTATTTGAGCAATGAGAAGCCACTCCACCAAGTATCAGCTCAAGGAAAAATCACCAGAGGCCAATTTCATTCTGTCGAACACCTTGCAAGCACTGCTGCTGTTCAAAACTCAGAAACATTCAGAGTTTAGTGTTGATCTTCGACAGAGTTTCAGTCACGCGGCCACAGTGCACTTGGCACGTTGCACGCGACTCTTTCTCCCTGGCCAGCACCCCCGCACGCGCGCTTGGCGTCTTTCCGGCGTTGGTGGCGCCCCTGGCCGCCCGCGCCGGCGTGTCTTGCGGCGGCCGAGACCCCGTTACAGCCGTCAGGGGGCAAGAACGGCGGCTCAACGCCGTTCCGCGCCGCCCATCGCTCCCTGGCTCTCCGCGTGGCCTCATGCACGCCAGCGCACGCCCGTGCACCGCCACCGCGACTGGCAAGCACAAGACGCGCTCCCTGCCGCCGACGGGCCCGCGCCGTCCCGTTCTGTCGAACTCCCTCCTAAGCACCAATCTCCAGCTCGATTAGCACCAAAATGGACCCAGTAGATTCCCACGACGGCGCTCGACTCCCTAATCACCCCCGACCGAGCACTGCGCCGCCGTAATCGCTCGCCGGAGACCCCGTTCACGGCAACCGCCTCGGGCCGCCTATAAAAAGGGCCCCCGAGCTCAACCTCGTGCACGCCTCATCCCCACACCTCACCAACGCCACGCCAGGCCACTCGGAGGACCTCGAGGAGGTCTCCTCCCCCAGCTCCGGCCGCCTCGATCCGCATCGGCATCCACCTCGATTCACTCCAGTGAGGCCATCTCCGGCGCCCAAACCCCATCCATTACCCTCTCTAGCTACCAGGAGCATAACCCCCTCCTCAATTTGATCACTGCAGCTCTCTCCGACGAAGTCCTCGACCACCCGAGCCGCCGTCCGCCGGAGCAAAGCTCGCCATCGACGTGGTGCTCGCCGACCGCCTCCACCACCATCAACCGACGCGGAAGGGTGCCCTGAGCACGGACGTACCCTCCGATCTCTCTGCCTCGCCGTGGATCGCCGCCGGCGACCACCGCGGCTCTCGGGCACCGGCGAACTCTGCCGCCACGTTTGAACATTTGAACCTGACGAGTGGGACCCCACCGTCAGCCTCTCTGCCCTTTCTATCGAACTGTTTTCTGGAAGCGCCTTCGGGCAAATACGTCTTTCCTCTGGGCTGGCGTAGTCGCTACCGAAGCGCTTTCTGTTTTTATAAGCTAGCCCCTGGAAATCTTCTGTTTCATTACAGATGAGTCCCTGGACAAAAACCCTTATAACTTTTAAACAGAAAAGTATTTTTGATTGATTCTTCTTCTGTTCTCTTTAAAATTTTGTCTAGTTTTTATCAGATTTATTTGGAAAATATTTGGTATACTTTCTGTGCACTCCTTGGTATTCACGATAGCGCATATATTTTCTTTATACCGTAGATACCGAAGGAGGTGACGGAGCCGTGAACTTCACCGAGCTAGGCTCCGACTACTCCGAACCAGGCAAGCATGTTTGAACTTTTGATATGATGAGTGTCTTGGCATGTTTTGCATTTAGTTAGTTTCATGGCATGTTGAAAAGCATATCGATGAATGTTATTTTATGCAATAATGAGGTAAGTGAGTTCGATGATCCATAAGTGGATGGATGTGAGTATGAATGGCCATGTGTTGGCATGAGGATGGGTGAGATGGCAGTGTTGTAGCATGCCAGTCTCATGCCGGACTATGTGACTTCAGTGTCAAACCGTATTGGTCCAGTTCCTTTCATTTCCTTCCATGTACTACCACATGTTTTCCGCAAGGAATATGGTTTAGTAAGTTGCAAACCGCTTTTCTGGTACACACCAAAAGGAGAGGCCGTGATGATGGTTCCATGGCCCTGGATTAAAGCCAGTCATCCGGTCAGGGGGAATGGGTGTTTCCGGTTGGGACCGAGAGGGGGGCACCCCTTAGAGCGCGCGTATATAAATTTGATCCCATGCTATTCGAGATTGTGATCTCCCCGTCTCAAAAGTTTTTCTTGGACGATGTCTAGGGTGATTCCTAGCATCGAGAGGTATGATGGGTGTGTACTGGTTAGCTGTGTTTTCTTCCGAAATACCGTAAACGGAACTAGTCCTTCGTGACTACGGAAATCCGTTGGCTGTGGGAATAATTTTGTACAAACTCTGCAGAGTCATATATCCCTCCACGTCATCTATTCCATGTCCAAATTCGTATTATCTTGTCCTAACAATGATAGTGTTGATGACAGAGACTCCGGTGTTTCGCATGAGTGCTAATTCCGGAAATGATATTCCTGTGGATGGACTAACCCATTTATTCTTATGAATTAAAAGTTTATTATGATTATTATTTATCTGTCCATAAAAGCCCTTTCTATGATGTCGCCCCGACGTCCGACTGTGGCATTTCTTTTCAAGCCCTTTCTGTGATGTCGCCCCGACGTCCGACTGTGGCATTTCTTTTCAAGCCCTTTCTGTGATGTCGCCCCGACGTCCGACTGTGGCATTTCTTTTCAAGCCCTTTCTGTGATGTCGCCCCGACGTCCGACTGTGGCATTTCTTTTCAAGCCCTTTCTGTGGTGTCGCTAAGACGCCCGACTGTGGCAGCTTTTTCTTATATTTATTTCAGACACCCGATCGGAAATTATTTATGTTCCGTTGGGATTTCAGGCGGACTACCGCCGTTTCCCTTTTGCTTATCTTGTTATGATAATTTTTGAATGAACATTGGTGAATTTATTCATGTCGCATACATGCATGCATTTGTTATATCTTACGTCCGAACTGTCTTGCGAGTACTTTCATAGTACTCACTGGCTTGTTGATTTGGCCAGATGCTGACGAAGGCGATTTCCTGGATGAAGAGTTCGATAGCGAGTCCGACACTTAGAGGAGTCCCAGTCAGTCTCGTGCGACCCTGGATTTGGTCACTGTTTTATATCCGCTTCCGCTACCAAATAAATTCATCGAGCCTCACCTTGACGCTCGATGAGATGATAGACTTAGAGTCTTGTATTTCTCTCCCCGCTGTGTTTTTTCACCACCGCCCTATCCTCGAGTCAGTAGTATGTCTCCACACCACTGTGTCATGTCTGCCATTATGTATAATTATTGGTGTGCTTGTAATAATTTGGTTGAGCAACCGTAGTTCAACCCTGTAATATATTTTATGCTACTGGCTTATTGTATCAAGAAATTGTCTACCAGTGAGGAGAATTTCTCTCATACTGGACTCAAAAGATTGGTTTCTAAATAAATATTTTTATTGGAAAACCGGTCGTGACAGTGTTTGATGCATACTTCTTGGGAACAATATTATATCAAGGATGCTTATCTTATGAAAGCTAACAAACTTTGCATTCCCGAGTCTTCCCTTCGTTTGCTACTTTTGCAAGAGGCTCATGGAGGTGGACTCGTGGGACACTTTGGACGAGATAAGACATTCGCCACGCTCTCCAAGAACTAATTTTGTCCCAAGATGTTTCGAGACATCTCACACTTAACCACCCGATGCTCTACATGTCGCAAAGCTAAGTCTAAAGCTCAATCTCATGGTCTTTACATGCCTCTTCCTATTCCTTATCAACCTTGGGAAGACATTAGCATGGACTTTGTACTTGGTTTGCCTAGAACTCAAAATGGAAAGGATTCCGTGTTTGTTGTTGTGGATCGATTTTCTAAGATGGCACATTTCATTCCTTGCAACAAGATAGATGATGCTTCACATGTTGCAAATCTCTTTTGTAGGGAAATCTTGCGTCTCCAAGGAGTACCAAAGACAGTCGTCTCCGACCGCGACGTCAAGTTCTTGAGTTACTTTTGGAACACCCTATGCGCCAAGCTCGGAATCAAGCTCTTGTTCTCATCCGCATACCATCCTCAAACCGACGGCCAAACGGAGGTGACAAACCGGACTCTCTCCACTCTACTTCGCGTTTTGATCAAGAAGAACATCAAGGAGTGGGAGGCATGTCTACCCATCGCCGAGTACGCCTACAACCATGCAAGACATTCGACTACCGGCAAGTCCCCCTTCGAGGTTGTCTACGGCTTCAACCCGTTGTCACCATTGGACATTCTACCTCTTCCTCTACAAGAGTGCACAAACATGGATGCGAGTGCACGGGCAAACTACATCAAGAAGATGCATAAAGATACAGGGCACACCATTGAGCACCAAGTACAATGACTAGCCACCAAGCTCAACGTCAACAAGCAACCCATGATCTTCAACATTGGCGATCTTGTGTGGATACACCTTCGAAAGGACCGCTTCCCCAGTGAATGCAAGTCCAAACTTCTACCTCGAGCCGATGGACCCTTCAAGGTGCTAGCATGCTACAACGACAATGCCTACAAGATAGACCTACCACGAGGCAAGTACAATGTGAGCGACATCTTCAACGTCAAGGACCTTGCGCCATACCATGGAGATGAAGATTTCAATCCGTGGTCGGATCTTTCCCAAGGGGGGGAGATGATGCGGAGCATCCCATGATCATCCCATGGACGCATCTACATCCCCTACAACACCACTTGGACCTATGACTCGAGCACGTGCAAGAGCCCTTGAAACCGAGGTGACGTCACTCCTCTCACAATTCCCTTTTGCTTCACATGAGACATGGTTACTACCTCAAACGGAAACGCTATGCATACTAAGGTACAAGGAGTTAACCGTGAAGAAGCTAGGAAGCAAGGACAACCGGAAGCGGAAGACATGCGTGAAGACGGAGAGGAAAAGCACCAAGTCCCAGACTGGCCGGATGATCCGGACGGCGGCCCGGATGATCTCGACAGAGCCCGGACGATCCGGACCATGACCTGGACGATCCGGCTAACTCACCCCGAAGGCACCCGAAGCTCCCACCTGAAGCCGGACCATCCGGACCCCATCCCGGATCATCCGGACCCTGCCCGGACGTCCGGACCCCCAGCCGGACATCCGGCCCTGCACCGCCACCAGCCGTGCCTCTAGCTCATCCGGGCCTCCACCCGGACCATCCGGACCAGCCCGGATCATCCGGCTCCACCCCCGGATCATCCGGCCAGCGCCTGCGCGCGCGTGTTGGGCTAAGCCTATGTACCCCTTCTCCCCCTAGCCTATATATAGGACTCCTCCTCCTCACTTTGTGACTTAGCATTGGATTAGCTCATATTTGTGTGAGATCCTTTGCTCATCCACTTGGATACTTCTCCTCGGAGTTCACGACCTCTTCGGAGAAGATCCCCCAAGCGGTTTCAAGACCCCTTTCTAGGGAAGAACATCAAGGCCTCCTCGCGGAGAAGAACGGTTCCTTTGTATCCTTACCTTTGTTGATCTTGAACCTTGTGCTACCTTATGTGTGTGGTGATCTAGCAGTTGTGTGATTGATTCCTTGTCGGTTTAGTGATTCTCTCTCTCGTTTTCCCCGTGTTTTCCCTTTGTGCTTCCGCGTGTTCTTCGTGATTCCCCATAGGATCCACTCCAAACGTGAAAGATCGTCGCTATAGGGTTCCACCCTACATCACGTTCCCCATTAAATCTTTCTTTTGCAATATGAATCTTGATGAATCTGAATATGATCTTCCCTTACCTAGAAGGCATTCTAAGAATTCGAAGTTTCTAGATCTTGATGATGAAATTGATGAAAGTGGGATTGAAATAAATAGAAACTGTGATGCTGCTAAACCCACTATTTTGGATCTCAAGGAATTTAATTATGAAAAAATTGCTCTTTGATTGGTTGTATTTCCTTGTTGCAATCCGTGCTAGAATCTCCTCATGCTTATAGTCAAAATAAGGCCTTTACCGAACACATTGTTGATGCTTTGATGCAATATTATGAAGAAAAACTTGAGATGAAAGTTTCTATCCCTAGAAAACTCTATGATGAGTGGGAACCTACTATTAAAATTAAAATTAAAAACTTTGAGTTTCATGCTTTATGTGATTTGGGTGCTAGTGTCTCTACTATTCCCAAAACTTTATGTGATTTGCTCGATTTCCGTGATTTTGATGATTGCTCTCTAAACTTGCATCTTGCAGATTCCACTATTAAAAAACCTATGGGAAGAATTAATCATGTTCTTATTGTTGCAAATAGGAATTATGTGCCCGTATATTTTATCGTTCTTGATATAGATTGCAATCCTTCATGTCCTATTATTCTTGGTAGACCTTTCCTTAAAAAAGGAAGGGAATATTAGATTCCAATTTCCCTTAAAAAAGGGTATGGAACAATTCCCTAGAAAGAAAATAAAATTACCATATGAATCTATCATGAGAGCCACTTATGGATTGCCTACCAAAGATGGCAATACCTAGATCTATCCTTGCTTTTATGCCTAGCTAGGGGCGTTAAACGATAGCGCTTGTTGGGAGGCAGCCCAATTTTATTTTGTGTGTTTTTGTTTTTTATTCTGGTTAGGAATAAATAATCCATCTACCTTCTGTTTGGATGTGGTTTTTTTGTTTTAATTAGTGTTTGTGCCAAGTAGGACCTATAGGATAACCTACAATAATAGTTGATCTGATTCTGCTGAAAAACAGAAACTTTGGACGCACTACTTTAGTTATGATAAATCACAGCAACGTGATTTTGCGTTTCTTCTCTTTGCTGCTGATAAATAAACAAATTGTGCAGGACTTCCTATTTTGGTAGAATTTTTAGAGTTCCAGAAGTTTGCGTGAGTTATAGTTTACTACAGACTGTGCTGTTTTTGACAGATTCTGTTTTTCGTGTGTTGTGTTTGCTTATTTTGATGAATCTATGGCTGGTAAATTAGTTTATAAACCATAGAGAAGTTGGAATACAGTAGGTTTAACACCAATATAAATAAAGAATGAGTTCATTACAGTACCTTGAAGTAGTCTTTTGTTTTCTTTCTCTAACGGAGCTCACGAGATTTCTGTTGAGTTTTGTGTTGTGAAGTTTTCAAGTTTTGGGTGAATTCTTTTGATGGATTATGGAACAAGGAGTGGCAAGAGCCTAAGCTTGGGGATGCCCATGGAACCCCCAAGATAATCCAAGGACACCAAAAAGTCAAAGCTTGGGGATGCCCCGGAAGGCATCCCCTCTTTCGTCCACTTCCATCGGTAATTTACTTGGAGCTATATTTTTATTCACCAACATGATATGTGTTTTGCTTGGAGCGTCTTGTATTATTCGTGTCTTTGCTTGTTAGTTTACCACAATCATCCTTACTGTACACACCTTTTGAGAGAGCCATACATGATTTGGAATTTGTTAGAATACTCTATGTGCTTCACTTATACCTTTTGAGCTTGATAGCTTTGCTCTATGTGCTTCACTTATATCTTTTGAATGTGATAATTTTTTGCTCTAGTGCTTCACTTAGATCTTTTAGAGCACGGTGGTGGATTTGTTTTAAAGAAACTTGATCTCTCATGCTTCACTTAGATTATTTTGAGAGTCTTTAATAGCATGGTAATTTGCTTAATTTTAATATACTTGGTATTCAAGATATGTGAAACTTTCTTTTGAGTGCGTTGAATACTAAGATAAGTTTGATGCTTGATAATTGTTTTGAGATGTGGAGGTGATAATATCAAAGTCGTTCTAGTTGGGTGATTATGAATTTGAGAAATACTTGTGTTGAAGTTAGCAAATCCCGTAGCATGCACGTATGGTTAAAGTTGTGTAACAAATTTGAAACATGAAGTGTACCTGGCTTGTGCATCCTTATGAGTGGCGGTCGGGGACGAGCGATGGTCTTTGCCTACCAATCTATCCCCTAGGAGCATGCGTGTAGTACTTCATTTTTGATGAATTCTAATTTTTGCAATAAGTATATGAGTTCTTTTGACTAATGTTGAGTCCATGGATTATACGCACTCTCACCTTTCCGCCATTTCTAGCCTCTTCGGTACCGTGCATTTCCCTTTCTCACCTTGAGAGTTGGTGCAAACTTCGCCGGTGCATCCAAACCCCGTGATACGATACGCTCTATCACACATAAACCTCCCTATATCTTCCTCAAAACAGCCACCATACCTACCTATCATGGCATTTCCATAGCCATTCCGAGATGTATTGCCATGCAACTTCCATCATCATCATCATGACATACACTACTTTTGTCATATTGCCATTGCATGATCATGTAGTTGACATCGTATTTGTGGCAAAGCCACCATGCAATATTTTCCATACATGTCACTCTTGATTCATTGCACCATCCCGGTACACCGCCAGAGGCATTCATATAGAGTCATATCTTGTTCTGAGTTTCGAGTTGTAATCCTTGTGTTGTAATCAATAGAAGTGTGATGATCATCATTATTAGAGCATTCCCAAAAAAAGGCCAAAAAAAGGGGGCCCAAAAAAAGGGCAATGCTACTATCTCCTTTTCCACACTTGTGCTTCAATGTAGCACCTTGTTCTTCATGTAGTGAGTCTCATATATTGTGCTTCAAAGTAGCACCGTATTTTTCATATAGTGAGTCTCTTAAGTTGCCTTGTTCATACTAGTGGGAATTTTTCATTATAGACCTTGGCTTGTATATTCCTACGATGGGCTTCCTCAAATGCCCTAGGTCTTCATGAGCAAGCAAGTTGGATGCACACCCACTAGTTTTCTTTTGTTGAGCATTCATAGCTCTAGTGCATCCATTGCATGGAAATCCCTACTCGCTCACATCAATATCTATAGATGGGCATCTCCATAGCCCATTGATACGCCTAGTTGATGTGAGACTTTATTTTTTGTCTTCTCCACACAATCCCCATCATCATATTCTATTCCACCCATAACGCTATATCCATGGCTCACGCTCATGTTTTGCGTGAAGGTTGAATTTTTTTGAGATTATTTAAGTATGAAACAATTGCTTGGCTTGTCATCGGGGGTATAGAAGTTAGGAACATCTTTGTGTGACGAAAATGAAGCATAGCCTAACTATATGATTTTGTAGGGATGAACTTTCTTTTGCCATGTTATTTTGAGAAGACATGATTGCTTTGATTAGTATGCTTGAAGTATTATTATTTTTGTGTCAATATGAAATTTTGTCTTGAATCTTTCGGATCTGAATATTCATATCACAATTAAGAAGATTTACATTGAAATTATACCAAAGTATCACTCCGCATCAAAAATTCTTTTTTATCATTTACCTACTCGAGGACGAGCAGGAATTAAGCTTGGGGATGCTTGATACGTCTCCAACGTATCTATAATTTTTGATTGCTCCATGCTACTTTATCTACTGTTTTCGTCTATATTGGGCTTTATTTTCCACTTTTATATTATTTTTGGGACTAACCTATTAACCGGAGGCCCAGCCCAGAATTGCCGTTTTTGCCTATTTCAGTATTTCGAAGAAACGGAATATCAAACGGAGTCCAAACGGAATGAAACCTTCAGGAACGTGATTTTCTCACCGAACGTGATCAAGGAGACTTGGACCCTACTCCAAGAAGCTTCCGAGGAGGTCACGAGGGTGGAGGGCGCCCCCCCTGGGCGCGCCCCCCTACCTCGTGGGCCCCTCGGAGCTCCACCGATGTACTCCTTCCTCCTATATATTCCTACGTATCCCCGTATGATCAGAGGAGGAGCCAAAAACCTAATTCCACCGCCGCAACCTTCTGTATCCACGAGATCCCATCTTGGGGCCTGTTCCGGAGCTCCGCCGGAGGGGGCATCCACCATGGAGGGCTTCTACATCATCACCATAGCCCCTCCGATGAAGTGTGAGTAGTTTACTTCAGACCTTCGGGTCCATAGCTAGTAGCTAGATGGCTTCTTCTCTCTTTTTGGATCTCAATACAATGTTCTCCCCCTCTCTCGTGGAGATCTATTCGATGTAATCTTCTTTTTGCGGTGTGTTTGTTGAGACCGATGAATTGTGGGTTTATGATCCAACTTATCTATGGAAAATATTTGATTCTTCTCTGAATTCTTTTATGTATGATTGAGTTATCTTTGCAAGTCTCTTCAAATTATCCGTTTGGTTTGGCCAACTAGATTGGTAGTTCTTGCAATGGGAGAAGTGCATGGCTTTGGGTTCAATCTTGCGGTGTCCTTACTCAGTGACAGAAAGAGTTGCAAGGCACGTATTGTAATGTTGCCATCGAGGATAACAAGATGGGGTATTTATCATATTGCATGAATTTATTCCTCTACATCATGCCATCTTGCTTAAGGCGTTACTCTATTTTAACTTAATACTCTAGATGCATGCTGGATAGCGGTCGATGAGTGGAGTAATAGTAGTAGATGCATAATCGTTTCGATCTACTTGTCACGGACGTGATGCCTATATACATGATCATACCTAGATAACCTCATAACTATGCTCAATTCTATCAATTGCTCAACAGTAATTTGTTCACCCACCATAGAATACTTATGCTCTTGAGAGAAGCCACTAGTGAAACCTATGGCCCCCGGGTCTAATCTCATCATATCAATCTATATCACTTTATTTAATTGCTTTGTTTTTACTTTGCCTTTACTTTTTACTTTGCATCTATCTATCAAAAATACCAAAAATATTATCTCTATCAGATCTCACTCTCGTAAGTGACCGTGAAGGGATTGACAACCCCTAAGCGTTGGTTGCGAGTTGCTATCGTGTTGTGCAGGTACGAGGGACTTGCGCGTGACCTCCTACTGGATTGATACCTTGGTTCTCTAAAACTGAGGAAAATACTTACGCTACTATGATGCACCATCCTCTCCTCTTCGGGGAAAACCAACGCAAGCTCGAGACGTAGCATGAACTTGTCGATTGCAACGTACAAGTACTCAAAGCCCCCGATAGCACGGGGAAAGGGGCCCAGTATGTCGAGCCCCCAGACTGAGAATGGCTAGGAAAGAGGGATTGCTTGGAGAGCTTGAGCTGGTTGATGAAGCTTTTGAATGGAACTGACACACTTCACACTTGGTTACTAGTGCAGTTGCATCCTGGAGGGTAGTGGGCCAGAAGAAACCTTGCTAGAACGCCTTGCCCGCAAGGGATCTTGACCCTATGTGGGAGCCACATATGACTCCGTGTATCTCCGCCAACAACTCCAGTCCGTCCTCCCGAGAAATGCACTTCAATTTCACACCGTTCAGTCTTTTTCTGTACAAGGTGTTGTCCACGGACTGGTACATGGTAGACTGATGGGCTACTTTTTCTGCTTCTTCCTGTTCCTCATGGAGTTCCCCTGTCTGGAGAAATAGAACGGTATGTTGTGCCCATGCAGGAGCCTGAGGCTCGACGGCAAGGACCAAAGGCATTTCTTCTGCTGCGGGAGCGATCGTCTCCATGGCAAGGGCTTGAGGCCCTGCCAGAGCTTGTTGCTCCTCGGCAAGCCTAGCGTCCTCGACAACACCTTTGTCGGCGGCTCCTGAGAGCTCGGCGGGAAAGTACTTGCTGGGGCTCGACTTCCTTCGCTTATCGTGCTCTGCCGATGATTCTACGAATGGCTGAGTTAGCTGGAGGACAAAAGTCCCTGGTTCCATAGGTAACTTTAGGGCAGCATGCTTTGACAGGTCATCGACAATGCTGTTCTCTGCTCAAGGAACATGCTCAGCTTGTAGACCGTCAAAACGCTCCTCCAACTTTGTCACTTCATCTATGTAGGCCTCCATCAATGGGCTCTGATAATATTTATTGACTTGCTTGACGACAGGCTGAGAGTCCCCTCTGGTGATGAGCTTCCTGATTCCGAGGTCCACCACGATCCTGAGACCGGCAAGCAGCCCTTCGTACTCGGTAGGTGTTGTTTGTTAATCTCGTCCTGGGAAAGTGCATTTGGACTACATACTTGAGGTGCTCTCCAATGGGTGCGGCAAGTTGCACACCGGCACCGGCGCCTTACAGCGAGAAAGCCCCATCAAAGTACATGATCCAGTTGTGACTTGTTTCCTTGCCGGGGAGGGTAGTTTCTTGAACTTCTTCGTCATGCGTCGAGGTCCACTCTGCAATGAACTCTGCCAAGACTGTACTTTGGATTGTTGAAGTTCTTTCAAACCTTAGACCAAAACTTGACAGTTCCAACGCCCATTCCACAATCCTCCCAGTTGCATCTGTGTTATGCAAGATCTGTTGCAACGGGAGGCAGGTGACGACGGTGATCTCATGTGCTTGGAAGTAATGATGCAGATTCCTCGAGGCCATAAGGAGGTCGAAGAGCAACTTATGCACACCAGAGTACCTTGATCTAGCTCCCTGCAAGAGAGAGATGACAAACTAAACTGGGTGCTGCATCATTTTCTTCCTTTGCACCACTTTATTTGCGGGCGCAGATCCCACCTTGCTGGTGTTAGACTCTGCCGTTGCCACCGCCCCTTCATCGACCTCCCTCTGTGCCACTAGTGCAGCACTAACCACTTGATTCGTTGCCGCTAAATATAGTAGCAACGGCTCTTGTGGTTTAGGTGCAACTAGTATTAGTGTAGAGGAGAGGTATCTCTTCAAGTCCTGCAGCGCTGCCTCGGCCTCTGGAGTCCATTACATTGGGCCGGCCTTTTTCAGGATTTTGAAAAAGGAAGGGCGCGCTTGGAAGATTTGGAGATGAACCTACTCAGAGCAGCAACACAACCAGCAAGTTGACGCACATCTTTGACTCGCCTCGGCGCTTCGATCTGGTCAATTGCCTTGATCTTGTCAGGGTTTGATTCGATCCCCCACTGCGACACAAACAACCCAAGAAGCTTGCCGGATGGGACACCGAACACACACTTCTCAGGGTTAAGCTTGAGGTTGATCTTGCACAGATTTGCAAATGTTTCTTCTAGGTCTTGTATGAGTGTTTCCCTGTCCTTGGTCTTGACCACTATGTCATCCATATAAGCTTCCATATTTCCATGTAGCCGAGGCTCAAAACCAATTTGGACTTCTCTCGCAAATGTCGAACCAACGCTTTTCAACCCAAAAGGCATTCGTATAAAACAATACGTATCACATGGGGTGATGAATGCGATCTTCTCTTCATCTTCTCTTGTCATGAAGATCTAGTGGTATCCTGAGTAGGCGTCAAGGAATGACAACAAGTCACACGCGGCAATGGAGTCCACAATCTGGTCAATGCGTGACAAAGGGAAAGGATCCTTTGGACAAGCTTTATTGATGTTTGTGTAATCAATACACAGCCTCCATTTCGCATTTGCCTTGCGCACTACTACCGGATTAGCCAACCACGTTGGATGGAGCACTCCTCTGAACAAGCCTGCCTCTTCCAACTTCCTGATCTCCTCCGTGATGAACTCTTGTTGCCCCAAAGCTTGCTTTCTGACCTTCTGCTTGACGGGCCGTGCATGAGGACAGATAGCAAGATGGTGCTCAATCACCTCCTTGGGAACATCGGGGATGTCAGATGCTTTCCATGCAAATACATCGACATTCGCCCGCATGAAGGCGATGAGCACGCTTTCATATTTGCTGTCGAGGGTGGAGCTTATGGTAACAGCTCCTCCCGTGCCGTCCTCCTTAACGGACACCTTCTTGGTCTCTGGTGGTGTAGCTTTGGATTTCTTGCTCTTGTCGGTGGAGCTCTCTAGCACGTCCTCGACGGGAGCATAAGACTCCGAAGAGGTGCGCTTGCCGAAGTGGGTGCAAGAGGTCCTGTCGGTCTTCTTCCCTCCTGGGGCTCCAGTGACAGGAGAAAGTGCTTTGGAAGCATTTGCTGCAACTGCTTTCCAGTAGAGTTGGTCGGCGCATATCAGCGTGTCTTTCTTGTCGAAGGGGACGGTGATGATGCTCATCGTCCCAGGCATCTTCAACCTTGTCTAGGCATACTGCGATGCCGCCATAAACATGGCTAGAGCTGGGCGACCGAGGATCCCATGGTAGGGCAAGGGGATCTCAGCAACATAAAAAACAATCCTCTCTGTTCTATAATCTAGCTCACCTCCAAATGTAATGGGCAATATGATTTTACCTTCCGGCTGACTCCTTCCCAGATTGACCCCTTGAAACATGCCTATCTCTTCGAGGTCTCCATCAGGAATATGCAGCCTTTCGATCACAACAGGCGAGATCAAGTTCAGACCGACCCCGCCATCTACCATCACTTTTGTCACCTTGAGGTTGCGTATTGTTGGTGAAACCATCAACGGCAAACACCCGACCGCCATTGTGCGATCAGGGTGATCCTCGGTGTCAAAAATGATAGGCGTGCTAGACCACTTCAATGGCCTCTGGGCATCAAACGATGGCTCAGCTAGAGTGATCTCAAGCGCCCACTGCTTGAGTTGGCGGTGAGAGGTGTGCAGCGAGGTGCCACCGTCGACGCACATGGCCTCCGTAGCTTTCTGGAATTCATGCTCGCAGGACACGTCATCCTCATCATGATCATCGTCTTCCTGCTTCTTGTCGCGGCCCCGAGCGAGCCTTTCTTGTTGATTATCTTTGCCGCGGTGACCACCTTTGCCGCTACGCTTCTTGCCGGATCCCTCGGTACCATCCTGGCCCTTCTCCTTGTCCCACCTCTCATACTCGGTCTTCTGCTTGTCTGCGAGCTGCTCAACTTGTCGGTGGTTCTGGAGGTCATGGCCCTTGGTGCGATGGATCTTGCAGTACTGCTTGTCGGAGCTTCCTGGCTTATCGGTGGCTGCCAAGGCCCGGCAGGCGGCGCACCCGGCTACTTCCTTGCTGGTGGCGTCAGCCTTTGCCTTCTTGGCAGCGCCGGCATCGTCTAATCCCTCGACAACGAGCACAGTCTTGCCCTTGCGCTTCCTATTGCGGCGTCGGCCCTTCCTTGCTGGGGTGACAGCACCTTCGTCTGTTGAGTCGGTTTCTGCACCGGCGTCTACGCCGGGGTACTTCCTCCCTTCTTCAGCTCGAGAACATCTATCGGCCAGAATGTAAAGTTCGGCCACATCCTTGACCTTGTCCATCGCTAGTTCTTCATGCATCTTGCGATTGCGCACATTCTGATGGAATGCGCTGATGACAGCGGCAGGATGAACATCTGGGATGTTGTACTGCACCCGACTGAATCTCTGTATGTACTTGCGCAGGTTTTCGCCTTCTTTCTGGGGGATGACAAGCAAGTCGCTTGCTAGGCCATGAGCTTGGTGGCCTCCAGTAAAGGCGCCAACAAACTCATAGCACAAATCGGACCAAGAAGAAATGGAATCCGCTGGCAAGTGCATCAACCATGACATGACATTGGGCTTAAGTGCCAATGGGAAGTAATTGGCAAGCACCTTGTTATCGCGAGCTCCGGCAGCTTGCATCACGATGGTGTAGATGCTGAGGAACTCCGACAGGTGAGTCTTGCCGTTGTATTTCTCGCCGACATCAGGCTTGAAGGTGCAGTTGGTGGGCCACTGGAACTGCCGCAACTCATGGGTAAAGGCTGGACAACCCACCTCGTAAGGTAGGCCACCAAAACCTTCCAGTGTTGGGCGGTCCTTAGTGGGCCCTGCCTGCCTATCTGATTGGTGGCACACTTCGTGCCGCCTCTCGATGGTGGTTTGAGCGTCTTCATGTGCTCGCTCTCTAAGAACTTGATGTTGATCGCGGTGGGTCCGTGGGTCAGACGACGCTGTGGAAATGTTATCACAGGCGTCGACCCGACGGGCCAGCGTCCGCGGTAGCTGACGCGGAGGAAGAGAGTGCACCATGGTCGCAGCACCCCGGTTCTTCCACCACTAGCGTGCGCCGGCTCGACAGAGCACCGGCCTGAGGGCCCTGCTGGTCGCGGCTCATCTTTGTTGGCGATGCTGATGAGGCTCCGGATGGTGACCCTCCATTCGTCGAGCTTCTCTGGAGCTGGAGGAAAATCGAGGAGTAGTTGCGCGTGCACCAATGCTTCTGCTGGCGTTGGTGGCGGCAAAAGCTGCGGAGACCATGACGCGCTCTGACTTCTAACCACGTTAGAAGGAGCTCTATCATGACCTCGTGGTCGCGCGTCATTTTTGCCAGCGTCTCGGCGTGCATGCTGGTCCGGTGCATTCCGTGAGTGGTGCACAGGAGTCTTCCCGCGGCGGTGCCCGGGGTCATCAATGTGATGGCCCTGCTCGTTGCGCACGACCTGAGAAGAGCGATGTGCGGGCGCCGGTGTAGGTGTCTTGGAAGTTGCCGTGCCACCCGTAGGCAGCATGACTCCGCCCTTGGAGGGCCCCGCGCCACCTATGGGGGGCACGGCTCCATCTTTGGATTTAGCGGCGTGCGGCTCGTCGTCTCGTGCACGAGCGACGCCACTCGCCTGTCTTTGGTTGCCAGAGCATCGTGGGTGTTTGTGGGCCACGCCTCGGCCCTCATCCGCGACCGCCTTGTCGCCCTCCCGCACTGGTACGGGCGGTTTGGCTCCAGATGAACCGATCGACGTGATCGTCTTTTTCTTGGGAACCATGGCGATGAAGAAACTACTATACTAACTGCTAGACCGGATTTACACAACTGCGCCCCCTACCTGGAGCGCCAAAGATGTCAGGGAAACGACACCTATGGGATCACGAGGATCCCTTCTATGGTTGGCGGGCGCGAGGTTGTGCAAAGAGCGGGTCTAGGAATCAATACAAGGATATTTTCCCCAGGTTCGGGCCGCGAGGATGCGTAATACCTAGTCCTGGTTTGGTGTATATTTGAGTGTTCTTGAGTTCTTGAACTAGCTATGGTGCGTGCGTAGTCCAAAAAGTCCGAATCCTTCCTAGTACGCCTTGGGCCTCCTTTAGTAGGTAAAAGGGGTCGCCACAGTGGCACACAGGAGGTGGAAAGTGTATACAGTGTACAAGCTTATCGCCTGACATTACGGGACAAAACGCATTAAATGCGCTACTTAGGTGTCCTCTTGCTTTATCAGGGACAACAATGAAGACCGTCACATCGATGCTGCTTCGCCTTGCTCCGACACGCGTGCAGGCCAACGAGGTGTGCAGTGCCATGTAGGCTAGCAGGCTGCTGAGCTGGTGTGGTGGCATGGTCTTCCTGAAGATCCGCATGCCACCATGCAGGTGCTTGACTAGTTGGCTTAGGAGCCACGTACTGCCACGTGGGTACTTTCTTAGTTGTTGGGTCGGTCGCTGGGCTGGGTCGGCAACGGGGCGGCAAAACCTTGCCGCGGCCTTGCTAATATTCCCGGCAAGGGGTCTTGCCGGGGCCTTGCGAGCGCCCTCGGCAAGAGTCTTGTCGGAGCTTCATGGATGTCTTCGGCAGGAGCCTTGCCGGGGTCTCATGGGCGTCCTCGACAAGGAGCCTCGCTGTTGTCTTTTCTTCTGGTTCTCATCTAGGCCTCGCAGGCCCTTTGTCTTCACAAAGATCTGCATGCCACTATGCAAACGCCTCCCGAGCCTTTATTACAATGTCGTCGATGGTGTCAGAACTCTCAAGCTCAAGGGTGGCGGCTATGTTGGTGTTGGGTAAGTTGCCCCGGCAAGAGCTTTGTCGGGGCTGTGTAGGCCGCCCCGGCAAGGGTCTTGCCGGGGAAGCCCATTTTGTCACTTTGTCCTTTGCGGCCCTGGTTTGAGCGCTGCTCTAGTAGTCTTATATCTCAGCTTCCTTCCTCTGCCCCGCTAAGCATGGCCATAGGTGCGGCTCTGACTGCCCGTGCACAAGTAAAGGGGTACGAAGAGGGCCCCTACTTTTGTACACCGACAGGAGCCCCCGGGCATGGGCCACACATAAGCGCGACACGTTGTTGGTCTAGGCCCAGAACGGTGCGCTGGCACGCGGGGTGAGTTTTACCGCAATGACTCCCTCGCCAGTTGTGCTTCCCCATGATCCGTGTTGAATGCGTGACGTGGGGGTCGTGCGTGGGGTGACGACAGCACGCTTGCATCACCCTGTGGTTAATAGTAAAGAGGCGGTCTGCGTCCCCCCATAAAAACAGAGGAAGCCGCAGGGGCTCGGCCCATTTACTAATTGGACTCAGGTCGTGGCCATCATGGCACCCGCGCCCCACGATCACGTGGCGTGAAAAGGCCGTTCCACTTACCATCTAAATCCTGGCTCGCCCGCCATGTGTCCCCATGCCCTGGGGGAGGGCAGGTGATGGGCGCAGAGGGTACGGGCTTTAATGCTGGGGCAGGGGGCCGGGTGCCGCTGATTGGAGCGGCAGGTCAGTCCTGTCTCCTCGCGCTCCCGGTGGCTAGATTGGTTGATTGGGGCGGCCGTCGTTCGGCTCGCTCGGTCCCGTCCCCTTATAAAAAGTGGAGAGGGATAGCGTCTTCCCGCATTAGTCTTCCTCCAACCTGATTCCTTCCCTTCCCTTGTCATGGCGAGAGGGCACGGTCGTGGACGTCCTTCCGTGGAGGCGACCAGGTCTTCCTCCCGCCAGAGAGCCGTGGCGGTTAAGGAAGAGCCAGACGTCCAAGGCGAAGGCCACGCTTGAGGTAGAGGCGTCGGACGGGCCCGTGGTCGGTGAGGCGGTCAAAGCAGAGGTCGGCATGGACGGGGGACATGTGTGTCATCACCATCTCCATCACAATATCGTCTACCATCTCCTGCTTCGTCGAGAGGCCATGTCGGGGACATGATGCTGGACTTTATTCCGCAGTTGCACGAACCGCCATGCAGTCGCCTTCGTCTTCCCGAGGCATTTGCGAGGGTGCTGGAGACTGACTAGCCACGGAGGTTGAGGCTTCACATGAAGGGGCAATGGCGACATGTGGGCGAACACAAGGTTCCCCGTCCCTCATGTGATGCTTCTCCATCGGGGTTGGAAGACCTTCACACGCGCTCACTTCTTGAGAGGAGTTTTCCTGCAAAGAATCTGAAACGAGAGTTGTACAAAAGAACATATTCTCTCCAACATTAAACTCGCGCTTTTGGATTCTTTTGTCATGCCATCTTTAAATTTTTCTTTGAATAATTTTACATTTTCATAAGCTTGGGTTCTCCATTCATCTAATGAGCTAATATCTAATAACCTCTTTTCACCAGCAAGTTTGAGATCACAGTTAAGCTCTTTGATGGCCCAATATGCTTTATGTTCTAACTCAAGAGGCAAATGACCAGCTTTTCCATAAACCATTTTATAAGGAGACATACCCATAGGATTTTTATATGTTGTTCTATAAGCCCAAACTGCATCATCTAACTTCTTAGACCAATTCTTCCTGGACCTATTGATAGTGTTTTGCAAAATTAATTGTATTTCTCTATTGCTAAGTTCAACTTGACCACTAGACTAAGGATGATAAGGTGATGCAATTCTATGGTTAACATCATACTTGGCAAGCATTTTACGGAAAGCACCATGAATAAAGTGTGAACCACCATCAGTCATTAAATATCTAGGGACTCCAAACCTCGGGAAAAGAACTTCCCTAAGCATTTTAATAGAGGTGTTGTGATAAGCACTACTGGTTGGAATAGCTTCTACCCATTTAGTAACATAATCAACAACAACCAAAATATGTGTATACCCATTAGAGGAAGGAAAAGGTCCCATGTAATCAAATCCCCAAACATCAAATGGTTCAAGAGCAAGTGAATAGTTCCTAGGCATTTCTTGACGCTTACCGATATTACCTATTCTTTGACATTCATCACAAGATAAGACAAACTTACGGGCATCCTTGAAGAGAGTAGGCCAATAAAATCCAGACTGCAATACCTTGTGAGCAGTTCTATCTCTAGCATGATGCCCTCCATAAGCTTTGGAGTGACATTTCCGTAGGTATTGTCCCTGTTCATGCTCAGGTACACAACATCTAATAATACCATCTGCTCCTTTATAAAGATGTGGGTCATCCCAAAAGTAGTGTCCTAAATTATAGAAGAATTTTTTCTTTTGTTGATAAGTAAAGCTAGGTGGTAAATATTTAGCAACAACGTAATTAGCATAGTCAGCATACCAAGGAGTATTATTAGCAACATTTATTGTAGCTAACTGCTCATCGGGAAAACTATCATCAATAGGTAGTGGGTCATCAGGCACATTTTCAAGCCTAGATAAATTATCAGCCACAGGGTTCTCAGCTCCTTTTCCATCAATGATGTGTAAATCAAATTCTTATAACAAGAGAACCCATCGAATAAGTCTAGGTTTAGCATCTTTCTTTTCCATAAGATATTTAATAGCAGCATGATCAGTGTGAACAATTACTTTGGAATCAACAATATAAGGTCTAAATTTATCACATGCAAACACCATTGCTAAGAATTCTTTTTCAGTAGTAGCATAGTTTCGTTGAGCACTGTCTAGAGTTTTACTAGCATAATGAATAACATTCAGTTTCTTATCAACTCTTTGTCCTAGAACAACACTAACAACATAATCACTAGCATCACACATAATTTCAAAAGGCAAGTTCCAATCAGGTGGTTAAACAGTAGGTGCGGAAGTAAAGGCTTTCTTAAGTGTTTCAAAGGCTTCTAAACAATCATCATCGAAAACAAAGGGAATATCCTTTTGCAAAAGATTCATAAGAGACCTAGAAATTTTAGAAAAGTCTTTGATAAATCTCCTATAGAAACCAGCATGACCTAAGAAACTACGAATACCTTTTGTATCTTTAGGGCATGGCATTTTCTCAATTGCATCAACCTTAGCTTTGTCTACTTCAATACCTCTTTCAGAAATTTTATGACCCGAGACAATGCCTTCATTAAACATAAAGTGGCACTTCTCCCAATTCAAGACAAGATTTGGTTCACATCTCTGCAAAACTCGATCAAGATTGCTTAAACAATCATCAAAAGACTTCCCATAAACAGAGAAGTCATCCATGAAAACCTCAACAATCTTTTCACAAAAGTCAGAGAATATAGCAGTCATACATCTTTGAAAAGTAGCAGGTGCTTTACATAAACCGAAAGGCATACGTCTAAGCATAAGTTCCAAAGGGACAAGTAAAAGTGGTCTTTTCTTGATCAGCTTGAGAAACAGATATTTGTGAGAAACCAGAATATCCATCAAGGAAGCAAAAACGGGTGTGCTTAGATAATCTTTCAAGCATTTGATCAATAAAAGACAGAGGGTAATGATCTTTTGTAGTGGCTTTGTTTAATTTTCTAAAATCAATTACCATTCTATAGCCGGTAACAATTCTTTGTGGAATAAGTTCATTCTTATCATTAGGAACAACAGTTATACCTCCTTTCTTAGGGACACAATGAACAAGACTTACCCATCTACTATCAGCTATAGGATAGATTATACCTGCTTCCAGAAGTTTTAATATTTCCATTCTTACCACTTCCTTCATCTTTGGATTTAACCGACGTTGGTGATCAACAACGGGTTTAGCATCAGGTTCCATGTTACTTTTGTGCTGACATAGAGTGGGACTAATGCCCTTTAAATCATCAAGAGTATATCCAATAGCAGCTTGGTGCTTCCTTAGAACTTTCAATAATATTTCTTCTTCATGTTCTAAAAGGTTAGCACTAATAATAACAGGATATATCTTCTTTTCATCAAGATAAGCATATTTCAAAGTGTCTGGCAATTGTTTTAATTCAAACATAGGATCACCTTTAGGTGGAGGAGGACCTCCGAGAGTTTCAATAGGCAAGTTGTGTTTAAGCAGGGGACGTTGTTCAAAGAAAATCTTATCTATTTAATTTCTTTCATGCATATGTAAATCATTTTTAGGGCTAGGAAATATTGTTCTAGTGGATCAGTAGGAGGCACAACAATAGAAGAAACACCAATTAATTCATCTTTAGTAGGCAATTCTTTTTCATGAAGCTTTCTACTAAACTTGGAAAAATTAAACTCATGAGACTCATCACCAAAACTAACACCGACCTTTGTTTCTCACAATCTAGTTTAGCATTAATTGTGTCCAAGAAAGATCTACCAAAGATAATGGGACAAAAGTCATCTTGTGGGGAACTAGGAACAAGAAAATCAGTAGGGTATTTTATTTCCCACAAAAGACTTCAACATCTCTAACAATCCCAATTGGTGATATATTGTCTCTATTAAAAAGTTTAATACTAACATCTGTGTCTTCTATCTGTGCGGGTGCTATGTCATTCATAATTTCTTCATATAAGGTGTCGGGAAAAGCACTCAAACTACCACCTATGTGATAACCCACAAGTGTAGGGGATTACAACAACTTTCGAGGGTAAAGTATTCAACCCAAATTTATTGATTCGACACAAGGGGAGCCAAAGAATATTCTTGAGTATTAGCAATTGAGTTGTCAATTCAACCACACCTGGATAACTTAGTATCTGCAGCAAAGTATTTAGTAGCAAAAGTGGTATGATAATAAAGGTAACGGTAGCAAGAGTAAAGATAAATGTTTTTGGGTTTTTGTAGTAGTTGTAACTGTAGCAACAGAAAAGTAAATAAGCGAAGAACAATATATGAAAAGCTTGTAGGAAATGGATCGGTGATGGATAATTATGCCGGATGCGATTCCTGATGCAATAGTTATAACATAGGGTGATATAGAACTAGCTCCAGTTCATCAATGTAATGTAGGCATGTATTCCGTAAATAGTCACACGTGCTTATGGAAAAGAACTTGCATGACATCTTTTGTCCTACCCTCTCGTTGCAGCGGGGTCCTAGCGGAAACTAAGGGATATTAAGGCCTCCTTTTAATAGAGAACTGGAACAAAGCATTAGCACATAGTGAATACATGAACTCCTCAAACTACGGTCATCATCGAGAAGTATCCCGATTATTGTCACTTCGGGGTTGTCAGATCATAACACATAATAGGTGACTATAGACTTGCAAGATAGGATCAAGAACACACATATATTCATGAAAACATAATAGGTTCAGATCTGAAATCATGGAACTCGGGCCCTAGTGACAAGCATTAAGCATAGCAAAGTCAAAGCAACATCAATCTCAGAACATAGTGGATACTAGGGATCAAACCCTAACAAAACTAACTTGATTACATGGTAAATCTCATCCAACCCATCACCGTCCAGCAGGCCTACGATGGAATTACTCATGCACGGCGGTGAGCATCATGAAATTGGGGATGCAGGATGGTTGATGATGACGACGGCGACGAATCCCCCTCTCCGGACCCCGAACGGACTCCAGATCAGTCCCCTGAGAGAGATTAGGGCTTGGCGGCGGCTCCGTGTCGTAAAACGCGATGAAACTTTCTCTCTGATTTTTTTCTCCCCGAACGTGAATATATGAAGTTGGAATTGACATCGGTGGAGGTCCAGGGGGCCCACGAGATAGGAGGCCGCGCCCTGGGGGCGCCCCCTGTCTCGTGGATAGGCTGTGGGCCCCCTAGCATTAATTGTTTCGCCAAAAATTCTTATTAATTCCAAAAAGTGCCTTCGTGGATTTCAAGGACATTCCGAGAACTTATCTTTTCTACACATAAAACAACATCATGGTAGTTCTGCTGAAAACAACGTCAGTCCGGGTTAGTTTCATTAAAATCATGCAAGTTAGAGTCCAAAACAAGGGCAAAAGTGTTTGGAAAAGTAGATACATTGGAGACGTATCAACTCACCCAATCTTAAACCTTTGCTTGTTCTCAAGCAATTCAGTTGATAAACTGAAAGTGATAAAGAAAATCTTCTACAAACTCTGTTTGCTCTTGTTGTTGTAACATGAAAAGCCAGCATTCAAGTTTCAGCTAATATTATGAACTAACGATACTCACAATAACACATAGGTCTCACAATTACTCATATCAATAGCATAATCAGCTAGCGAGCCATAATAATAAAACTCGGATGACAACACTTTCTCAAAATAATCATAACATGATATAACAAAATGGCATCTCGCTAGCCCTTTCTGAGACCACAAAACATAAATGCAGAGCACCTTTAAAGATCAAGGACTGACTAAACATTGTAATTCATGGTAAAAGAGATCCAGTCAAGTCATACCCAATATAAACCAATAATAATGAATGCAAATGACAGTGTGCTCTCCAGCGGGTGCTTTTAATAAGAAGGATGATGACTCAACATAAAAGTAAATAGATAGGCCCTTCGCAGAGGGAAGCAGGGATTTGTAGAGGTGCCAGAGCTCAATTTTAAAATAGAGATTGAATAACATTTTGAGCGGCATACTTTTGTTGTCAACGCAACAACGATGAGATGGTTGTATCTTCCATACTACATGCATTATAGGTAGTTCCCAAACACAATGGTATAGGTTTATACTCCCCCAACCACCAACAAGCATCAATCCATGGCTTGCTCGAAACAATGAGTGCCTCCAACATACAACAACCTTGGGGGAGTTTTGTTTAATTATTTTGATTTGCTTTGATCTTTTTGGATCATGGGACTGGGCATCCCGGTTACCGGCCCTTTCTCGTGAATGAGGAGCAGAGTCCAATCCTCGTGAGAATAACCCACCTAGCATGGAAGATATAGGCAGCTCTAGTTGAAACATGAGCTGCTCGAGCATACAAAACAGAATTTCAATTGAAGGTTTGGAGTTTGGCACATACAAATTTACTTGGAACGGCAGGTAAATACCGCATATAGGAAGGTATAGTGGACTCATATGGAACAACTTTGGGGTTTAAGGAGTTGGATGCACAAGCAGTATTCCCGCTTAGTACAGGTGAAGGCTAGCAAAAGACTGGGAAGCGACCAACTGAGAGAGCGACAACAGTCGTAAACATGCATTAAAATTAATTTACACCGAATACAAACATGAGTAGGATATAATCCACCATGAACATAAATATCATGAAGGCTATGTTGATTTGATTCAACTACATGCGTGAACATGTGCCAAGTCGAGTCACTCAATTCATTCAAAGGAGGATACCATCCCATTATACCACATCATAATTATTCTAATAGCATGTTGGCATGCAAGGTAAACCATTATAACTCATAGCTAATCAAGCATGGCACAAGTAACTATAATCTCTAAATGTTATTGCAAATATGTTTACTTCATAATAGCTGACTCAGGAATGATGAACTCATCATATTTACAAAAAACAAGAGAGGTCGAGTTCATACCAGCTTTTCTCATCCCAATAAGTCCATCATATATCATCATTATTGCCTTTCACTTGCACGACCGAATGATGTGTATAATAATAAGAGTGCACGTGCATTGGACTAAGCTGGAATCCGCAAGCATTCAACTCAAGAGAGAAGACAAGTAATATAGGCTCTAAGTTAATAAACAATCATGCATATGAGAGCCACTAAACATTTTCAATATAGTCTTCTCGACCCCCAAAAGAAAGAAAAGAAAATAAAACTATTTACACGGTAAATCTCCCAACAAGTAAGAAGAAGAACTAGAAATCTTTTTGGGTTTTCATTTTAATTTCGACTACAAGCTTGGAAATTAAACTAACTAATTTTTATGGTTTTTCTTAAAGTTTATCAAACACACAAGAAGAAAACTAGAAAAAGAAATTTAAACTAGTATGGATAATACAATGAAAGAGTATGAGCACTGACGACTAGTGTGTCAACATGAATGTAAAGTCGGTGAGGAATACGTACTCCCCCAAGCTTAGGCTTTTGGCCTAAGTTGGTATATACCAAGGACCGCCGCTACTCTCCCCGGTGTAGTGGGAGGTGTAATCAGGATACCACTAGCTGGTCATCTCCGGATCCCATTGGACAGATGATGCACGATAAGGGTCCAGTTCAGGTTCCGGCTCAGGTTCTGGTTCTGGAGTAAAAGCTTGGGCTAGATGGTTGTTCACCGCTTCCGGCGTGACAAGATGATTTTCTACAAGCAAATCAAACAACAGAGGCGCAGGCAAAATAATAATCTCAATGTGTTTCTTATTAAATCTAAGTTTATACAAGAGTATCTTTTCTTCATTGTCAACAATAAACTTGTGTGCTACCATGCTCTTGTAATCTAAAATATGAGGATGCAATTTTATCTCATCCTCCTCATGCTGCCTAATGGGTATATGAAAATGTTCAGCAAGACGTGCAACATAGATACCTCCAAATATGGGGCCTTTTGTACGATTCAGGGCTAGCCGTTTAGCAACGACGACACCCATACTAAAAGTGTTGTCTCCCAGCAAAGCATGTTGAAGAATAATAATATATGGAACGCTCAAATTTCCACTATTTCCACGACCAATCAAGCATCTACTAGCAAATATGGCAAAGTAGCGTAAAACAGGAAAGTGTATGCTAGAGACTTTTGCCTCAGAGCCCTTCTTTGGCTCTTCCACAACAATAGATTTATCCAAGCCACCCACATCTTCACGATGGGGTTCCTCTAATTCTCCCTCATAAGGTATCCTACATACCGCACAAAAATGACGTAAAGACATTTCTTTGAATTCATCATATAAATGAAATGATACTGCAGGTGGTGACTTCTTAGGATAAAAATAAAGTTTTGGATGAAAGTATTGGTAAGTAAGAGATACTGATCGATTCGGTCGTTGATGAAACCGGTAAGGCCTGCAGTCTCGATTAAAGCATAAAAGTCTTCATGAATTCCAGCTTCTTTCAAGAAATCCTCGCATGGCCATTCACACGACCGTACTTCCGCTAAGCGAGGAAGATTATACTTGGCTTTTTCCTTCTCTTTGTCTTGTTTTTCCTTAGATCTTTGGCTAGAAGAGCCTTTAAAGAGCCTCCTTAACATTTTCTGAAAATTTCTGAAATTTTAGTGACTTCAAAACAAAAGTGAATAAAACTAAACAAGATTGGTAGCAACTACTCCTACCTGTGCCTAGAGCCTATATCATGCATCAGAATTGCTTGGGACCTCAAAAATTTAACATGCAAGCTCAAGAACGTGGTCACCTATGCAGAAAAAATTTGCAATGAATAAAGAACTAGAACAAAAACTAATTGGACCAATGGATGAGTCACATACCAAGCAACAATATCCCAAAGCAGTTTTGTGAATGGAGCTTTGAGCTAAGAGATCGAAAATCGCAGCAAAACGAGCTAGAACTCGTGCTTGAGCTGGATGGGGATCTTTTTGGGTAGAAGATGAAGTGTGTGGGTGCTGGCATAAGTGGAGGGGAGCCACCAGGGGCCCATGAGACAGGGGCGCGCCCTATAGGGGGGCGCCCTCCTCTATCGTGGCCTGGTGCTTGCCCCTCCTACAGTGTTTTCAGTGCCTAAAATCCTCAAATATTCCAGAAAAAACCATACTAAATTTGCAGGGCATTTGGAGCACTTTTATTTTCGGACTATTTTTTAATGCACGGATAATTGAGAAAACAAATAGATAATACTATTTTTGCTATATTTATTCTAAATAACAGAAAGTAAAAGAGGGTACAGAAGGTTGTGCCTTCTAGTTTCATCCATCTCATGATCATCAAAATGAATCCACTAACAAGGTTGATCAAGTCTTGTTAACAAACTCATTCCAAATAACACGGAACCGGAGAAATATCGAATAACACTAAGTTACCTCAACGGGGATATGATAATCCCCAACAATAAGAATATCATACTTTTTCTTGACAGTAGGGAGAGGAAATTCAAAACCTCCAAAAATGATAGTTGGAACTTGTCCAATAGAATTGATGCTATGAACTTGAGATTGTTTCCTCGAAAAGTGTACTGTATGCTCATTACCATTAACATGAAAAGTGACATTGCCTTTGTTGCAATCAATAACAACCCCTGCAGTATTAAGAAAAGGTCTACCAAGGATAATAGACATACTATCGTCCTCGGGAATATCAAGAATAACAAAGTCCGTTAAGATAGTGACATTTGCAACGACAATAGGCACATCCTCACAAATACCGACAGGTATAGCAGTTGATTTATTAGCCATTTACAAAGATATTTCAGCAGGTGTCAACTTATTCAATTCAAGTCTACGATATAAAGAGAGAGGCGTAACACTAACACCGGCTCCAAGATCACATAAAGCAGTTCTAACATAATTTCTTTTAATAGAGCATGGTATAGTTAGTACACCCGGATCTCTAAGTTTCTTTGGTATTCCACCCTTAAAAGTGTAATTAGCAAGCATGGTGGAAATTACAGCTTCCGGTATCTTTCTTTTATTTGTAATGATATCCTTCATATACTTAGCATAAGGATTTACTTTGAGCATATCAGTTAAGCGCACACATAAGAAAATAGGTCTAATCATTTCGGCAAAGCGCTCAAAATCCTCATCATCCTTGGACTTGGATGGTTAGGAGGAAAGGGCATGGGTTTCTGAACCCATGGTTCTCTTTCTTTACCGTGCTTCCTAGCAACAAAATCTCTCTTATCATAACGTTGATTCTTTGATTGTGGGTTATCAAGATCAACAACAGGTTCAATCTCTACATCGTTGTTTTTGCTAGGTTGAGCATCAACATGAACATTACCATTAACATTATCACTAGGTTCATGTTCATCACCTGATTGTGTTTCAGCATAAGAAATAGAAATATCATTGGGATTCTCAGGTGTGTCTATAGTAGGTTCACTAGAAGCATTCAAAGTTCTATCGTCTTTCTTTTTCTTCTTTTTAGAAGAACTAGGTGCCTCTAAATTATTTCTCTGAGAATCTTGCTCGATTCTCCTAGGGTGGCCTTCAGGATACAAAGGTTCCTGAGTCATTCTACCAGTTCTAGTAGCCACTCTAACAGCAAAGTCATTTTTATTATTTAATTCATCAAGCAAATCATTTTGAGCTTTAAGTACTTGCTCAGCTTGAGTAGCAACCATAGAAGCATATTTGCTAACGGGTGAAGTTCATCTTTAACTCTAGCCAGATTATCACCTACGCGTCCTGTCTCGAAAGCATTATTCTTTAACTCTCTACCAACATAAGCATTAAAACTTTCTTGTCTAGCCATAAAGTCATCGAATTCATCTAAGCAAGGGCTATGAAATTTAGTAGAGGGAATTTCAACTTTATCATATCTATAGAGAGAATTTACCATTACTACCTGTGTCGGGTTATCAAGACAATATGGTTCTTCAGGCGGTATATTCATACCATGTATATCCTCAATAGGAGGTAAATTCTTAACATCTTCAGCTTTAATACCTTTTTCTTTCATTGATTTCTTTCCCTCTTGCATATCTTCAGGACTGAGAAATAAAACACCTCTCTTCTTTGGAGTGGGTTTAGGAATAGGCTCAGGAGTTGGCTCAATTGGGTCAGGAATTACTTTAGGAACTGGCTCAGGAAGAGTCCAATTATTTTCATTAGTCAACATATTATTCAATAGTATTTCAGCTTCGTCGACTGTTCTTTCCCTGAAAACACAACCAGCACAACTATCCAAGTAGTCCTTGGAAGCATCGGTTAGTCCATTATAAAAGATATCAAGTATTTCATTTTTCTTAAGAGGATGATCGGGCGAAGCATTAAGTAACCGGAGAAGCCTCCCCCAAGATTGTGGGAGACTCTCTTCTTTGATTTGCACAAAATTATATATTTCCCGCAAAGCAGCTTGTTTCTTATGAGCAGGGAAATATTTAGCAGAGAAGTAATAAATCATATCCTGGGGACTACGCACACAACCAGGAGCAAGAGAATTATACCAAGTCTTAGCATCACCCTTTAATGAGAACGGAAATATCTTAAGGATATATAAATAGCGAGACTTCCCATCATTAGTAAACAGGCTGGCTATATCATTCAACTTGGTAAGATGTGCCACAACAGTTTTAGACTCAAGGCCATAAAAAGGATCAGATTCAACTAAAGTAATAATATCAGGATCTACAGAAAATTCATAATCCTTATCAGTAACACAGATAGGTGAAGTAGCAAAAGCAGGATCGGGTTTCATTCTAGCATTAAGAGACTGCTGCTTCCACTTAGCTAATAATTTCTTAAGATCATTTCTATCATTGCAAGCAAGAATTTTCGTAGCAGCTTCTTCATTCATAACATAACCCTTAGTGAGGGAGTCCTGGACTAGGGGGTGTCTGGATAGCCGAACTATCATCATTGGCCGGACTCCAAGACTATGAAGATACAAGATTGAAGACTTCGTCCCGTGTCCGGATGGGACTTTCCTTGGCGTGGAAGGCAAGCTTGGCGATACGGATATGTAGATCTCCTACCATTGTAACCGACTCCGTGTAACCCTAGCCCTCTCCGGTTTCTATATAAACCGGAGGGTTTTAGTCCATAGGACGAACAACAATCATACCATAGGCTAGCTTTTAGGGTTTAGCCTCCTTGATCTCGTGGTAGATCTACTCTTGTACTACCCATATCATCAATATTAATCAAGCAGGAGTAGGGTTTTACCTCCACCGAGAGGGCCCGAACCTGGGTAAAAACATCGTGTCCCTTGTCTCCTGCTACCATCCGCCTAGACGCACAGTTCGGGACCCCCTACTCGAGAACCGCCGGTTTTGACACTGACACTGGTGCTTTCATTGAGAGTTCCTCTGTGTCGTCACCCATAGGCCCGATGGCTCCTTCGATCATCAACAACGACGCGGTCCGGGGCGAGACTTTTCTCCCCAGACTGATCTTCATACTCGGCGGCTTCGCACTACGGGCCAATTCACTTGGGCATCTGGAGCATATCGAAAGCTACGCCCCTGGCCATCAGGTCAGATTCAGAAGTTTGAACTATACAACCGACATCCATGGAGACTTGATCTTCGAGGGATTCGAGCCACAGCCGAGCGTGCCGCACTGTCACGATGGGCATTATTTAGCTCTGCCGTCGGACAGTGCCCTGGAGGCCACACAAGAGTCCGCTCCGACCTTTAGCTCGGAGCCGACTGCGCCGATCGAGGATGGGTGGCTGGACGCCGCCTCGGAGGCTGCTACCTCTACAGCGATAGATCCGAATACCGACCCTTTCCCTTGTGAAGCTCGTGACTCCAAGGTGCCGGACTCCTCTCCGGACCCCGAGCCTTCCGCGCCCCTGCCAATTGAATCCAATTGGGCGCCGATCATGGAGTTCACCGCTGCAGACATCTTTCAGCACTCGCCTTTTGGCGACATCCTGAATTCCCTAAAGTGTCTCTCTTTATCAAGAGAGCCCTGGCCGGATTATGGTCAGAACGGTTGGGATGCGGACGACGAAGAAATTCAAAGCCCACCCACCACCCACTTTATAGCCACTATCGATAACTTAACCAATATGCTAGACTTCGACTCCGAAGACATCGACGGTATGGACGACGATGCCGGAGACGACCAAGAACCAGTGCCCACAGGGCACTGGAAGGCCACCTCAACTCACGATGTATATATGGTGGATACAACTAAAGGAAGCGATAACGAGGAATAACGGGACGCTGCGAAGGATAATTCCCTCGAAAAACAGCCGAAACGGCGACGCAAGCGCCGCCCAAAGTCCCGCCTCGACAACGACAACACCCATACAGACCCAGCCATAGAGCAGGGCGAACCGGTGGACAACGAACATGCCCCTGAACAACCATCCGAACAGGATGAGTTGGATAAGCAATCCGTCCCTGGCAAAAACAACAGTCCGGACGATCTCACGCCAGACACATCGTTGGAGCAGAAGAACCTCCACAAAAGGCTCGTCGCCACAGCACGAAGTCTGAAGAAGGAGAAGCGGAAGCTCAAAACAGCGGAAGACGTACTCAGAATGAGATGGAGCAAAGTACTCAAGACCGTAGACAAATACGGCGATAGTCGCCAAGCAAAAAGCTACCCAAAGCGCAAACTACTGCCCGAATTTGACGAGGAGGCCGTAGAGCCCCCACAATCAAAAAACAAAGATGCCGCCCGGTCGGATAGACGACCACATGACAAACAAAGAGCAGCAAGCGGCGCCGCACACAAGCCGGCACGTGATCCACATAAGGATCCTCGCAAAGAGGATGGCCCAGTCAGGTCCATCTATGGGCCAAGAAAGCAAGCTCTAGAAAGCAACACAACACGTCGAGTATTCGAAAATCACGGCACACCCAAATACAGGGGTGCCGCACACCCCCTATGTTTCACCGATGAGGTGCTGGATCATGAATTTCCAGCAGGATTCAAGCCCGTAAACATAGAGGCATACGACGGAATAACAGACCCCGGGGTCTGGATTGAGGATTACATCCTGCACATACATATGGCTAGAGGATATGACCTCCACGCCGTAAAATACTTACCCCTCAAGCTCAAAGGGCCAGCCCGGCATTGGCTCAAAAGCCTCCCAAAAAATACCATTGGAAGTTGGGAAGAGCTCGAGGATGCGTTTCAGGCAAATTTTTAGGGGACTTATGTCCGCCCTCCGGATGCAGACGATTTAAGTCACATACTCAACAGCCCGGAGAGTCAGCCCACAAATTCTGGAACAGGTTCCTCACCGAAAAGAACCAAATAGTCAACTATCCGGACGTCGAAGCCTTAGCAGCCTTCAAACATAACGTCCGAGACGAATGGCTCGCCAGACACCTCGGTCAGGAAAAGCCAAGAACAACGGCCGCACTAACAAGCCTCATGACCCGCTTTTGCGCGGGAGAGGATAGCTGGTTTGCAAGATGCAGCACCAGCGACCCAAGTACATCCGAGGTCAGGGATGGAAATGGGAAACCACGACGCAGAAAGGACCAGCGCCGGACTAAGGGAAATGGCCCAAAGAGCACGGCAGTCAACGCCGGGTTCAAAAGCTCTTGGCAGAACAACAAAACACTGCCTCTCAAGGACAACAGCGACGAGCTATCCAACCTAAACAAAATCTTGGACAAGATATGCCAAATCCACAGCACCTCCGGGAAGCCTGCAAACCATACCCACAGAGATTGTTGGGTCTTCAAATAGTCCGGCCGACTTAATGCCGAACACAAGTGGCTCGAAACACCAAGTGAGGACGATGACGAACTCCACAAGCAGAGCACCGGCAAACAAAGGAATTCCCCACAAGAGGTCAAAACAGTAAACTCACTTCATGTGACAACAGGCAAAAATAGAGCGGCGCCCATTAAAGTACGCGCCGCACGATCCACCCCAGCGGAGTCCCGACACTGAATGTCAAAACCAATCACTTTCGACCATCAGGATTACTCCGGAAGTATCCGAAACGCAGGATGGACTGCTCTGACATTAGGTCCTATAATCGACGGACTACAATTTAGACAAGTCCTAATGGACGGCGGCAGTGATCTAAACCTACTATATCAGGATACAATCCGCAGAATGGGGATAGACCCAACCAAAATACGCCATAACAACACTTCCTTTAAAGGAGTGATGCCAGGCCCATATGCCCATTGTACGGGCTCTCTACCACTAGAAGTTGTGTTCGGCTCATCCGACAACTCCCGTCGCGAAAAGTTAGTCTTCCACATCGCCCTATTTAAAAGTAGTTATCAAGCACTATTGGGACGTGAAGCTTTCGCCCGCTTTAACACAATACCGCATTATGCATCTCTTACACTTAAAATGCCCGGTCCACGCGGCATCATCTCATTAAAGGGAAACCTCGAGTGTTCCTTGAATATGGAAGAAAGTGAGACTGCCTTGACAGCCACACATTAATCCGGCTTTGCTGATCAAAGCACCCAAACAGGTCATTCAGATCCCGGACACGGTTAGGCGAGTCCGGCACAAATAAACAAGGGGCTTACTAGCTGCGTCCCCCCTTACAAGGGGATGCACGCATGTACAATAAGAGACAATAAAGCTAAATTTTATTCATTTTTTGACTTATACTCTGTTTATACATTTTTCGCACGATCCCTTTTTCAAACTAAGTTCTTCTGTTTTACAGATAAACACCATGCTACACCCGTCCAGGATACGGCACAACGGAGACACAGGCGCAGGCGTGCAGTAGGGACCCATTGCAAGGATTCTTTTCAGATTAAGACCCTGCGTAAACCTTTCTTACTGTCTCTTGTTGATACACATCCCCCGGTTTCTCACCATAACCGAGGAGGAAGCTGGCATTTTGGCATCGGCTGCGTCAGACATTTTTGCGCGTACCTGGACACTAGGGGCTTAGGGCATTGTTCTGCCCGTTTTCATAAAGACCGAATACCTTAGGGAGTGTTCGGCGTCTCGAGTTAGGCCTTATATGCATCAGCTCTGAATCATGTCTTTGGTAAAATATTGGGTTTGCACGGCTCCTGTGTTTTGATGCCTTACGTTCCGCTCTATCGGCTAACGCGGCACCAGGAGAACTACTGTGATTGTGCCCCGGTTCGCCCAGGTGAGCACCTCAGTAGAGAAAGCCGAAAACTGACTGTCATGATATAGCGAGAGACTGGTCAACCACTCGATCGACCAACGGAATGTTTAGAATTTCTCCGCTTTAACGAAGGACCATTTCCCGGTCAGGCACATACGCGCCCCGAAATTCGGAGAGCGCAGTGCCCCTAGGGGCTATATAGTAGCCCCACCATCGAACTCCTATGGCTAAGTGAAAGTGATAAAGCATTATAGTTCGGTTGCCTAGTTTGCTACTCTATGACCTCCATCACAGGACCAAGACGTTGGATTAAGTGTGAAAATGCGGTTTTTTTGCAAACACCCCCGCACTATGTGCGTGGGGGCTGAAGCCGAAGACTGCCATCTTTCAGGTTATACACACATATACGTTAACGGCCGCACATGAGGTATTTCAACACTTGAACGCACAAGTATAAAAAGCCCTTATATTATATTTGAAACATGGTTTCACAAATCATACATGTCATTTGAACATAACATTTTTCGAGCACTACGTCTCTATTAAACGAGCGCCCTGCAGGACTTCCTCAAAATAGTGCTCGGCTGGTAATCGGCTTCGGTCCGAATCCTGGGATGCAACGTCGGTGGCCTCCATCTCTGCCCAGTATGTTTTGACACGGTCAAGAGCCATCCATGCACCCTCTATGCATGTCGACCGCTTCATCGCCTTGATATGCGGCACCGCATCAAGGAACTGCTGCACCAAGCCAAAATAACTCTTCGGCTCGGGCCTTTTCGGCCACAAATGAGCCACGACATCCTTCATGGCAAGTCCGGACAACCTATTCAGCTCAGCCCACTCGGCTAACCGATCGGTTAATGGAAGTGGACGCTCCGGACTATGGAATTGCGACCAAAAAAGCTCTTCCATTCCGTGATCCTTTTGGCCTCGGAAGTGTGCGACTGCGTCTGTGGCACTCGCTGCCAAATAAAGATACGCATCCTCCGCACCCCACAACTGGCCCAACTGAGCATACTTCGGATCCGTGAACTTCCTACCCAGCAGAAAAGGCTTTCCAGCCGCAATATCCCCGGCCTGATGTAGCTACTCCTTTATAGCTCTCATCGCGGAGTGGGCATCCTTGGCTTCGGCGGTGGCCTTCTTCAGGTCCTCTTGCTCCACTCGGCATTCCCTTTTAAGAAACTCGCAGCGGTCAGTAGCATCCTTCAGCTTCACGGCCATCTTGTCCATTTCCTCCCTCCTTTGGCAGTGACCAGCCTGTTCGGCTTTTAGCTCTTCGGCCGCCTTCAAGGCAGCCGCATTACTTTTTCTGGCTTGCTCCTTGGCTCGGCGAGCTCTTCCCGAAGCTCCTCCACAGCAGCGGCACCATCTGCATTAAGCATACATGTAGTAAGGCACAAGCGTCAAGCTCCCTTACCAGGTGTCCGTGGAGAAGCCACATACCTTGTGACTCGTCAAGTCGCTTATTGACCACCGTGATGTCCGCATCCGCAACGTCAAGTTGCCGCTTCAGTTCGGCAAATCTATCAGTCCGGCTGGCCACCGAACGCTTCGCCACCTGAATAGGAAGGGCGACATCTTATAACTGACATTATGATCCTCAGCACGCTGTCGCTTTTGACAACATACCGAGTCTCAGGGGATACTATCTATATAGGGCGCATTCTATGTGCAAAACTGTCAGAAGGTATATCATTTTCGCGTACCTCAAACCCCGTCAGTAAACTTCTGACGGCCTCATGCAACCCGCTCTCAGTGGATGAAATCCTTTCAATCACCGTACTCATTAACGCACGGTGATCTTCTGAGATAGACGCCCGCCCGAGCAGATCCTTCAGCTCCTCCGACCGTACACCAGTGGGTGCTGAACTTTCTAGCCCCGCCGGACTCGTGGAAACCCTCCGCGATGACACCTCAGGGTCGTCCACCCCGCCTGACGGTGTGGCAGATGGAGGCTTTTCGCTCTCCATCATCTCCGGGCGAAGATCCCCGAGGATGAGCTCTGCTGAGAAGGGCTGAGATCCGAACTGCAAAGTAATAACTTCGTTTATCTTCAGAAATAAAAACAAGGATTTCCCTTATTACAAAACTCCCCTTTCCACTTACGGCTCGCTAGAGGGCTGATTTCCTTGGGGAAATAGTGTGGCCGGGGCCCCTCCCGGCGCAGGACCCTCTCGTGAAGATTTCTTCCCCCGCTTTGAGGCCTTGGCCTCCGGATCTTTAGAAGCGGTCCTCTTCTCCCCCTGGAGGGAGGGATTCTCGATCCCCCCTTTCTTGAGAGCCTCCTTAGCGGAGGCGGTAGTTTTCCTGTTCCCCCCTTCACCCTCTTCCGAAGGCGCAGCCTCTAGCATCTTGGTTAACACAGGATCCGGCGTGGTCTCAGGGAGGGGGGCCGGACACCTTATTAGTTTTACTTTTGCTATCCATTCCTGTTCAAGGGACAACTCTTTAAAGGGCAAGTTTATGATAAATGTACGGATAGCATGTCCGGGCACAAGACTACTTACTTGAGTATCCGGGCGATTGCAGCTCAGACCTGCGTCCTCGGTCAAGTCCGGACGCATCTCTTGTGATCCGAAGAACATTTTATACATCTCCATGGGCGTCGCACCCATGAAGTGTTGGAGAGCTCGTGGTCCCTCCGGATTGAATTCCCACAGGCGGAGGGGGCGATGTTTGCAGGGCAGAAGGCGCCGAATCAGCATGACCTGTGCCACTACAACCAGATTGATCTCCCTCTCTTGGAGGTCTCGAATACGGCCCTGCAACAGTGGTACATCCTTGGACGGCCCCCAGTCAAGCCCTTTGTTGACCCATGACGCCAGCCATTGTGGAGGGCCCGAGCGAAAGGCAGGCGGCGCCACCCATCTGGTGCCCCTGGGAGCGGTGATATAGAACCACTCATGTTGCCACAAACTAAGCTCCTCTTGAAAAAAGCCCTCGGGCCATGGAGCGTCAGCCCTCTTGCTTATAACTACCCTCCGCACTCTGCCTGCCGCCCCTCGATCATCTTCGGCTCCACGTTGAAGGTCTTGAGCCACAATCCGAAGTGAGGGGTAGTGCGGAGGAAGGCTTTGCATACAACAATGAACGATGAGATGTGGAGGATGGACTCCGGATCCAAGTCATGGAATTCCAGCCCATAATAAAGCATGAGCCCCCTCGCGAAGGGGTCCATCGGGAAGCCTAAACCCCGACGGAAGTGAGACACGAACACCACGCTCTCACTAGGCTCGGGAGTAGGAATGACTTGCCCTTGGGCGGGCAGCCTATGCGAAATTTTGCCGGTTAGATACCTGGCGTCTCTCGGCTTTAGAACATCTTCTTCCGTGACGGAAGAAGGCATCCACCAACCTTGTAGGTCGGAGCCGGACATTGTCGAAGGTCTGAAGCGCCTGAATCTGGAGCCTTGGGTGTTGGAACTCGGGGCAAGGGGCGGATTCGATTGAAGATTGAAGAAAAGGAACAGGCCTTGTTCTCGTTATAAAGGGGTTGAATACCAAGACTTGTCCCCGTGACCATTTGGGACTCGCCTTCGATGGAGGGGGCGTGCCAACGGGCGCGGTTGGGTTACCCACGTCCGTATTTATGAGAATCCCGGAATAAGGGGACACGATCTCTGCTTTGACAAGACGTGCCAAGGAAACCGCTTCGCTAAACGTGCTGAGGTGGAACAATAAAAACAATTTGAGTAAAGGCTTGGCCGTGGTGTGACGTCATGCCACGAAATACGTTAGCAGATTGAACTTGTGTAAATATTATTCTCTCTGCGGTGGTATATGGAATTTATTTTGTAGAGCCGGACACTATCCTGGTGTTCAAAATCTACTATGAATTATTCGGAGGAGGAACCCGCCTTGCAATGCCGAAAACATTATGCGCGCCGGACTCGTCGTCATTGAAGCCTGGTTCAGGGGCTACTGAGGGAGTCCTGGACTAGGGGGTGTCCGGATAGCCGAACTATCATCATTGGCCGGACTCCAAGACTATGAAGATACAAGATTGAAGACTTTGTCCCGTGTCCGGATGGGACTTTCCTTGGCGTGGAAGGCAAGCTTGGCGATACGGATATGTAGATCTCCTACCATTGTAACCGACTCTGTGTAACCCTAGCCCTCTCCGGTGTCTATATAAACCGGAGGGTTTTAGTCCATAGGACGAACAACAATCATACCATAGGCTAGCTTTTAGGGTTTAGCCTCCTTGATCTCGTGGTAGATCTACTCTTGTACTACCCATATCATCAATATTAATCAAGCAGGAGTAGGGTTTTACCTCCACCGAGAGGGCCCAAACCTGGGTAAAAACATCGTGTCCCTTGTCTCCTATTACCATCCGCCTAGACGCACAGTTCGGGACCCCCTACCCGAGATTCGCCGGTTTTGACACCGTCACTTAGGAACAACAGGTAATACATAATCATTGGGGGGAGCTTCATCATCACTATCATCAATAAGAGGTTCTTCAATATTTTCATTCCCCCTAACTCTAGCAAGTTGTTCATCAAGAAATTCACCTAATGGCTAAGTAGTATCAAGCACAGAAGTAGTTTCATCATGCATAGCAGAAGTGGCATCATCAATAACATGCAACATATCAGAATTCATAGCAGTAGCGGGTTTAGGTGTCGCAAGCCTACTAATAACGGAAGGAGAATCTAGTGCAAGGCTAGATGGCAGTTCCTTACCTCCCCTCGTAGTTGAGGGCAAAATCTTGGTTTTAGCGTCTTTCAAGTTATTCATAGTGATCAACAGATATAAATCCCAAGTGACTCAGAGAATAGAGCTATGCTCCCTGGCAACAACGCCAGAAATTAGTCTTGATAACCCATAAGTGTAGGGGATCGCAACAGCTTTCGAGGGTAAAGTATTCAACCCAAATTTATTGATTCGACACAAGGGGAGCCAAAGAATATTCTTGAGTATTAGCAGTTGAGTTGTCAATTCAACCACACCTGGATAACTTAGTATCTGCAGCAAAGTATTTAGTAGCAAAAGTGGTATGATAATAAAGGTAACTGTAGCAACAGTAAAGATAAATGTTTTTGGGTTTTTGTAGTAGTTGTAACAGTAGCAACAGAAAAGTAAATAAACAAAGAATAATATATGAAAATCTTGTAGGCAATGGATCAGTGATGGATAATTATGCCGGATGTGATTCCTCATGCAATAGTTATAACATAGGGTGATATAGAACTAGCTCGAGTTCATCAATGTAATGTAGGCATGTATTCCGTAAATAGTCACACGTGCTTATGGAAAAGAACTTGCATGACATCTTTTGTCCTACCCTCTCGTTGCAGCGGGGTCCTAGCGGAAACTAAGGGATATTAAGGCCTCCTTTTAATAGAGAACTGGAACAAAGCATTAGCACATAGTGAATACATGAACTCCTCAAACTACGGTCATCACCGAGAAGTATCCCGATTATTGTCACTTCGGGGTTGTCGGATTATAACACATAATAGGTGACTATAGACTTGCAAGATAGGATCAAGAACACACATATATTCATGAAAACATAATAGGTTCAGATCTGAAATCATGGCACTCGGGCCCTAGTGACAAGCATTAAGCATAGCAAAGTCATAGCAACATCAATCTCAGAACATAGTGGATACTAGGGATCAAACCCTAACAAAACTAACTTGATTACATGGTAAATCTCATCCAACCCATCACTGTCCAGCAAGCCTACGATGGAATTACTCACGCACGGCGGTGAGCATCATGAAATTGGTGATGGAGGATGGTTGATGATGACGACGACGACGAATCCCCCTCTCCGGAGCCCCGAACGGACTCCAGATCAGCCCTCCCGAGAGAGATTAGGCCTTGGCGGCGGCTTCGTGTCGTAAAACGTGATTAAACTTTCTCTCTGATTTTTTCTCCCCGAACGTGAATATATGGAGTTGGAGTTGACGTCGGTGGAGGTCCAGGGGGCCACGAGATAGGAGGCCGCGCCCTAGGGGGGCGCCCCCTGTCTCGTGGACAGGCTGTGGGCCCCTGACATTAATTCTTTCGCCAAAAATTCTTATTAATTCCAAAAAGTGCCTCCATGGATTTCTAGGACATTCCGAGAACTTTTCTTTTCTACACATAAAACAACATCATGGTAGTTCTGCTGAAAACAGCGTCAGTCCGGGTTAGTTTCACTCAAATCATGCAAGTTAGAGTTCAAAACAAGGGCAAAAGTGTTTGGAAAAGTAGATACGTTGGAGATGTATCACTATGTCAGATAGACAATGATAATAGTGAACTCCTATTTTAACTGAGACAATGGGCATGCCAACAACATGATAATAGTGAACATTGAAGAAATTGTGGATCACATGGTCTTTACGTGCTAGTTCAGCAAGAGATGTTGGGAAACACTGCATGTCCAGTGGTCGGGCTTCGTTGACAGGTTGAATGCTTTACAAAATACACGAACTACCTGGCCTAACCCTTTCTTCATGGAAGTTTTCCTGACGGCTGCCTGGAGTTTGTGGAAAGAAAGAAACAACAAGCACTTTAGAGGGATTCATCCCACTTTTGGGTCTTGGCGTGCATGTTTCAAAGAAGATTTTGGGCTGCTACAACATAGGATCAAATCTGCCCGCAGGGCGGCCTTCCTCACTTACTGGGCCGCACTTTGACCTGAAACAGCGGGCTAGCTTTGCTTTTTATAGTTTTCCTCTCTTGTAAACAAGGTTCTAAGTACATAGCGTTCAGTAGGTGTGAAATTTTCCACACCCCCTCTGGTGGAGAGGCCAGGGGGTGGCTGCCCTTGAGTTTTTAACCTTGTATGTCTATGTAAACACCCCATTTACATAGATATATGAAAAACAGTAGGAGTTCTCTCCTACTGTCAATTCCATCAAAAAAAACATGTCTATGTTTATCTTTTTTATCAGGTTTGGCAATTCTAGCAGCTTCTTTACAGAAGTAAATAACATGCCCATCCATATCTTCTTCCAAGAGATCTTTAAACATAGCAATATTAGGTTCCACTTTAATTTGTTCATCATGTTTAGGTGTTCTAATATAGCTTTTGTTAACCACAGTTGAAACTTTAGCATGTTCCTTTATCGTAACAGGGAAAGGTGGTTTCTCAATATAAGTAGAAGGAACAACTGGATCAACATTGTAAAGTATAGTTTCTTCTTTAACTAGTATCGGTTCTTTCATTTCTTCTTTAATAGGTGGGTGATATTTAAACCACTTCTCTTTAGGGAGATCAACATGAGTAGCAAAGTTTTCACAAAAGGAGGCTACTATCTTAGAGTCAAGTCCATATTTAGTGCTAAACTTTTGAAAAGCATCGATATCCATAAAAGATTTAACATAATCATACTTAAGTTTAATACCTGACTCTTTACCTTCCTCGAGTTCCCAATATTCATAGTTGTGTTTAATTATTTCCAAAAGATCCCACCGGAATCCAATAGTCTTCGTCATAAAAGAGCCAGCACAAGAAGTATCGAGCATGGTTTGATCATTACGAGAAAGCCGAGAATAAAAGTTCTGGATAATAATTTCTCTTGAGAGCTCATGATTGGGGCATGAATGTAACATTGAATTCACCCTCCCCCAAGCTAGAGCGATACTTTCTCCTTCACGAGGCCAAATATATATATATAATTCCGATCACGATGAACTTGATGCATAGGATAATTTTTTTGATAGAACTCCAATTTCAAACAATTCCAATTCCAAGATCCTATATCATCGCACAGCCTATACCATGCCAATGCTTTTACCTTCAACGTTAAAGGGGAAACCTTTTTCATAACTTCATCTCCGAGTAAACCTGCAAGCTTGAACAATCCACAAATTTGTTCTACATATATCAAGTGCATATCAGGATGTTTGGTTCCATCTCCTGCATAAGGATTAGCTAGCAGTTGTTCTATCATACCTGAAGGAATTTCATATTCAATATTTTCAGTAGGTGCATTAGGTTGAGGGTTAGCTAATTGTGGTTCCGGTCGAGGTGAAGATACCCCCAAAAAACCCTCAAAGGATTGTTTTCCATAGTAACAAGTGACAATAAATGTCAGCACACTATATAAATGTTTCCTTACCAAATTCCACTTACCAAAGGTGCTTCACTGCCCGGCAACGGCGCCAGAAAATAGCCTTGATAACCCAAAAGTATAGGGGATCAATTGTAGCTCTTTTCGATAAGTAAGAGTGTCGAACCCAACAAGGAGGAGAAGGAAATTACAAGTGGTTTTCAGCATGGTAATGTCTGCAAGTGCTGAAATTGTGAGTAACAGAGTAATTTGATAGCAAGATAATTTGTAACAGACAAGTAACAATAGTAGTAACAAAAGTGCAGCAAGATAGACCAATCCTTTTGAGGCAAAGGACAGGCCAAAACAGTCTCTTATGATAAGCAAAGTGTTCTTGAGGGTACACGGGATTTTCATCTAGTCACTTTCACCATGTTGGTTTGATCCGTGTTCGCTACTTTGATAGTTTGATATGTGGGTGGACCGCTGCTTAGGTACTATTATTATTTCAACAAACCTCCTACTTATGATTAACCCTCCCGCAAGCATCCATTACTACGAAAAAAGTATTAAGAATAAATTCTAACCATAGCATTAAACTTTTGGATCCAATCGGTCCCTTACAGAATAGCGCATAAACTGGGGTTTAAGCTTCTGTCACTCTCGCAACCCATCATCTAATTCTACTCCACAATGCATTCCCTTAGGCTCAAATATGGTGAAGTGTCATGTAGTCAATGCTCACATGACACCACTAAGGGAATCACTACATCCTATTAAAATATCGAACGCATATCAAGTTCACATGATTACTTGCAGCATGATTTCTCTCGTGAACTCAGGAACAAAAGTAACTACTCACAAATGAAAAACATGCTCAAGATCATAGGGGTATTAAATAGCATATTGGATCTCAACATACAATCTTCCACCAAATAAACCATATAGTAATCAACTACAAGATGTAATCAACGCTACTAGTCACCCACAAGCACCAATCTATAGTTTTGGTAACAAGATTGAACACAAGAGATGAACTAGGGTTTGAGATGAGATGGTGTTGTTGAAGATGTTGATGGAGATTTCCCTCCCCAAGATGGGAGAGTTGTTGGTGATGATGATGACGATGAATTCCCCCTCTGGGAGGGAAGTTCCCCTGGCGGAATCACTCTGCCAGAGGGCAAAAGTGTTCCTGCCCAAGTTCCGCCTCGAGACGGCGGCGCTCCGTCCCGAAAGTCCTCCCCTTATTTTTTCTAGGTCAAAATGACTTATATACCAAAATATGGGCACCGGAGGTGGGCCTGGGTGAGCACAACCCACCAGGGCGCGCCTGGGCTCCTTGGCGCACCCACCTGGTGGGCCCCCTTCGGTAGTTATTTGCTCCAATATGCATCATATATTTGATAAAAAAATCTCTGTGAAGTTGTGCAGAATAGGTGGCCTGACGTAGCTTTTCCAGGTGCAGATTTCCAGCTACCGGAATTCTCCCTCTTTATGTATACCTTGCATATTATGAGAGAAAAGGCATTAGAATTACTCCAAAAAGAATTATTAATGAAAAAAACATCATAAATAACAGTAAGAAAACATGATGGAAAATGGACGTATCACGCCACATAATCGGATGTCACAGCCCTACCTCAGCCCCTGTTGTCTTTGCTTGATTAGCATGTCATCATGTTTAAATTTCAAATGAATTTGAATTGGGGATGTTCAAACCCTAACACTAAATTAATTCAAATAGGGTGAAATAAATCTATTTCAATAAACCCAAAATGTCTCTAAGAAAAGTTCATGATTTCTGATTAAGGTGGAAACCTCTGGCAAAAATGATGAATATAGTTTTAGGTCATCTCTGGAATTTTGAATTAACACAAAAGTATTTGAATTGGGGCCATTTAAATGCTATATATATTTTAAATGGTCCAAATATTCTGAAGTTATTTGTGGAGCTCTGGAATAACTCAGTTAACCTCAATAATTTTCATAATTTACTAAAGTGATTTAGTGTCTACACTAAATCAAAACAGAGAAACAAAATAGAAAACAAAAAAAAGAGAAAGCGTTTACGTGGCCTTACCTGAAGCCGGCCCAGCTGGCAGCCCAGCCAACTGGCCTAGCCCGCCTCCCCGGCTCCCTGTAGTCTTCCACCCCGCGCCAATAGGCAGAGCGCGTGGTCTCCGCGCCCGGCCATCTCCTCCCTCCCTGCCTGCCTGGCTCCCCCTCGACGCGCCTAGACGACGACACGGAGACGCCCAAACTACCCCGATTCTCTCCCTCTTGTTGACGTCCTCTTCTTCCCTCTGTCTCTCTCTCTCACGCATGACCGAGAGCCGCCGTCGCCGCCGTCCACTGCCACCGGCCCTCCCTCCCCCATCCAGTGTGTCCAAGTGAACTGGCACGGCTCCTTCTTCCTCCTCAACGAGCCACACAAGCTGCGCTTCACCGCAACATCGCCAACTCCGCCGTCTTCTACCTCGGGTGCCAGCGATCCCCACCGCCAATTTGCTGCCAACAGGGCTGGCCTGCTCCTCCAAACCGCAGTGAGCTCCGCCCCCTTTCCTCTAACCCCGCGCTTGACCTCTAACCGCCGCTATGTGAATCTGAGCTCCAGCCATCACCATGGTCGACGAGCTCGATGCTCCCGAGCTCCTCTGCTTGAACGCGTTCCATCACCATGTTCCTCGTGCACCGTAGATGCTCTCCCGCCTCTTCTTTTGCTCAGAAACATGCCCCAGCGCCATCGCCTGCAGCCACCATAGCACTTCCGCTGCATAGTTCGTCGCCGACCACGTTCCAGCGATCCCCCCCCCCGCGTGTCCAACTCCACTGCTCCTTGATGCGGCGGAGCAAAGGCTATGCCCTGGTGCCCTCAGTGCGCAAAGCCGACGCCTCTAGCGCAAGTCCGGCGAGCCCCCACAGTGTCCTGTGGTCGCAACCAACTGGTCTCCAATGTGATGACGTGGCACCATCATTAGTGACTAATTACCCAACTTAATTACCCCCTGACCCACTTACACATGGGACCCACGCCCTTAATTAACCGTAATTTAATTCCTGTTTGGTTTTAATTAATCACAGTGGCCCATAGGACAACAACGTTTCAACGGTTACATGCTGCGGTAGCTGAACCCCTTTCCTCTGCATGACCTCTCTTTGCCACAGTAAATAGTTGAAACCCACTATCATGAGTAGGAGTTGTTTGAGCCATGATGTGCCTACTCATTCATGCTTTGCTTGTTATGCCTGCTATGCTTAGAGTTGTGTCAGGTCTGATTCATTTGGGATGGATTGGAATGGTGATGAACATGTCCTACTATTGAGGGCTAAGTGTGTGAACACGATTTGGTAAAGGTAGTAATGATAGGCCATGTAGGAGTACATGGTGAGTTGTCTCATTGAAGCCGTCCTCAGGAACTGAGTTCTGTGTTTGTGATCCAAGACAGTTACTACCACACATTGGGATCCTTAATTGACTCTCTTGACTTATTAGCTGCCTTGAACTCTCTATCCAGGAGTTGCAAGTAGTTTCTGGTGTTTGTAGTATGCAGGAGGCCGTGCACAACGCTGACCCTATAGGGAGGCTGTGATGTAGTAGGCACGTGGCACGGTGTACCGGGGCACTCGTTTGGTTAGCTCAAGGACCCTGCACACATCGTTTGGGGCCGTAGTGGAAACCTTGGCCGGATCTCCTTGCGGATGGAACCTGAATAAGTAATAAACCTGGACTAGAGACTTGTGTGGTTAGTCAGGTCATGGCCAACATCCTCGCTAGGTTTCCGCTTGAAGGTTGCCAAGTACATGTTGTGTAAACGGCGATAAGTAGTGAGTGTGTGTGTGTGTGAAGAAGTACACCCCTGCAGGGTTATAAATGATCTATTTGAATAGCCGCGTCCACGGATATGGACTACTTGGAACACTTACATTGTTCATTGATAACTTGAAGTGGATACTCTAAAATGCGCAAGATAAGCATGAGTGCTATGGATGGCCTTCTGTAGGGAGACGATAGCGGATCCATAGTGGTGTATTGATATGGTGAATATGTGGACTCGGATGCGCTTTCCACCTCAAAGAAAATGCTGGTAGACGTAGTATAGGTTAGCCACTGAGTCAAAGCTGGCTTGCTGCAGTTAAACTCCACAAACCACTTGTTGATACTGATGCATAAGTAGTTAATTTTGATGTAAGTCTTGCTGGGTACATTTGTACTCACATTTGCTTAATTTATGTTTTTGCAGACAGACTTCAGTCTCACTAGTAGTTCCACGTGGTCTTCGACAATTAGCTTGGGAATACCAGACAGAGGTCTGGTTCCTTTGGAGGGTCTTGTAGATAGGCAGGATTCGTAGCCTTCTTTCTTTTTAGATGTCTGTACTCAAACCTGTTTATGCTTCCACATGTGCTTGTTGCTTGTGTGATTTGAATGCTGGGTCATGAGACCCATGTTTGTAATATCTGGCTCCTCGGAGCCTATTGAATAAATACTTGCAGTTGTAGAGTTTTTTTGTGATACACATATCGAGCATATTGTGTGTATGTTATTGAAATGCTTGGTATGTGTGGGATCCGACACCTAGTTGCTTATTCTTGGTAGCCTTCCTTATGGGGAAATGTCTACTAGTGCTTCCACTGAGCCATGGTAGTTCTCTACTGCTCCAGAACACTTAGGTTAGCTGGCATGTGTCCTTCTTTTTCTCCTGTGTGTGTCCCTTCGGGGAAATGTCACGCGTTGTTCCTTTAAGTCCTTGTAGCTTGCTACGACTTGGGTTCATATGTTGATAACCGACACATTCATTGTTGGGTTACGTATGCCTGTCCCTGTAAGTTTGTGCCACCTTGGGTTTACGACTAGTCATGTCGGCTTGGGTTCTTTGTCACATGGATGCTAGCGACACAATTATATACATGACGCAAAAGGCGCAAACAGTCCCGTCCAAGGTAAGGCTGCAGCTGTGGGAATACCGTGCGTGAGGCCGCAAAGTGATATGATGTGTTACCTGCTAGATCAATGTGACTTAGGATCAGGGTCCTAACAACTTTAGTATCAGATCCTGACTGCCTGTAGGATTACCAAGCGAAACTGGTCAAAGTCGAGTCCAGAAACGCTTTAGTTATATAAGGGAATTCATTGTGGAAGGGAACGTAAGGCTCTTTTTACTCCTTTACCTTATGTCCTTTTGATCTAGGTCATCCTCTTCTCTTCTACGGGGATTAAGAACTAGGCCTTCTCTTCATCTATCAGGATGACGAGTTATTATGTTGGAGACTTATAGGAAAGTTGTAATCTTCCTGGATCAGTGCTTCCATAAGAATCCATTTGTTATGTTGTCAGTTGTCTTACAGGTTGCCTCATATTCATGCTGGTACAACTGTTATGCTGTCCGAGTCATCCCAAATTTCTAAATAATCTGATGCATTTTCAAAACAAATCTTCTAGTCCCGATGTCCTTTTAGGCCAGATTAGCCACACTATTTGCCGAGTTGAGGTGCTCCATTTCCTCGACATATATGTTGGAGCTATTATTATGACCCTAGGCATCTTAGATAATCACCTAATAAACTAGCCATGTTTTATGTTTCCGGTGTGAAGACTCTGGCCACCATTTTTGAAGGCATCTCATGATGTTATCTAGTTAGTAGGTATTCTATTTTTGTGTTCTTGAACCCAAGATCCACTATACTTACTTCCTGTTGATAGTGTTTACTCGCTCCTTTAGGATATGAGTAACCTTGTGATAGTCTTCAAGGTCCGTGGTATATTGTTCTTCCAATACCATGAACCAAAATATCACAATAAGAGTGCTCTTGATGAGTTCTCCATTCGATAATTGTGACTCTGCCAGTCCTTCCTCTTCTGCATGGGTTATTCGGAAGAAAATATGTTGAAGATTTTTTGACATGCTAATCTATGCATCCACAACTTAGAAAATCATATGTTCCTTTGAGTTGTCCCCTTTAGTTGTTTTCTGACCTTCGTCTGTCAATTGATAGTCAAGAGTATGTGTGCAATCTTGTTCATCGATGCCTATTATTCTTGTAGTCTGTCAAGTTCTTCTATTTAAGAGTGACTAGGAGAAACAAACTCCAGTACCTCATCTGTATGCCAATCTAGCTTTTGTTCTATTCTACCTTGGAGTGTCACCCTTTTTATGTCAGGGATATCATGACAATTGCACTAGCTCTTATGAATTGTTGTTGCAGTGATACTTCTCGCCATAATTATTCATTCCTCGGTCCCGTGTTGTCGCAGTCGGAATGCCGACAAGTGAATTATGATGTGTGAAATCAATACCCCTAGCAACCGTGTTGCTTGGTAGTTAAAGGACAATAATTTCATTCTTAGCATGTTGGTTATTGAATCATCATTCTAAGATAGATTTTGCTACCTAGTCCATTTTCCTAGTGCACTCTTCGATCAGTGAGTTTGGATTATGTTAATTCCTTGCTCTTTCGATCATATCATCTTGCCCTGAAAAGCAAGATTATTCTTATCGGGACCCTGATCCTAATTCACAACGATCTAGCATGTAACACATCATATCACTTTGCGGCCTCATGCATGGTATCCCCATGGGTGCCACCTTACCTGGCCCAGGACTGTTTGCGCATTTTGGCTCACGTATATGATAGTGTCGCTAGCATCCATATGATAGAGAACCCGGGCAGATGACTAGTCGTAAACCCAAGGTGGCACTAACTTACAGGGACAGGCATACATGACCCAGCAACGAACGTGTCGATCATCAACGTATGAACCCAAGTCGTAGCAAGCTACAAGGACTTAGAGGAACAACGCCTGACATTTCCCCGAAGGGACAGACACAAGAACGAAGAAGGACACATGCCGGCCAGCCTAAGTGTTCCGGAGCAGTAGCAACCTACCATGGCTCAGTGGAAGCAATAGGAGACATTTCCCCATAAGAGAGGCTACCAAGAATAAACAACTAGGTTGTCATATCCCACACATACCAAGCATTTCAAAATCATACACACAATATGCTCGATATGTGCAAATACAGCATGGAATTACAACAAAACTCTACAACTCAAAGTATTTATTCAGAAGGCTCTAAAGAGTCATACATGGTAAGAATTACAATCATGGGTCACATGACCCAACATACAGAGCATACAAGTAGTGGAAGCATAACATGTCTGAGTACAGACAACTACAAATGAAAAAAGCCGAGAAGCCTGACTATCTAAAAAACCCTCCCAAGGGTACAAGATCGTAGCTGAGGTAACAACCTAAACGTCGAAGTCGACGCGGAACTACTAGTGAGACTGAAGTCTCTCTGCAAAAACATAATTGAGCAAACGTGAGTACAAATATACCCAGCAAGACTTACATCAGAACTAGCTACATATGCATCAGTATCAACAAAGGGGTGGTGGAGTTTAACTGTAGCAAGCCCGCTTTGACTCAGTGGCTATCCTATACTATGACTGCTGGTAACTCTTTTGAGGTGGCGGACACGAGTCCACATATTCACCATATCAATACACCACTATGGATCTGCTACCAACTCCCAATGAGAAGGCCATCCATAGCACTCACACTTATCTTGCGCATTTTAGAGTATCCACTTCCACTTGTCTATGAACTGTATAAGCAACCTAGTAGTCCTTTACCGCGGACGCGGCTATTCAAATAGATCATGTTAACCCTGTAGTGGTGTACTTCTTCACACATGCTCTTGCCACTTACCGCCATGTACATGTCATGTATCTCGACAACCTTCAAGTGGAAGCCTGGTGAGGGTGTTGGCCACGACTTGACTAACCACGCAAGACTCTAGTCCAAGTTTATCGCCTATTCGGGTTCCATCCGCAAGGGAGTCCGGCTGAGGTTTCCATCACGGCCCCAAACGATGTGAGCAGGGTTCCCAAGCCCACCATCCGGGTGCCACTTGGTACATCATGCCACTGCACCTAGTCCGTCCCAAGCCCACCTGTCCCGGGTGCCACTTGGTAGACTACTAGCACTACCTACAAACACCAGAAACTAGTTGCAACTCTTGGACAAAGATCGAGGCGACTAATAAGCCGAGAGGGGTCAAGTTACCGGAACCCAATGTGTGGTACTAACTGTCTTGGATCACAGACACAGAAGTCAGTTCCTGAGGACGGTTTCAATGAAAAATCCACCATGTACTCCTACATGGCCTCTCATCGCTACCTTTACCAAATTGTGTTCATACACTTGCTTTCACACAGTAGGACATGTTCACACCATTCCAATCCATCCCAGATGAATCAGACTTGACATAGCTCTAAGCACAGCAGGCATAACAAGCAAGCATGAATGAGCAGGCACATCATAACTCAAACAACTCCTACTCATGCTAGTGGGTTTCAACTATTTACAGTGGCAAAAATAGGTCATGCAGAGCAAAGGGGTTCAACTACCGCAGTATGTAACAGTTGAAACATTGTTGTCCTAATGCAGTAAAAGAGAGCAAGAGCGAGAGAGTGGGATTGTATCGGAATGTTCAATGGGGGTTGCTTGCCTGGCACTTTTGAAGATAGTATAGCTCCTGATCGGTGTCATCGATCTCAACGTCGGAAAACATCTATCGAGAGGGACAACACCGGCAGACAAAGAAAGAACACAATCAATGCAATGCAACAATATGATGCATGATCATGAAATGCCAATATGCTGTGATTTGGACTAATGCAACAGAAAGTCATTTTAATTGAAGTGGAATTCAAAACTTCATCTATTTCCAACTCCAAACCTATTATGAAATTTGCCCTAATCATGTTTCATCCTAAACAGTGAGGTTAACTTGCTCAAACATGCATGAAAATGCCATAAACAGATTCTTTGGATTTTTTTGATAATTTTTCATATATAACTTATTTCATTTGGAGTTACGGTTTATTTTCTATGAATTTTATAAGTTTTGGATATTTTCTGAAATAAATAAATCATTTCTGATTTATTTAAAACTCTAGAAAACATTTACTGCGTCAGCATTACGTCAGGCTGAGGTCAGAAGGTAAACTGACGGGTCCAGGTCAAACCTGACTGTGGGCCCCGCATGTCAGTGAAACAGTGGCTAATTAAGTTTAGAAATTAAACTAAACTAATTTAACAGGGGCTGGCCCCACCTATCATTGACTCAGGGGAGGTAAAACCCCTGGTCAGCTGGGGCTAATACGCCGGTGGCTCATCACCGGCGATAGCAGGCGCGGCGGAGGGCTCATATTTGGCTCTCCGGTGACCAAACTGACGGCCAAGGCCACCTACGAGACGAGGAGGCCCGACAACATCGACTGGTGCATGTGGTTTTGCCGGAGGGGGCCTAGAACAATGGCGGCGATGGCAAGTGCGGCGGATGGTGTTTGGGCATTGATCGAATCGAAGCTACAAGGCACAGGAGGAGTCGCGGTCGATTTCCTGGGAGCGCGCTTATCGCAGTGGTGTGCTCAGGCGCAAGCTTGCACGGCCATAGCCACGGTGGCGACATGGCCGATGGCAAAGAGCGCTCGGGCTTGATGGTGAGCTAGCTAGGCGCGCTATCAAAGAAGGGGACAGGAGGGAAGAGATCACGGGCTCACTGGGGGCGGTGCATAAGGTCAGCGGGCTCGGGGACGCGTTGGAGCGGGAGCACAGTCGCCGGCGATCTCAGTGACCTGAGGAGGAAGAAGACATCGAGGTCGTGCTCCGGGGCTCTTCCCATCACGTGGCTCGGTGGAGACGGCGTATGGGTCGACGGCGGAGCTCGAGGTCACGTAGGAGAGGCACGAGGGAGGCTGTGGTCGCGGTGGTGACCATCGGCGTTCTCGGCGCCCACGGACAGAGAGAAGGGAGGGAGAAGAGGAGGGGATGAGGACGAGGGAGAGTGAGAGGGCTGGGGGAGGTGTGTGTCGATGTCCAGGGAGGCCAGGGTGTCGAGGGGGAGGGGCAGGCAGGCAGGTGGCGTGGCGCCCTCGCGTGCGCGCCATGCCCTCCCTCGCCTCTGTCTTCTGGCAGAGGTTGGGGATGACTGGCACGGGCTAGCAGTGCTGGGCCGCTAGTTGGGCCGCCAGGTAGGTAAGGCCAGGTAGGTTTCCTTTCTAATTCTTTCTTCCTTTATTTTTGTCACATCCATAGTTCTGTTTTGCTCTGGGCTAGCTAGTCATGTGTTGTATCATGTTTAAATTGCATTTAAACTTGAAATGGGGGTTGATCCACACCCTAGCACAAATGAATCCAACTAGGTTCAAAAAAATCATTTTCAATGAACCCAAAATGCCTTTGGAAAAGTTCATCATTTTTGAATTAGTCTAGAACCCCTGCCAAACATGGTGCACATTTTTCTAGGCCACTTTGGATTTTTGAATTAATCCATAGAGTATTTGAATTTGGGCATTTGACTGCTATAAATATTTTAAATGCCCAATTAATCCTGAAAGCAGTTGAGGGCTGTTGGGAATATTCCAATATGTGCCCACAATTTATTCTAGGACTTATAAAAATGGTTTAGTACTTTTACCAAATCAAAAAAGACAAAATAAAATAGAAAACAGAAAAGAATTAGAAAGAGAGAGAGACGAAGCCTACCTGGCCTTACCTGAAGTCAGCCCAGCAGCACATGCCCAGCCCACCACCGCAGCTCCTCCTGTCGTCTTGCTCGTCGGACAGAAGGACGAGCGCGTGCGCACCGCCCGCACGCCCACGCCCAGGTCACCTCCTGCTTGCCGCTGCTTCTAGAGGCCGCTAAGGCCGCCACACAACCCCTGGATCCCTCTCTCACTCTCCCTCGAGCTCTCCCCCCTCCCCCGCTCTCTCTTCCTCCCTTCGCTGTGAGAGCGCATCATCACGTAGCCATGGCTACAGGCCACCACTCGCTAAACCAGCATGACCATGACCTCCACCACGACACCTTGGAGCTACAAGCCGAAGCACGCAGCCGCGGGAGCCCTGCAGTGTCAGGACCCCGACTCGATGTCACATCGATCTAGCCAGTAACACCTCATATCACTTTGCGGCCTCACGCACGGTATCCCCACGGGTGTCGCCTTACCTTTGTCCAGGACCGTTTGCGCATTTTGGCTCACGTATATGATAGTGTCGCTAGCATCCATATGATAAAGAGCCCGGGCTGACATGACTAGTCGTAAACCCAAAGTGGCACAGACTTACAGGGACAGGCATCCATGACCCAGCTTCGAACGTGTCGGTCATCAGCAAGTGGGTCCGGGCTGTAGCACTGGGCTAGCAGGACTCCGGTAAACCGGGCTGTAGCGGGCTAACAGGACTCCGGTACTCAAGCGTGACATTTCCTCGAAGGGACAGACACAGGAACGAAGAAGGACACATGCCGGCCAGCCTAAGTGTTCCAGAGCAGTAGCAAGCTACCATGGCTCAGCGGTAACACTAGGAGACATTTCCCGGTAAGAGAGGCTACTAAAGATAAACAACTAGATAGTCAGATCCCACACATACCAAGCATTTCAATCATACACACAATATGCTCGATATGTGCAAATACAACGAAGCATCACAACATGACTCTACGACACAAGTACTTTATTTAAGGCTCAGGGAGCCATACATAACATACACAAAGGTACGGGTCTCACGACCCAACATACAAGTCATACAGTCATACAAACCAGCAGCGGAAGTAACTTGTCTGAGTACAGACAACTAGTAAAATAAAAGAGGCTTGGAAAGCCTAGCTATACTACGTGGTCCTTCACAAGCTCAGGGTCACCACCTGGGTCTTTAGCCTACTCGTTGATGTCAACGTCTACATAGAACCCATCAGAAGGGGTTGCAGCGTCTTCTGTAAAAATGTAAATTATAGCAACATGAGTACAAAGTTACTCAGCAAGACTTACATCAGATCCTACATACATGCATATTATCAAGAAGGGTTGGTGGAGTTATTGCAGCAAGCCAGCTTTGACTCTTGGCTAGGCTATCCTACGATACTCCAACTTGAAATGGTTTTGCGCACACGAGTCCACTACTCACCAATTCAATACACTACCGAGGATCCACCTCTGTCTTCCTACGGAAGAGCCAACCTCGGCACTCACACTTATCTTGAGGCTTTTAGTAGTTTCCATTTACTTGTCTATGAACTGTATAGGCAACCAAGTAGTCCTTTACCGCGGACGCGGCTATTCGAATAGATCATGTTAACCCTGCAGGGGTGTACTTCTTCATACATGTTTCAACCACTTAGCGTCTGCACACGACATGTGCTCGGCAGACTTCAAGCGAAAGCCGACGTGGGTGTAGACCACGACCTACCTAAACACTTAAGCCTCTAGTCCAGGTTTATCGCCTATTCAGGTTCCATCCGCAGGGAGTCCGGCCGAGGTTTCCCATACGGCCCCGAACGATGTGAACAGGGTTCCCGAGATACCTAACGGGTATTCGGTACACCCGGCCAAGTACCTACCGCATCACAGCCCACCCCTACGGTCAGCGCTGTCCACGGCCTCCAGTAGGCTACAAACACCAGAAACTACTTGCAACTCCTGGACAGAGAGCTAGGGTGAATAAGAAGTCGAGCGGGGTCATATTTCAGGGCCCAATGCATGGTTGTAACTGTATCTTAAATCACACATACAGATCTCAGTGCTTAAGGTCGGCTTCAATGAAACAACCCACCATGTACTCCTACATGGCCTCTCATCGATACCTTTACCAAATCATGTTCACCACACCACTCTCATCACCGACATAATCATTTCACTCTAGCCCATCACCCAGATGAACCAGACCTGACACGACTCTAAGCATAGCAGGCATAGCAAGGTAGGAACAACACATACATAGGGCTCAATCAACTCCTACACATGCTAGTGGGTTTCATCTAGTTATTGTGGCAATGACAGGTCATGCAGAGGAAATGGGTTCAACTACCATAGCACACAGCAGTTTGAAACGCGTTGTCTTAATGCAGTAAAAGAGAGCAGGAGCGAGAACATGGGATTGTATCGATATGATCAAATGGTTGGTTGCTTGCCTGATGGTTCGATGCACTGATACGGTTCTTCGTTAGGGTAATCACGGTACTCCTCGGAGGCAGAACCTGTCGCAAAGGACACCGATACACAACCATCACCAAACAATGTGCAACAATATGATGCATGCATGAAACATGGCAATATGAGTGTGTTGGGCTAATGCAACTAAAACCAGAAGGGTTTGAGCAAATTTGAATCAAGGATTCAAATTTCAAATTCAAATATGGCCTTTTAAAGTGCTTTTCCTTGTTCTGCTTAAAACATCAACTTAACTTGTTTGATCATGCATGAAAATAGTACAGATGGATAGATTGGATTTTTCTGATCATTTTTCATATATAATTTGTCCAATTTGGAGTTACAGAATAAAAGTTATGAATTTTTGAAGTTTAAATAATATTCTGGAATTTCCTGATTTAAATTAAATCCAGAAAATCAATTACTGCGTCAGCCTGACGTCAGTGTGACGTCAGCAGGTCAACGGAACAGGTCTGGGTCAAACCTGACAGTGGGTCCCGCATGTCAGGGTGGTTATTTTAATTAAGATTTAATTAAAACTAATCCTGTATAATTAACAGGGCTAGGCCCCACCTGTCATTGACTCAGGGGAGTCAACCAGGGCCCACCCGTGGTCAAAGTCAATGCCAGCAACGTCGGCGTTTAGCCGCCGGCGAGCCCGACGCGGCGGCGGGAGTGGTTTTGGCCATTTCGGCCACCAAATGGGCCGCAGAGACCACCGTAGTGGAGCTGAGGACAAACCGCAGCTCTTGGCGGAGTCCGTTGGGGTCGGGGTGGCCGGAGTTGGCGCCGGCGACGACTTTGGCGGCCACCGGGGTTCGGTCGAAGATGAACTTGGCGCTAGAGGGGTCGGTGAGGCTCGTGGAGTGGCTAGCTAGGTGTTGTGGGACTCGGTGAGTAAGATGGACACCATCTTGTGGCCGGAGTGTGGCCGGAAGCACGTCGGCGACGAGGTCCGCGACGGCGCATGCGGGTGAGCTTGGTGTGCTCGCTGTGGTGCACGAGAGAGAGAAAGAGAGGAAGGGGAAGTTAGCCCAGCTCACTGCGGTCTTGATGGAGAGGACGGCGTGGTCGGGGACGAGCTGCTGCGGCGGCGACGGCGAAGGGGATCTCCGGCGATGGCGGTTCGGGCGAGGTTGGTGCGGCGGCTTCGGGGCACGCGAGCGCTCGGGGCTCGACTAGCTCGAAGAAGTGGAGGACGGCGGAGCTTCTGGACACGGTGGCGCGGCGTGGAGACGAAGGGGAGCACGGCTACGGCGGAGGTGCGGCGACGGTGGCGTCGGCCATGGCGTGGGAGCGCAAGGGAGAGGAACTGGGGGCGAATGGAGGTGTCCAGGAGGGTCGGGGCGCGACGTGGAGCTCGTCCAGGCCATCAGGGCGGCGAGAGGGGGAGGCAGGGCGGCGTGCAGCTGCGTGGCGAGCTGCGGTGCCGCCGCCGAGCACCTTGGCTGCCTGCCGGGCGAGCCAAGCAGCTCGCTGGAGCGGTGGCCGGGCTGGGCCGGCCAGGTGGGCTGGCTGGTGGGCCTGCGGTGGCGCCAGGTAAGTTTTCCCCTTTTTTTTCTGTTTTCTAATTTCTGACATTTGTTTTGATTTAAATAATATATTAAATCATTTATTTAACTTATGCCAATTTTTGCAGGGGCTAGATATATTATTCTAGAGCTCCTTTATAATTGGCATAATATTTGGACATATATTAATATATATAGAAATATATTTCCAATGCAAATATTTATGCATTAATTCCAAATGCCCAAAATAAATGTCCATGAGCCACTAAAAATATTGGTTTGATTTTTATCTCTGTCCAATATTTCCAGAGAGCAACATGAGCATTTTCTTGGACCCTTTTGGAGAAATTTTTATTTGGGTCATTTTCAAAATGATTCTGAGGGTTTCACAAATCCCCATTTCAAATTAAATGGAATTTTAACATGATGCACACACTCTAATGCATGACTAGCTAGGGTGTGACAACTCACCCCCACTCAAAAGAATCTCGTCCCGAGATTTGGGTTCCTCCGGGAAGAAGGCGGGGTACTCAAGTCGAAGACGATCCTCCCTTTCCCAGGTTGCTTCATCCTCAGAATGGTGCGACCATTGTACTTTGAGGAACTTGATGTTCTGACGTCGGGTGATACGTTCGGCCTGATCGAGGATACGAACGGGGTACTCTCGATATGTAAGATTATCTTGGAGATCAAGCGTTTCGTGGTCCACTTCACGGATAGGATCCGAGAAGCAACGTCTGAGTTGAGAAACGTGGAAGACATCGTGGACTCTGGAGAGATGCGGAGGTAGTTCCAGCTGGTAGGCAACTTCCCCTCGTTTGGCAAGAATGCGAAAAGGTCCAATGTAGCGAGGAGCCAATTTGCCTTTGATACCGAAACGATGGGTTCCCTTCAGAGGGGTGACCCGAAGATAAGCCTTCTCGTCAACCTCGAAAGTCATAGCCTTATGTTTTCGGTCATATTGACTCTTTGGACGAGATTGGGCTGTTTTCAACTTTTCACGAACGATGCGAACTTGTTCTTCTGCTTCCTGAATCATATCCGGGCCAAAGAATTGTCTTTCCCCGGTCTCTGACCAGTTAAGGGGTGTTCGACACCGTCGTCCATAGAGAACTTCAAAAGGGGCTTTACCCAAGCTAGATTGATAGCTGTTGTTGTAGGCGAATTCGGCAAATGGAAGACACTTCTCCCAGTCCATTCCAAATGAGATAACAGAGGCTCGAAGCATGTCTTCTAGAATTTTGTTGACGCGTTCCACTTGACCACTCGACTGAGGGTGGAAAGCGGTGCTAAAGGAGAGACGGGTTCCCATAGCATTTTGGAAACTTTCCCAAAATCGAGAGGTGAAAAGACTTCCTCGATCCGAGTTGATTTCCAAAGGAACACCATGGAGGGACACTATTCGGGAGATGTATAAGTCTGCCAGCTGACTAGCGGTTATACTCTCACGAACGGGTAGGAAATGGGCTACTTTGGAAAGACGATCGACAACGACGAAGATAGCATTATTCCCTCTCCTGGTCCTGGGAAAACCGGTAATGAAATCCATACCAATTTTATCCCATTTCCATTCAGGAATAGCTAAGGGTTGAAGGGTGCCAGCAGGCCGTTGGTGCTCTGCTTTTACACGACGACAGACGTCGCAATTTGCAATATACTGAGCAATTTCTCTCTTCATCCTAGTCCACCAGAACCTCTGGCGTAGGTCCTGATACATCTTAGTACTACCGGGATGAATAGTGAGAGGAGATTCATGAGCCTCCTTAAGGATCAACTGCCGTAGATGCTGGTTCTTGGGAACCACTAGACGGTTCTCAAAGTACACAACACCATGATCATTTGTGGAGAAACAACTAGCACCTCCGCTAGCAATGTTCTCTTTGATTTTAGATATTCCCTTATCTCGCTTTTGGGCAGCGATGATTTGATCCGTAAGAGTAGGTTTTGCCACCAAGGTGGAAAGAAAACCTTGAGGTACAATGTGATGGTTTAGCTTCCGAAATTCCTCATGGAGAAGCGGTTGACTTTGTTGTAACATCAGGTTGTTACAATAAGATTTATGACTTAGCGCATCAGCCATGACGTTGGCTTTCCCTGGGGTGTAGGTTATCCCTAAGTCGAAGTCTGTGATCAACTCAACCCAACGTCTTTGCCTGAGATTCAAATCCGGTTGGGTGAAAATGTACTTCAGACTTTGGTGATCAGTGAATATTTCGCAACGGTTACCGAGGAGGTAATGCCGCCAGGTCTTAAGTGCACAGACTACGGCTGCAAGCTCTAGATCATGAGTAGGATAATTCTCCTCATGTGGGTGCAATTGCCGTGAAGCGCAGGCAATTACATGTCGATCTTGCATAAGGATGCAACCTAGTCCTTGTCGCGAGGCGTCGCAGTAGATAACAAAGTCTTTGGAGAAGTCTGGCGGTACCAGTACGGGAGCAGAAGTCAGGCGTCTTTTCAGTTCCTGAAAACTGTGCTCACATTGTGGAGTCCACTCGAACTTCTTATCTTTCTTGAGGAGTTCGGTTAGAGGTTTAGCAACTTTGGAGAAGTTCTCGACAAAGCGACGACAATAGCTCGCTAAGCCTAGAAAACTTCGAACTTGCTTGACCGATTCAGGTTGAGTCCAGTTAAGGACGGCTTGAACTCGCTCAGGGTTAACAGCAATACCTTTACCAGATATCACATGACCCAGATAGGTCACTTCTGACAACCAGAATTCACATTTAGAAAATTTGGCATAAAGGCGATGCTCTCGAAGTTTCTTCAACACTAGCCTTAGATGTTCGGCATGTTCTTCCTCGTTCTTGGAGTAGATGAGTATATCATCGAGGTAAACCACGACGAATTTATCCAAATACTCCATGAAGATTGAGTTCATTAACCGAGAAAAGGTGGCTGGAGCGTTGGTTAAACCGAAGGACATGACGGTGTACTCGTATTGGCCATAACGAGTAACAAAGGCCGTTTTAGGAATGTCCCCGTTTTCTGATTTTGATTTGATGGTAGCCCAACCTCAAATCCATCTTGGAGAAGACTGAGGATCCAGCGAGCTGATCGTACAGGTCGTTGATCCTGGGAAGCGGATATTTGTTCTTGATTGTGACCAAATTGACAGGTCGGTAATCTACAACCATCCGGTCCGTACCATCCTTCTTCTTGACGAATAGGACGGGGCAAGCCCACGGAGAGGAGCTAGGTCGGATGAAACCCTTTTTCAAGGACTCATCGAGTTGTTTCTTAAGCTCGGCTAGTTCTAAGGGTGCCATCTTATAAGGTCTTCTAGCAATCGGAACGGTTCCTGGAATGAGGTCTATTACGAACTCAACATCCCTGTCAGGTGGAACACCTGGCAATTCCTCTGGGAAAACATCCGGAAAGTCACGGACTACCGGAACGTCCTCAAGGTCTGGCAAAGGGCTGGCGTTAAGAGAATATAATTGTCGCTTGGCTAATCGGGTCAAGACATTGACTATCTTGCCCGAAGGGTGAGTGAGTTGAACAGTCCTAGAGAAGCAATCAATTTTGGCATGATGAGCTGACATCCAGTCCATACCCAAAATGATATTAATATCTGAAGATTTAAGGGCTATCAAGGACGTGAGGAAAACAAGTCTGTCGACTTGGATTTCATTTCCATGGCTTACCCTAGAGGTCTGCCATCTAGAACCAGGGGTAGAAATTTCCATAGTGGATGGCATGTCACAGAATGCAACGTTATGCAAACGAGCATAATTTTCGGATATAAAGGAATGAGAGGCTCCTGTATCGAAAAGAACAGATGCCGGGTGGCAATTAACAAGAAGCGTACCGAGAACGACGTTGGGATCCTCTTGAGCTTCTTCGGCAGAGATACAGTTGACATGGCCACGTGTAGCGGTGACCGGCTTGGCGTGGAATATTTTCCCTGTCGGCTTGCCACGGCCAACAGCTTTAGCAGATTGATTGGGGTTGGTCTGGGGACACTCACGCATATAGTGGCCAGATTCCCCGCACTTGAAACAAGTCACGGAACTAGTACGTGGAGGAGCATTATTGGTTGGACCCCCATAGGGCTTGGCCGGTGCAGACTGTTGAACGGGGCGAGGCGCCTGGAAGGATGGCCTCGGTGTGAACCTGGGTGGCAGGGCGGTGTTGGGTACCCACACGCGGCGCTTCTGAGGACCAGCACCGGATGAGGAACCCATGTCACGGCCATGCTTGCGTGTTGCGTCATAGTCAGTCTGACCAGTTTCAGCACTGATGGCTTTGTTGACAAGTTTCTGAAAAGATGTGCACTCATGCAGACGGAGGTCACGGCGAAGCTCAGGACTAAGGCCCTTACGGAACCTTGCTTGCTTCTTGGCGTCAGTAGAAACTTCCTCGGTTGCATATCGTGCGAGATTACCAAACTCCCTGCTGTAAGCATCCACAGAAAGTCGGCCTTGGGTGAAACTGCAAAATTCCTCACGTTTACGGTCCATGAGACCCTCCGGAATGTGATGTTCACAGAAAGCCTCGCTGAATTCAGCCCAAGTAGTGACATGGCCCGCTGGGCGCATAGCTCCATAATTCTCCCACCATAGACTGGCAGGGCCTTCAAGATGATATGCAGCAAAGGTGACCTTGTCAGCCTCCGCTACCAGCGCGGAATGCAGTTTGTGAGCGATACTGCGAAGCCAGTCATCAGCGTCGAGAGGCTCGACGGAGTGGTGGAACGTGGGTGGATGTAATTTGATAAAATCACTGAGTGACACCACGTTAGTCCTCTGATGGTGTGCTGTGTTCTGTTCAATACGCTCCAACAAACGGTTGGTCTCCCGCTTGTTTCTCTCAGCTTCCATCATAACCTCGGCTAGGGACGGGGGATGAGGCAGATTTGCATCCCTGACTTCACTGCCTTCGGCCTGCTTTTGAGGAGCAGGGTTAGTGCGCGTGTTGACCATCCTAGGTAAACAAGACAACGATTTGTCAGGATGATAAAATTCCAACATAGGATACAAAATGTAAGGAATAACTCGGAATGCAAGATGATCATCCGTATGACATGGTAGATACAGAAACTGCTTCTTTATTCCATCGTCATACACACCATACAGGGTTTAGTACAAGACCAAACAAGTACTATTACGGTGAAAGAGGATTACATCTCATCGGAGGCATTCCAAGCTCCTATACATTATTTTTCTACACCTCCGGAAAGAGTACAAGCTAGGTCATATCCCACGAGTCACGCGGGACGATAGACGACATAGCTAGTGCGAACTAGTGATACTACCGCTAACTCAGACCGATCCGTAGTAGTCCTCGTAAAAGTCACCTCCATAGCCTGGGAGCTTAACATGATCATCCGGAAACAGACGATCTCGCGGAGCTTGTGGACCATAGGGGCTAGGATGAGGCCTTGGACCAACAGACGGTGGCCTGCGGGGACCGCGAGGTGGGGTGATGCCTCCTACATCATGCCAAACCATCACGTCTGGCAGAGCAGATCTCATAGGATAGAGATCGCGCATATCTGAGAATCCAGCTTGCACCGCCGGTGCGAACCGAGTCAAAGTGGCCCAGTGGTCAGCACGGGTATTGAAGAGCTCTAACCTCAAGGCCCGATTTTCACGGTCCTTATCCTCGAGCATCTCAGCAGTGGTGCGAGTCCGTGAATCCTCCTGAGTGGGGTCAGCATAGATAGCCTGGAGATACCCTTGTGCTCCCGGAAGTGATCCTGGCATATACCGGAAATCAGAGTCCCGAAATAGACCAGATCTGACTCGCATAATGGTCATCATAGAGTAGGCGGCGTCCTGCACAGCCATCTCAATAGTAACCCCGAGTCCATAGGAGCAGTGAAGAGGCTCGGTGGATCCAGGATAAGATGGAAATATCCTGACAGTGCAGAGATACTGGCTTTGATTAAAGTCTCGGAATTGCTCTTCGACCGTGTACTCAGGATACCAGCGGTATCCAGCCTCAGTCATTACCCTGACCAACTTGGCAGTATGGCCGGGTACATCTAGGCATCGAGTCAGGCGAACCACTTGATTGAGGTCGTGAGTGGCCATCTGAAAGCACAATCATAATGCAAGGGCATTAGAATTTCTAGCAAAATTTCGGCAGCATAACAGCTGTAAATGCTCAAGAAGGATTTTGAGACATTTGACAAAGGATTTCATACACACTCATCATCATCATAACAAAGTTCTGAATCCATTCTAGCAACATAATATGGTAAAAGAACTGAACTAGGCTTGTATCCTTCATACCTATAAGGTACTACTGATTAGTAACACGTGATCCTGATAGAGAGAATAGATCCTAATTCCTTAACCCCCGGTGGAAGAATGGACTGACTTAGATCAGAAGGTCATAAGATAAAGGAGTAAAAGAGCCTTACGTTCCAACCCACAAACAATTCCCCTACATATAACTAAAGAATTTCTAGACTCAACATCGTCCAGTTTGGCTTGGAGAACCTACAGGCAGTCCGGCTCTGATGCCAACGCTGTCAGGACCCCGACTCGATGTCACATCGATCTAGCCGGTAACACCTCATATCACTTTGCGGCCTCACGCACGGTATCCCCACGGGTGTCGCCTTACCTTTGTCCAGGACCGTTTGCGCATTTTGGCTCACGTATATGATAGTGTCGCTAGCATCCATATGATAAAGAGCCCGGGCTGACATGACTAGTCGTAAACCCAAAGTGGCACAGACTTACAGGGACAGGCATCCATGACCCAGCTTCGAACGTGTTGGTCATCAGCAAGTGGGTCCGGGCTGTAGCACTGGGCTAGCAGGACTCCGGTAAACCGGGCTGTAGCGGGCTAACAGGACTCCGGTACTCAAGCGTGACATTTCCTCGAAGGGACAGACACAGGAACGAAGAAGGACACATGCCGGCCAGCCTAAGTGTTCCAGAGCAGTAGCAAGCTACCATGGCTCAGCGGTAACACTAGGAGACATTTCCCGGTAAGAGAGGCTACTAAAGATAAACAACTAGATAGTCAGATCCCACACATACCAAGCATTTCAATCATACACACAATATGCTCGATATGTGCAAATACAACGAAGCATCACAACATGACTCTACGACACAAGTACTTTATTTAAGGCTCAGGGAGCCATACATAACATACACAAAGGTACGGGTCTCACGACCCAACATACAAGTCATACAGTCATACAAACCAGCAGCGGAAGTAACTTGTCTGAGTACAGACAACTAGTAAAATAAAAGAGGCTTGGAAAGCCTAGCTATACTACGTGGTCCTTCACAAGCTCAGGGTCACCACCTGGGTCTTTAGCCTACTCGTTGATGTCAACGTCTACATAGAACCCATCAGAAGGGCTTGCAGCGTCTTCTGTAAAAATGTAAATTATAGCAACATGAGTACAAAGGTACTCAGCAAGACTTACATCAGATCCTACATACATGCATATTATCAAGAAGGGTTGGTGGAGTTATTGCAGCAAGCCAGCTTTGACTCTTGGCTAGGCTATCCTACGATACTCCAACTTGAAATGGTTTTGCACACACGAGTCCACTACTCACCAATTCAATACACTACCGAGGATCCACCTCCGTCTTCCTACGGAAGAGCCAACCTCGGCACTCACACTTATCTTGAGGCTTTTAGTAGTTTCCATTTACTTGTCTATGAACTGTATAGGCAACCAAGTAGTCCTTTACCGCGGACGCGGCTATTCGAATAGATCATGTTAACCCTGCAGGGGTGTACTTCTTCATACATGTTTCCACCACTTAGCGTCTGCACACGACATGTGCTCGGCAGACTTCAAGCGAAAGCCGACGTGGGTGTAGACCACGACCTACCTAAACACTTAAGCCTCTAGTCCAGGTTTATCGCCTATTCATGTTCCATCCGCAGGGAGTCCGGCCGAGGTTTCCCATACGGCCCCGAATGATGTGAACAGGGTTCCCGAGATACCTAACGGGTATTCGGTACACCCGGCCACGTACCTACCGCATCACAGCCCACCCCTACGGTCAGCGCTGTCCACGGCCTCCAGTAGGCTACAAACACCAGAAACTACTTGCAACTCCTGGGCAGAGAGCTAGGGTGAATAAGAAGTCGAGCGGGGTCATATTTCAGGGCCCAATGCATGGTAGTAACTGTATCTTAAATCACACATACAGATCTCAGTGCTTAAGGTCGGCTTCAATGAAACAACCCACCATGTACTCCTACATGGCCTCTCATCGATACCTTTACCAAATCGTGTTCACCACACCACTCTCATCACCGACATAATCATTTCACTCTAGCCCATCACCCAGATGAACCAGACCTGACACGACTCTAAGCATAGCAGGCATAGCAAGGTAGGAACAACACATACATAGGGCTCAATCAACTCCTACACATGCTAGTGGGTTTCATCTAGTTATTGTGGCAATGACAGGTCATGCAGAGGAAATGGGTTCAACTACCGTAGCACACAGCAGTTTGAAACGCGTTGTCTTAATGCAGTAAAAGAGAGCAGGAGCGAGAACATGGGATTGTATCGATATGATCAAATGGTTGGTTGCTTGCCTGATGGTTCGATGCACTGATACGGTTCTTCGTTAGGGTAATCACGGTACTCCTCGGAGGCAGAACCTGTCGCAAAGGACACCGATACACAACCATCACCAAACAATGTGCAACAATATGATGCATGCATGAAACATGGCAATATGAGTGTGTTGGGCTAATGCAACTAAAACCAGAAGGGTTTGAGCAAATTTGAATCAAGGATTCAAATTTCAAATTCAAATATGGCCTTTTAAAGTGCTTTTCCTTGTTCTGCTCAAAACATCAATTTAACTTGTTTGATCATGCATGAAAATAGTACAGATGGATAGATTGGATTTTTCTGATCATTTTTCATATATAATTTGTCCAATTTGGAGTTACAGAATAAAAGTTATGAATTTTTGAAGTTTAAATAATATTCTGGAATTTCCTGATTTAAATTAAATCCAGAAAATCAATTACTGCGTCAGCCTGACGTCAGTGTGACGTCAGCAGGTCAACGGAACAGGTCTAGGTCAAACCTGACAGTGGGTCCCGCATGTCAGGGTGGTTATTTTAATTAAGATTTAATTAAAACTAATCCTGTATAATTAACAGGGCAGGGCCCCACCTGTCATTGACTCAGGGGAGTCAACCAGGGCCCACCCGTGGTCAAAGTCAAAGCCAGCGACGCCGGTGTTTAGCCGCCGGCGAGCCCGACGCGGCGGCGGGAGTGGTTTTGGCCATTTCGGCCACCAAATGGGCCGCGGAGACCACCGGAGTGGAGCTGAGGACAAACCGCAGCTCTTGGCGGAGTCCGTTGGGGTCGGGGTGGCCGGAGTTGGCGCCGGCGACGACTTTGGCGGCCACCGGGGTTCGGTCGAAGATGAACTTGGCGCTAGAGGGGTCGGTGAGGCTCGTGGAGTGGCTAGCTAGGTGTTGTGGGACTCGGTGAGTAAGATGGACACCATCTTCTGGCCGGAGTGTGGCCGGAAGCACGTCGGCGACGAGGTCCGCGACGGCGCGTGCGGGTGAGCTTGGTGTGCTCGCTGTGGTGCACGAGAGAGAGAAAGAGAGGAAGGGGAAGTTAACCCAGCTCACTGCGGTCTTGATGGAGAGGACGGCGTGGTCGGGGACGAGCTGCTGCGGCGGCGACGGCGAAGGGGATCTCCGGCGATGGCGGTTCGGGCGAGGTTGGTGCGGCGGCTTCGGGGCACGCGAGCGCTCGGGGCTCGACTAGCTCGAAGAAGTGGAGGACGGCGGAGCTTCTGGACACGGTGGCGCGGCGTGGAGACGAAGGGGAGCACGGCTACGGCGGAGGTGCGGCGACGGTGGCGTCGGCCATGGCGTGGGAGCGCGAGGGAGAGGAACTGGGGGCGAATGGAGGTGTCCAGGAGGGTCGGGGCGCGACGTGGAGCTCGTCCAGGCCATCAGGGCGGCGAGAGGGGGAGGCAGGGCGGCGTGCAGCTGCGTGGCGAGCTGCGGTGCCGCCGCCGAGCACCTTGGCTGCCTGCCTGGCGAGCCAAGCAGCTCGCTGGAGCGGTGGCCGGGCTGGGCCGGCCAGGTGGGCTGGCTGGTGGGCCTGCGGTGGCGCCAGGTAAGTTTTCCCCTTTTTTTTCTGTTTTCTAATTTCTGACATTTGTTTTGATTTAAATAATATATTAAATCATTTATTTAACTTATGCCAATTTTTGCAGGGGCTAGATATATTATTCCAGAGCTCCTTTATAATTGGCATAATATTTGGACATATATTAATATATATAGAAATATATTTCCAATGCAAATATTTATGCATTAATTCCAAATGCCCAAAATAAATGTCCATGAGCCACTAAAAATATTGGTTTGATTTTTATCTCTGTCCAATATTTCCAGAGAGCAACATGAGCATTTTCTTGGACCCTTTTGGAGAAATTTTTATTTGGGTCATTTTCAAAATGATTCTGAGGGTTTCACAAATCCCCATTTCAAATTAAATGGAATTTTAACATGATGCACACACTCTAATGCATGACTAGCTAGGGTGTGACATGCAGCATCGTCCCCGACCTCATCTTCAACCTCCGACTGTCGGCTACCTCACCGTCAATTCACGGCAACCAACGCGTCCCCGGCCCCGCCGTCTGCACCATCCTCCTCGCCGTGAGCCTCTCTCCATTTCCCCCCTATTCTCCCTCCTCGCGCTCAAGCCCTAGCTTACCTCTCCATCGCACCCACAAGATCCTTGCCACCGGCGATGTCGCCGACGCGGCCAAGGCTCGTTCCCGTCGCATCTGGGCGCGTAGTCAAACTCCTGGAGTTCCCAGGAGCCCGTACAGCACTTCATCCGGTGTCCCCGTGGCTCGCAGCCTCGCCTGCCTCATGCCCGTGCTCCAGCCGAGGAGGACGAGCTTGCCGCCGGTGAACCAGGCCACCCCACACCCAGCCGCGTGCTCCCCTGGATGCGGGTGAGCAAGGGCTCCTTTTTGATGCCCTCACCGCAGCAAGTGGCAGCTCCAAGCGCAACTCCGGCGAGCCACCGCCACTCTGGGTCGTCGCCATCGTCTAACCACTGGCACATCCGACGTGGCCGTCATTAGCACTAATCCCCCCTAATCAGCCACCTCACTGCCACTTACAGCGGGCCCCACTGCTAGTCAAACCCAGTTAGCGCTGGATTTGACCGAGTTTGTCAAGTGTGTCACCGACCAGTGGGCCCCACTGGTCAGGTTTGACCTGGACCGGCCCTGTTGACAAGATGACATCAGCATGACCTAGTGCTGACGCAGTAAAGCCTTTTCTGGAATTTAAATAAATCTAAATGATTTATTTATTTTGAGAAAATGCCCAAAACTTCTAAAAAAACATAGAAAATCAACCGTAACACCAAATGAAATAATTTATATATGAAAAATGATCAGAAAAATCCAATCTATCCATATGCATTGGTTTCATGCATGTTAAAGCAACTTAAACCTGCTGTTTCTATCAAAACATGATAATGCACTTTACAAACTCATTGTTTGAGTTTGAACTTGAACTTTAGGTTCAAAATAACTCAAACCCATGTGGTTGTAGTTGCATTAGGCCAACACACTCATATTGCCATGTCATGAGCATGCATCATATTGTGCATTGCATTGATTGTGTTTCCGTCTGTGTTGCCGGTATTTGTCCCCTCTCGGTAGACGTGATACTGACGATGAGATCGATGACACCGATGAAGAGCTATACTATCTTCAGAAGTGCCAGGCAAGCAAAACCCCCTTGTTCATTCCGATACAAACCCACTCTCTCGCTTATGCTCTCTTTTAGTACATTAGGACAACAACGATTCGACTGTTGCATGCTGCGGTAGTTGAACCCTTTTCCTCTGCATGACCTGTCATTGCCACAGTAAATAGATGAAACCCACTAGCATGAGTAGGTGTTGTTTGAGCCCTGATGTGCCTACTCATTCTTGTTTGTTTGTCATGCCTGCTACTTCTTACGGTTGAGTCAGGTCTGATTCATCGGGGATGAATTGAAAAGTTGTAACATGTCCTACTGTTGGGAGCTAAGTGTGTGAATAAGATTTAGTAAAGGTAGCGTTGAGAGGCCATGTAGGAGTACATGGTGGGTTGTCTCATTGAAACCGTCCTCAGGAACTGAGTTCTGTGTTTGTGATCCATGAACAGCTACTACCACACATTGGAATGCTTAAGTGCCCCTCTCGACTTATTAACCCCCTTGTCCTCTGTCCAAGAGTTGTAACTAGTTTCTGGTGTTTGTAGGTAGTGCCAGTAGTCTACCAAGTTGCACCTGGTACAGGTGGGCTTGGGACAGACTAGGTGCAGTGGCACGGTGTACCAAGTGGCACCCGGGTGGTGAGCTTTGGAACCCTGCTCACATCATTTGGGGCCGTGAGCGACACCCCGGCCGGATCTCCTTGTGGATGGAACCCGAATAGGCGATAAACCTGGACTAGAGACTTGTGTGGTTAGTCAGGTCGTGGCCGACTCCCTCGCCAGGCTTCCGCTTGAAGGTTGCCGAGATACATGATGTGTACATGGCGGTAAGTGGCGAGAGCGTGTGTGAAGAAGTACACCGCTGCAAGGATATAAATGATCTATTCGAATAGTTGCGTCTGCGGTAAAGGACCGCTGGGTTGCATATACAGTTCATAGACAAGTAAAGTGGATACTCTAAAATGCGCAAGATAAGCGTGAGTGCTCTGGATGGCATTCTCGTAGGGAGAAGGGAGTGGATCCATAGTGGTGTATTGGTTGGAGAATATGTGGACTCGTGTGCACCACCTCAAAAGAGTTACATTGCAGTCGTAGTTCAGGATAGCCACTGAGTCAAAGCTGGCTTGCTGCAGTTAAACCAGACCATCCCCTTTGTTGATAATGATGCATATGTCGTTAGTTCTGATGTAAGTCTTGCTGGGTACATTTGTACTTACGTTTGCTTAATTTATGTTTTTGCAGAGAGATTCCAGTCTCACTAGTAGTTGCGCGTGGACTTCGACGTTTAGCTTGTTACCTCAGCTATGATCTTGTGCCCTCGGCAGGATCTGGTAGAGAGTTAGGCTTCTCAGCCCTTTTCATTTGTAGATGTCTGTACTCAGACATGTTAAGCTTCCGTATGTGCTTTGACTTGTATGCTCCGAATGCTGGATCGCGAGACCCATGTTTGTAATATCTCGCTCCTCGGAGCCTACTGAATAAAATACTTGAGTCATAGAGTCATGTTGTGATGCCATGTTGTATTTGCACATATCGAGCATATTGTGTATATGTTATTGAAATGCTTGGTATGTGTGGGATCTGACTATCTAGTTATTTATCCTTGGTAGCCTCTCTTACCGGGAAATGTCTCCTAGTGCTTCCACTGAGCCATGGTAGCTTGCTACTGCTTCGGAACACTTAGGTTGGCCGGCATGTGTCCTTCTTCATTCCTGTGTCTGCCCCTTCAGGGAAATGTCAGGCGGTTTCTAGCGGAGTCCTGTTAGCCTGCTACAGCCCGGATTCTCCGGAGTCCTGTTAGCCCAGCTGCTACAAACCGGATTCACTCGCTAATAATTGACACATTTGTTGCTGGGTTATTTATGCCTGAACCTGTAAGTTAGTGCCACTTTGGGTTTACGACTAGCCATGTCAGCCCGGGTTCTTTGTCATATGGATGCTAGTGACACTATCATATACATGAGCCAAAAGTCGCAAACGGTCCCGGGCCTGGTAAGGCGACACCCGTGGGAATACCGTGTGTGAGGCTGCTACATGCTAGATCGATGTGGCATAGGATCGGGGTCCTGACAATTTTGCAACTATGTTTGAATTTGGTTTTCAAAACCAAACTATTTTATATACTTCTGGAAATTCATATGTGGTTTGTTAGGATATATTTAGAGCCACTCACAAGTTTCCAAAATTATTGGACCTGTAATTTTTTGTAGAAGAATTAAATCCAACTCAAATATTTATTGAGTTAAATCCAAATGTCCAAAGTAATTCCTCAAAAATGTTCCATATTTTTGGTTTGGATCAAAACCCTTTCCACAATTATCAAACATCATTGAAGACAATTTTGGAAACATTGGATGCATTTTCTAGGGTTATTTGCCCTTCTTTTAATTAAATTGTGGAGGCTTTCAAATTTCCTCATTTCAACTTTTGGAATTTACTCCCTCCATTCCTAAATATTTGTCTTTCTAGAGATTTCAACAAGTGACTACATACGGAGCAAAAGAGTGAATCTACACTCTAAAATATGTCTATACATCTGTATATGGTAGTCCATTTGAAATCTCTGAAAAGACAAATATTTAGGAACGGAGGTAGTAGACATGATGCATGGATGCAATGCCACTAATTACAAGCATTATTCTAGGGTTGTGACAACTCACCCCCACTAAACAAGAATCTTGTCCCGAGATTCAAGACATGAGGTAAGAAGACAGAGGGGACACAAAACTACACAATCTTCATGATCCAACTACCCTTCTCAGAGATGTTGATTCATCGCATCATATTGATCTTGACGTCTTTGCCTTCGGGAACTTCATCCAACATGATGATGACAGAAAGAAACTCTACTGGAAATGATCTTCTTGAGATCGGGAAACTCAAATCAACTCATGGGGTGAGACGTAAGAACACCTCTGGAGTTGAGACTCAAAACACACATCAGAGGGATGGAAAAAATAATGGATGATGAAGGTTCAGTTTGCTAAGCAACAATTCCACGCTTGGTTAAGATCGCGAAGGGGTTTTTGAAGTAGCAAGGAGTTAATTGCCCTTAAGTGGCAAAAAGAATTACTTTTCATACGTATATCATTGGAACTCTTCATACCAGCCTAAGGAAATTCACGAATGATCGTTTAGGTGGGGAACCATCATCAAGGATACCAAAGTCTTGTGCATTACCATGGATTAGCATTTAACTCCTTTTCCTAGAACAAATCAGTTAGTGGCTTTGTGTGCTAGGGAATACATATGGAGTGGAGGTAATTAATCTACCAAACCATAGAATACATTTACACATGCATAACTGACTTGGGTTGATTCCATGGGAACCAAAACAAACCTTTCTCAAATTTATGGTGGCAACTTGCACCTAATGCATGTGAACTTGGAGAAAGTCACTTCTTACACCAAACATATACTTCATGAACGGGACATGAAGATAATGCTTACAAAAGTTCCCAACAGTAACTTAGATGTTCAACATGAATCATGGACAAGATGAAAATGTTGTCAATGGGCTCAACAACAATTCATCAAGTTTCCATGAACATGGAATTCCACAACTATGTGGACAAAGCGATAGCATTGGTCAGAACAAAAGATATAATGGTGTATGCTCGAGGATCAACCATGAGTAAGGCAACATTACGAACATCGTTGGTTCTGATTTGATTTGATGATAACCCATACTCAAACTAAGGATTGGACAAGACAATAGTGCCGACAATTGATCACGAGGATCAACCGATGAAGATATCATCTTTCTTCAACAAACACACAAACACAAGGATATCCCAATGGCAATGAGCTAAGTTAGGCATACTTTTATCTTCCAACCCTCCAAGTGGTTGCTTAGCTTAACCAACTAGTTCAGGGTATCCAACACGGATTCTTGGAGGAGGGGTGGATCATAGGAAAACCAACTTGATCACAGACTCAACATAACAGTTAGGGGACAACCTGGTAATACTTTCGAGAAGATATCCTGAAAATCACGAACCACCAGTATGTTATTAAGCTCGAGAACAATCTTGCTTCCCAGGCAAGATGATATGATCAAAAGAGCAAGGGATTGAAACATTCCTAACTCTTTGATCGAAGAGTGCACCAGGAAATATGGACTAGGTAGCACGATCAATCTTAGGATGATGACTCAGTAACCAGCGCGCGAAGAATGAGAGTATTGTCCATTAACTACCAAGCAACAGAGTTGCTAGGAGTATTGATTTCACACATCACGATTCAGTTGTCGGCATTCCGGTTAAAATAACATGGAGACCGAGGAATGAACGATGATGGTGAGAAGTATCACTGTATCAAGAATTTATAAGACGATGTGCAATTCTCATGACAATCCTAACATAAAGGGGGTAATACTCCAGGGTAGAACAGAACATAAACTGGATTGGCATTTGATCTACGAAATACAACTGCTTTGACCCAATCCAAGAAATGGATGAGGTACTGGAGTTCGTTTCTCCTAGTCATTCCGAAATAGAATGGCTTGACGGACCACAAGAGTAAAAGGCATCGATGAACATGAATGCACACATGCTCTTGACTATCAACTGATAGGTGAAGGCTGAAATACAATTAAAGAGTGACAACTCAAAGGAACATAGAATTTCTCTAAGTTGTGGATGCATATATTAGCATGTCAAACAAGTTCAACATTTCTTCTAGATAACCCATGCAGAAAGGTAGAACTAGCAGAGTCACAACAAAGAATCGAGAACTCATCAAGAGCACTCTGGTTGTGATCTTGGTTCAACGAGGAACTTCTGCCAAAAGCAGTTCATGGTATTTGGAAGAAGGAAATACCACGGACCTCGAGAACTATCGCAAAGGTTGCTAATATCCTAAAGGAATGAGCAAACATTATCAACACGAGGTAAATAGAGTGAATCTTGGGTTCAAGAACCCAGAAATAGAATGCCTACTAACTGGATGGCATCACGGGATGCTTTCAAGAGTGACGTCCAGAATCATCATATTGGGAACACTAAATTTGGCTAGAATACTAGGTGATTCTCTAAGACGCCTAGGGTCATAATAATAGCTCCAACAAATATGCCGAGGCAATGGAATACCTCAACACATTGATTAGTGTGACTAATCTGGCCCAAATGGACATCGAGAACATGGAGGAAATATTTGCAAGTGTATCAGACTATTTAGAAACCTGGGATGACTCGGACAGCATAACGGCTGTAAATGCTCAAAAAGATTTGAGACATCCTGCAAAATGGTGGCATAACCACTCAACATCACAATATCAAGGTTCCAAGATCAACTGTCAACACATGGAAATAGTAGTAACTGGACTGAGGCTTGAATCCATCAATCCTGTAAGTCTACGGATTAGTAATACGTGAACCTGATAGAAAGATGAGAAGCCTAGTTCTTAAGCCCCATAGAAAAGATAGGATGACTCAGATCAGAAGAGTATAAGGCAAGGAGTAAAAAGAGCCTTATGTTCCCTTCCAAAATCAATTCCCTTATATAACTAAAGCATTTCTAGACTCGACTTCGACCAGTTTGGCTTGGTAATCCTACAGGCAGTGAAGCTCTGATACCAAAGCTGCTGGGACCCCGATCCTAAGTCACACCGATCTAGCATGTAACACATCAATATCACTTTGCAGTCTCACGCATGGTATCCCCACGGGTGCCACCTTACTTGGCCCGGGACCATTTGTGCATTTCGGCTCACGTATATGATAGTGTCGCTAGCATCCATATGACAGAGAACAAGGGCCGACATGACTAGTCGTAAACCCAAGGTGGCACTAACTTACAAGGACAGGCATACATGACCCAGCAACGAACGTGTCGATCATCAACGTATGAACCCAAGTCGTAGCAAGCTACAAGGACTTAAAGGAACAGCGTGTGACATTTCCCCGAAGGGACAGACACAGGAACGAAGAAGGACACATTCCGGCCAGCCTAAGTGTTCTGGAGCAGTAGCAAGCTAACATGGCTCAATGGAAGCCCTAGGAGACATTTCGCCATAAGAGAGGCTACCAAGAATAAACAACTAGGTTGTCAGATCCCACACATACCAAGCATTTCAAAATCATACACACAATATGCTCGATATGTGCAAATACAGCATGGCATCACAACAAAACTCTACGACTCAAAGTATTTATTCAGAAGGCTCCAAAGAGTCATACATAGTAAGAATTACAATCATGGGTCACATGACCCAACATACAAAGCATACAAGCAGTGGAAGCATAACATGTTACAGACAACTACAAATAAAAAAGGCTGAGAAGCCTGACTATCTACAAGGCCCTCCCAAGGGTACAAGATCGTAGTTGAGGTAACAAGCTAAACTGAAAGTCCACGCGGAACTACTAGTGAGACTGAAGTCTCTCTACAAAAACATAATTAAGCAAACGTGAGTACAAATGTACCCAACAAGACTTACATCAGAACTAGCTACATATGCATCCTTATCAACAAAGGGGTGGTGGATTTTAACTGCAGCAAGCCAACTTTGACTCAGTGGCTATCTTGTACTATGACTGCTGGTAACTCTTTTGAGGTGGTGCACACGAGTCCAGATATTCACCATATCAATACACCACTATGGATCTGCTCCCATCTCCCTACGAGAAGGCCATCCATGCTTATCTTGCTCATTTTAGAGTATCCACTTCCACTTGTCTATGAACTGTATAAGCAACCCAGTAGCACTTTACCGCGGACGCGGCTATTCGAATAGATCATGTTAACCCTGTAGGGGTGTACTTCATCACACACACTCTCGCCACTTACCGCCATGTACATGTCATGTATCTCGGCAACCTTCAAGTGGAAGCCTGGCGAGGGTGTCGGCCACGACCTGACTAACCACGCAAGATTGTAGTCCAGGTTTATCGCATATTCGGGTTCCATCCACAAGGGAGTCCAGCCGATGTTTCCATCATGGCCCCAAACGATGTGAGCAAGGTTCCCAAGCCCACCATCCGGGTGCCACTTGGTACACCGTGCCACTTCACCTAGTCTGTCCCAAGCCCACCTGTACCGGGTGCCACTTGGTAGACTACTAGCACTACCTACCAACACCAGAAACTAGTTGCAAATCCTGGATAGAGATCGAGGCGATTAATAAGCCGAGAGGGGTCCAGTTACCGGAACCCAATGCGTGGTAGTAACTGTCATGGATCATAGACACAGAACTCAGTTCCTGAGGACGGTTTCAATGAGACAACCCACCATGTACTCCTCCATGGCCTCTCGTCGCTACCTTTACCAAATCGTGTTCACGCACTTAGCTTTCACACAGTAGGACATGTTCACACCATTCCAATCCATCCCAGATGAATCAGACTTGACACAGCTCTAAGCATAGCAGGCATAACAAGCAAGCATGAACGAGTAGGAACATCATGGCTCAAACAACTCCTACTAATGATAGTGGGTTTCAACTATTTATAGTAGCAAACACAGGTCATGCAGAGGAAAGGGGTTCAGCTACCGCAGCATGTAACAGTTGAAACGTTGTTGTCCTAATGCAGTAAAAGAGAGCAAGAGTGAGAGATTGGGATTGTATCGGAATGTTCAATGGGGGTTGCTTGCCTGGCACTTTTGAAGATAGTATAGCTCCTCATCGGTGTCATCGATCTCAACGTCGGAAAACATCTATCGAGAGGGACAACACCGGCAGACAAAGAAAGAACACAATCAATGCAATGCAACAATATGATGCATGATCATGAAATGCCAATATGCTGTGATTTGGACTAATGCAACAGAAAGTCATTTTAATTGAAGTGGAATTCAAAACTTCATCTATTTCCAACTCCAAACCTATTATGAAATTTGCCCTAATCATGTTTCATCCTAAACAGTGAGGTTAACTTACTCAAACATGCATGAAAATGCCATAAACAGATTCTTTGGATTTTTTTGATAATTTTTCATATATAACTTATTTCATTTGGAGTTACGGTTTATTTTCTATGAATTTTAGAAGTTTTGGATATTTTCTGAAATAAATAAATCATTTCTGATTTATTTAAAACTCTAGAAAACATTTACTGCATCAGCATTACGTCAGGCTGAGGTCAGCAGGTCAACTGACGGGTCCAGGTCAAACTTGACAGTCGGCCCCGCATGTCAGTGAAACAGTGGCTAATTAAGTTTTGAAATTAAACTAAACTAATTTAACAGGGGCTGGCCCCACCTGTCATGGACTCAGGGGAGGTCAAACACCTGGTCAGTCGGGGCTAATATGATAGCGGCTCATCGCCGGCAATAACAAGCACGGCGGAGGGCTCGGGTTTGGCCCTCCGACGACCAAACTGATGGCCAAGGCAACCTACGAGACGAGGAGGCCCGGGCGCATCGACTGGTGCACGTGGTTTTGCCATAGGGGGCCTAGAACGACGGCGACAATGGCAAGTGCGGCGGCCGGCGCTCGAGCATCGATCAAATCGACGCTGTAGAGCAGAGCAGGAGCCGCGGGTGGTCGCGGTCGACTCCTGGGAGCACGCTTATCCCAGTGGTGTGCTCAAGCGCAAGCTTGCACGGGCATAGCCATGGTGGCGACATGGCCGGCAACGAAGAGCGCTCGGGCTCGACGGTGGGCTAGCTAGGGTGCACTATCGAAGAAGGAGACTGGGGGAAGAGATCAGGGGCTCAATGGGGGGCGGAGGAGAAGGTCAGCGGGCTTAGTGACGCGTTAGAGCGGGATCACGGTCATCGGTGATCTCGGTGACCCGAGGAGGAAGAAGACGTCGGGGACGGCGCTCCGTGGCTCTTCCCATCGCGCGACTTGGTGGAGACGGCGTATGGGTCGACGATGGAGCTCGATGTCATGTAGGAGAGGCACAAGGGAGGCTGTGGTCGCGGTGGTTCTCGTCGGCGGTCTCGGCGCCCACGGACAGAGAGAAGGGAGGGAGCAGAGGAGGGGATGAGGACGAGGGAGAGTGAGAGGGCCGGGGGAGGTGCGTCTCAATGTCTAGGGAGGCTAGGGCGTCGAGGGGGAGTGGCAGGCAGGCAGGTGGCGTGGCGCCCTCGCGCGCGCGCCGTGCCCTCCCTCGCCTCTGCTTTCTGGCAGAGGTTGGGGATGACTTGCACGGGCCAGTAGTGCCGGGCCGCCAGGTAGGTAAGGCTAGGTAGGTTACCTTTCTACTTCTTTCTGTTTTTTTATTTTGCAACTCTGTTTGAATTTGGTTTTCAAAACCAAACTATTTTATATACTTCTGGAAGTTCATATGTGGTCTGATGGGATATATTTAGAGCGACTCACAGGTTTCCAGAATTATTGGACTTGTAATTCTTTTGTGGAGGAACTAAATCCAACACAAATATTTATTGAGTTAAATCCAAATGTCCAAAATAATTCCTCAAAAATGTTCCATATTTTTGGTTTGGATCAAAACCCTTTCCAAAATTATCAAACATCATTGAAGAACATTTTGGAAACATTGGATGCATTTTCCAGGGTTATTTGCTCTTCTTTTAATTAAATTTTTGAGGCTTTAAAATTTCCTCGGTTCAACTTTCAGAATTTAGACATGATGCATGGATGCAACGCCACTATTTACAAGCATTATTATAGGGTTGTGACAGTTCTCGAGCTTAGTAATATATCAGTGGTTCGTGGTTTTCCCAATATCTTCTCTGAAGTATTACCAGGTTGTCACCTGACCACTATGTTGAGTTCGTGATCAAGTTGGCTTTTCTATAAACGACCCTTTCTCCAAGGACCTGTGTTGGATACTCCTAAACTAGTTGGATAAGCTAAACAATAACTTGGAGAGTTGGAAGATAAAAGCTTTATCTGACTTAGTTCATTCCAAAGGGATATCCTTGTGTGTGTGTGTGTGTTAAAGGAAGATGATATCTTCATTGATTGATCCTCGCGATCAGTTGTCGGTGCTATTGTCTTATCCAATCATTGATTGAGCATGGGCTATCGTCAAATCAAATCAGAACCAATGATGATCGTAATGTTTTCTTACTCGTGGTTGTCTCCTCGAGCATACACCATTATATCTTGTGGGTCTTGCCAATGCTATCACCGTGTTCATCTAATTGTGGAATTCCATCTATATGGAAGGTTAGATGGATTGTTGTTAAGCCCATTGACAACATTTCCATTTTGTCCATGATTAATGTTGAACATCTAAGTTAGTGTTGGAAAGTTTTGAAAGCATTTTCTTCGTGCTAGCTAATGAAGTTTATGTTTGATAGAAGAAGAGACCTCCTCTAATTCACGTGCATATGATGCAAGTTGCCGCCATGAATTTGAGAAACTCTGTTTTGCTTCCTATAGAATCATCCCAAGTCAGTCATGCATATGTGCAAAGTATTATGTGGTCTGGAGACTTGCAACCTTCATTCCATATGTATTCCTAGCACACCAAGCTACTTATTGACTTGTTCAAGGAAAACAAGTGTATGCTCGGCATCTAATCCATGGACTTGCGTAAAGACTTCGATATCCTCGATGATGGTTCCTGACTTGACTCGGTAGTGTTTTGTTGTAAGACTACTATGTGGTCATGCTTGTCTGGGACAACATCTTCACATGTGCATATCAGAGCCAGCTCATGTTTTGGAGCTTACTACCATAGTCCATTTCCTGAGAATCTCGCAATGTTATCTCGTCGATCGGTGTTGCAAACTTTCCTTTTCAGACACACGGATGTCTCGAATATCTTTTCACCAACCAGATTTGAATCTCAGGCAGATATGATGGTTGGAACATTCCCAACTTTTGCATTTTGTCCCTAGCTTGCACCGCCATTGTGACAAATTCCATGGGCTGCCCTTTTCAGTAATTGCTGTTCAGGATCATTTTCAAAAGTGGTCCTACCATGGGTCCCATCCATTTCTGATGATAGGCAAAAATCACTCACTGCGTTTTCTTCAACAAGGTAGTCCACATCATCCATATTAGTCCGGGTATGCCATTCTTTCGAACTCCTTCAAACGATTGATTGTGATTTGCATGAGGTTGGTATAGCGAGTTTCAAAGATCTACGTATCAAAAGTAATTCCTTTTGCCACTTAAAGGATCAATTCTACGAGTCACCGTCCCTAAGGTGCCCCATTACAGAATCATGGCAATTAACCCCTCGCTACTTTGAAACCTATGAACCATCTTGTTCAAGCGTGGAATTTTTGCCTACCCAATTGAACCCTTGTCAGCTCAAGAGATGTTCTTACGTTTCACTCCATGAGTTGACCTTGATTGCTCGATCTTTGAGGAGATCGATACCTGTAGAGTTTCTTTCTGTCGTCATCATGTTGGATGAAGATTTCAAAAGCAAAGACGTCAAGATCAATTTGAAGCAATGGATCAACATCTTTCAGAAGGGAAATTGGATCATGAAGATCGTGATGGTTTTGTGACCCCCTCTCTTCTACCTCACATCTTAAATCTCGGGACAAGATTCTTGTTTAGTGGGGGTGACTTGTCACAGCCCTAGCTCAGCCCATGTTGTCTTTGCTTGATCATCATGTCATCATGTTTAAATTTAAAATGAATTTGAATTGGGGATGTTCAAACCATAGCACTAAATCAATTCAAATAGGGTGGAATAAAATCTTTTCAATAAAACCAAAATGTCCCTAAGAAAAGTTCATGATTTCTCGTTAAGGTGGAAACCTCTGCCAAAAATGATGATTATATTTTTAGGTCATCTCTAGAGTTTTGAATTAACACAAAAGTATTTGAATTGGAGCCATCTAAATGCTATATATATGTTAAATGGTCCAAATATTCTGAAGTTATTTGTGGAGCTCTGGAATAACTCAGTTAACCTCGAAAATAATTTTCAGAATTTACTAAAGTGATTCAGTGTCTACACTAAATCAAAACAGAGAAACAAAATAGAAAACAGAAATAAAGGGAGAGAGAGAAAGAGTTTACCTCGCCTTACCTGAAGCTGGCCCACTAGCAGCCTAGCCAATTCGCCCAGTCCATCTCCCCGGCTCCCTGTCGGCTTCCTCCTCGCGCCAATAGGCAGAACGAGTGGTTGCCGCGTGCCTGGCCACCTCCTCCCTCCCTGCCTGCCTAGATCCCCCTCGACGCGCCTAGACGATGCCACGGAGACGCCCAAGCCGCCCCGACTCTCTCCCTCTCGTTGCCGTCCTCTTCTTCCCTCTATCTCTTTCTCTCACGGGCACGACCGAGAGACACCATCAACGCCGTCCACTGCCACCACGACCACCGTCCCTCCCTCGCCCATCCAGTGTGTCCAAGTGAACCGGTGCAACTCCTTCTTCCTCCTCAATGAGCCACACAAGCTGGGCTTCACCGCAACATCGCCAACGCCACCGTCTTCGACATCGGGTGTTGGCGATCCCACCACCGATTTGCTGCCAACAGGGCTTCCCCCACCTCACTGGCCTACTCCTCCGATCCGCGGTGATCTCCGCCCCCTTTCCCTCGCCGTGTCATGCGGTCGCCGCCGGCTCGTCTCCAACGTGATGATGTGGCACCATCATTAGTGACTAACTACACAACTTAATTATCCCCTAACCCACTTACACATGGGACCCGCGCCCTTAATTAACCGCAGTTTAATTTCTATTTAGTTTTAATTAATCATAGTGGCCCCATGCATCAAAGTTGACCTTGCTAACGTGGCCCTTGACCGGCCCCACCCGTCAGTGGCCCAAGCAAGCACTCTGGCACGGACCCGTGGGACCCATTGGTCAGGTTTGACCCTAGTCAACTCGGTTGACCTGATGCAGTAGTGATACAATGCTGACGTCATTAATATTTTTTGGATTAAATATAATCCAGGAAATTCCAGAGAATGTTTAAAACTTGAAAAAGTCATAGAAAATAATCTATAACTCCAATGGAAAATATTTATATATGAAAATGATCATAAAGTTCCAAAGAATTTGCTTATGGCATTTTCATGCATGTTGGAACAACTTATAGTTGCTGAATTGGACAAATCAAATGAATGGCATTTGAATAATCACATATGGAGTTTGAATTTGAACCTTTGGTTCAAACCAACTTCATTTAACATGATTGCTAGTTGCATTAGCTCATTCAACATCATGTTGTCATGTCATGATCCTGCATCATGCTGTTGCATTGCAATGATTATGCTTCCTCTTTGTTTGTCGGTGCTTGTTCTCTCTCAATAAACGTGGTTCCGACGATGAGTTCAATGACACCGATGAAGAGCTTTACTATCTTCAGAAGTTCTAGGCAAGAAAGCCCCATTGAACATTCCGATACAATCCCACTCTCTCGCACTTGCTCTCTTTTATAGCATTAGGACAACAATGTTTCAACCGTTTCATGCTGCGGTAGCTGAACCCCTATCCTCTGCATGACCTGTCGTTGCCACTATAAATAGTTGAAACCCACTAGCATGAGTAGGAGTTGTTTGAGCCATGATGTGACTACTCATTCATGCTTGCTTGTTATGCCTGCTATGCTTAGAGTTGTGTCAGGTCTGATCCATCTGGGAGGCCGTGCGCACCGCTTATCCTAGGGGTGGGCTGTGATGTGGTAGGCATGTGCATCGTGTACCGCGGTACCCGTTTGGTGGGCTCGGGAACCCTGCACACATCGTTTGGGGCCGTAGTGGAAACCCCTGCCGGATTTCCTTGCGGGTGGAACCCGAATAGGCGATAAACCTGGACTAGAGACTTGTGGGTTATTAAGGTCATGGCCAACACCTTCGCTGGGATTCCGCTTGAAGGTTACCGAGTACATGTCGTGTAAACGGCGGTAACTGGTGAGAGTGTGTGAAGAAGTAAACCCATGCAGGGTTATAAATGATCTATTCGAATAGCCACGTCCGCGGATATGGACTACTTGAAACGCTTACATTGTTCATAGATAACTTGAAGTGGATACTCTAAAATGCGTAAGATAAGCGTGAGTGCTATGGATGGCCTTCTCATAGGGAGACGGGAGCGGATCCATAGTGGTGTATTGATATGGTTAATATGTGGACTCGTGTGCGCTTTCCACCTCAAAGAAAATGCTGGTAGACGTAGTATAGGTTAGCCACTGAGTCAAAGCTGGCTTGCTGCAGTTAAACTCCACAACCCCTTGTTGATACTGATGCATAAGTAGTTAGTTTTGATGTAAGTCTTGTTGGGTACATTTGTACTCATGTTTGCTTAATTTATGTTTTTGCAGAGACAGTTAAATCTCGCTAGTAGTTCCACGTGGGCTTCGACGATTAGCTTGGGAATCCCAGACAGAGGTCTGGTTCCTTTGGAGGGTCTTATAGATAGGCAGGCTTCGTAGCCTTCTTTCCTTTCAGATGTCTGTACTCAGACCTGTTTATGCTTTGGCATGTGCTTGTTGCTTGTATGACTTGAATGCTGGGTCATGAGACCCATGTTTGTAATATTTGGCTCCTCGGAGCCTATTGAATAAGTACTTTGAGTCGTAGAGTTTTGTTGTGATGCCATGTTGTATTTACACATATCAAGCATATTGTGTGTATGTTATTGAACTTCTTGGTATGTGTGGGATCTGACACCTTGTTGTTTATTCTTTGTAGCCTTCCTTATGGGGAAATGTCTCCTAGTGCTTCCACTGAGCCATGGTAGTTCGCTACTAGTCCGAAACACTTAGGTTGCCTGGCATGTATCCTTCTTTGTTCCTGTGTCTGTCCCTTTGGGGAAATGTCACTGTTGTTCCTTTAAGTCCTTCTAGCTTGCTACGACTTGGGTTCATATGTTGATGACCGACACGTTCATTGCTGGGTTACGTATGACTATTCCTGTAAGTTTGTGCCACCTTGGGTTTACGACTAGTCATGTCGGCCCGAGTTCTTTGTCATATGGATGCTAGCAACACAATCATATATGTGAGCCAAAAGGCGCAAATGGTCCCCACCAAGGTAAGGCTGCAGCCGTGGGAATACCGTGCGCGAGACCGCAAAGTGATATGATGTGTTACCTGCTAGATCGGTGTGACTTAGGATCGGGGTCTTGACATCGGACCAAGATGCGTTATACGAAGACCCATGGAGCACTCGACGTACAAGACGAAAATACCAGAGTTGTGGAGGACTCTATCTCCAGTGATGAGAAGCCGACTATGATTTGTACCCCTAGGCCCCGAGTATGTTATATAAGCCTGGGGGCTAGTTCACTGATAGTATATACACACACACAATCCCTTGGTATTCATGTGTACTTTGTACACACCCCAATCACAAAAATACATTACCAGGAGTAGGGTATTTCCTTGACAACACGGGAGAAGACTTGGGTAAATCTTTGCCTCTTATTACGATCCAACCTACCATCAGGGATATCCTACCGAATGATCTGATGGAATCATACCTGCCAACTAGTAAGAGAGAGGGGGGGAGACAATCTATGCAAGAGAGGCCTAAAGGGAGTGTGCATGCTGGAGACACGTAGGAAGATATATGTATAGGGAGAGGGCCAGTAGGGATAGTGCATGCACATGCATGTTAGAGAAATAGTGTTTCTGACTAAGATTAGTGAAAAGAGTCGTAGATATTAGTAAGAGAGAGAGGAATATATATAGAGTGTGTGTGCGCGAGACACTCCGGGAGAGAGTGGGAGAATGTGTGTGAGAGAGAAATGCCGATGTATATAAAGTGTGTGCGCTTATGTGTCAGATAGAAATATAGCATGTGTGTGAGGAGGGGCCGAGGTAGAGTGCATCTACACATAAAAGACTGTTCTATGTATTAAATTAAATCATCAATTGTATTAAAAAGTTGGATGTCATCATGAAATTTGCAATTCATGTATGAACAGACATTGTCTATCAAACATCCATACTCTATCGAATTCAAGAATATGTATGGGTTTATTTCACATCATTGATCCATAGAGTGAGGGTGGTTCAACATCCAGACAATGCATGACTTTTGCAATTCATATATAAACAAGAGTGGACTTTGTGTTGTCAATGTCAAGCACTTTATACATTTTTCACATACATGTATACTTTCCAAACTGCTAGCTACAAACTAGAATACATGTTGAATTCAACATAAAAGTGGTTCCAAAGATTGTGCATTCAACTATTTGAATTCAAGATAATGGCATTTGTAAATTAGATCTAAAAGGGGGCACCAATCTTTGGTGTGCGTTTGAACATGCTATATATTCATATGCATGTCTAACTATTTTTTTGCAGCCAAGGAGATTATCTGGAACCATGCATGAATTGAGCTAAGCTTAATTTTCTAACATATACTTGCATCCGA